>NC_053429.1:34163270-34514169 GCF_007990345.1 Gossypium hirsutum | reverse complement strand
GATTGTGCCATGAGATCATGCATGTTTTTAGTTGTAGCTTGAGTTTAATTAGACATGGTTCAAATCCTTGCTATGTCATGGGGATATTCGGCTAGGTGGATTGTTTAAGCATTGCATGCTAATATGAAGCTTGTTATGTGCATGTATGGTGGATTGATGATTCTTGATCTCCTTTTAGCATTTTTGAGTGAGCACATATGTGCATTGGTTCTAGATGGGGAAGAATCGGCTAGCAAGTGTGTGCTAAGGCCGATATAACTTTGTATGTTAATGAGCAATGCATGTGTTAAATTGATGGAAAGGGAGAGGATGCTTTACTAGTGTATATATGTGTGTATTAACCAAGTTTTGAACTTGAAACAAGATGATATTTATAATCAATACAAGTAACCATACTTGTAGGAAGTATTAAGCATATAATCGGCCCCAACATAGACATGCATATTCAGCCATAGGAAGAAGATTTGGTGTTGCATGTATTCGGTTGGAGGCAAGCATATTGATGCTTTTGTCTTGGCTTAGAAAATTCGGCCAAGGGGGAAAATTAGCTAAAATGTTGAGTTTGATTCATGATTCCGTACATATGTGACTTTAATGTCTAATGTATAAATATGGGCTAAGTGCCTTGTGCTCCTCTTTTCGATGCTCAAATGATTAAATCAATTTATTTGTTTAATTAAGCTCAAGAGCAAAGGGGAACTAAATCCGATAAAGGGAAGGAAAAAGTGGTCGAATAGCCATCGGAATCGTTCGACAACATCCGAGGTAAGTTCTTGAGTAAGAGAGCTTAAATTAAGATTTGATTAGATCATGTTTTAAGCAAATCAAAATCATGCTCTTTGTGTGTGGCTATTGAGCCGAAATTACAAGAATGATAAGTGTGTTGTGTTTGAGTTTGCTAACGAAAATGAAATACGAATGTGCCATGATTTATTGTTAAATGTGCATGGTTATTTGAATGATGTCCGGGCTAAGTCCCGAAGGTTTTGTGCTAAGTGACCATATCCGGACTAAGATCCGAAGGCATTTGTGCGAGATACTAATTCCGTGCTAAGCCCGAAGCATTGGTGCGAGTTACTAAATCCGGGTTAAGTCCGAAGGCATTTGTGCGAGTTACTAAATCGGGTTAAGTCCCGAAGGTATTTGTGCGAGTTACTATAACGGGCTATGTCCCGAAGGCATTTGAACGAGGACTATATCCGGTTAAATTCCGAAGGTACGTGATTTGGGAATGAATGATCTTGCTGTAAAAATTTCAGTTAATACTCTAGAAACATCCCAACATTGAGGTATGTTTCGTATGTGCTTGAATTTAGTTGAGCCCTTACAAATAAGTATTCGCTCAGTTGATAAACGAGCTACCGGCCTTTGGCTAAGTTGATCTTTTGTGTATGTACATAAGGGTTGGTAATGTGAAGCAAGTATGATATCGAAAATTTGTGCATATGAAATTATCCGTTTAGCTATATGAATGCTATACTTTTGTTGTGCTGGAATTCCTTGCTCAAAACTTACTAAGCATAAATTGCTTACTCCGTTTCATTGCTCCTCTGTTTTATAGATTTGGTTCTCCAGCTATCGGACTCGGGATCTTGAAGTCAAAGTCGCCCACACTATCAAAGCCCCCTTTTGGTACAATTTTGGTTGAACTTCGAAATGGCATGTATAGGACTACCCGTTTGTTGTGGGTCATGGACCCTTTGGACTTGTATAATTTTGGTTAGCCATGCGAAAATGGCTTATATATGTTTGAGTATAATGTTATAATCATTTGGTGTGGATATGCTTGACAAGGATTGGCCATGGGAATGGTTAATCACTATCATAAATTGTGCTATTTATGCTAAAAGGGCTAGTTGAATCATGGAAACTATGAAATAGGTAAAGTCTACCTTAAAGGCAGATGCTGACAGCAGCAGTGATGTAGATTTGGAAAATCACTAAAATATCAGGAATGGAATTAAATAGTGAATAAATTATGTGAACCAACCTTGATGAATCTATTTTCATAGGAAAGTAACGAAACGATCATATGGACAGTATGTTGAGAGATATTCAGGTTCTCGTGAGACAGGGCCAGAACGGTTTCTGGATTCCCTGTTCCGACTTTGGAAATTCATTATAAATTAACCAGAGATAATTAGAAGTCATTCCATATATGTATAGATTCCTATCTGAGTCTAGTTTCTATAGAAACAAACGGCATCAGTATTGAAGCTCTGTGCAGGGAGATATCCAAGTCGTATTGCGCAAAGGTCAGTGTAGTCGATCCCTGTAACATGGGAGACTTTGACTAATAAACTGTACTAATTGGCCCAACCAAAAATTCTAGAAAAAAATATGTAGATGGGAATATGAGTCTAGTTTCAGGGAAAAATCACGAAACTGATTTTCGAGTTGTGAAACTCAAGATATGATTTTTAAAGCGACTAGTACGCAGATTGGCAGTGTCTGGGAAATATTTTTTTATAAGGGGTTTAAAGTCTGTTAACACCTCGTGTTCGACTCCGGTGTCGGTCTCGGGTTCGGGGTGTTACATTTGATTGGTATCAGAGCTACGGTTTAGTCGATTCTAGGACTACCGTAATGCGTTGGGTCTAGCTATACATGCCATTTTATGTGATTATTTGATAGTGTGGTGATTTCTGACATTTGCAAATGTGTTTATTTATAGTAATGGATCCCGATCCCGACCGAGCGGTAGCTGATGATCTTGAGAGTGTAGCGCCTGCTCCCGCGCAAGGGACAGCGCCGGCGGACTCTCAACCTAATGCTAGTAACCCGAACGATGAAGCTAGACAAGCTTTCTATAGCGTGATGAATGATTGGTTCAACCAATACATTCGAACTAATACGGCTGTTCCACAACCTCCATTCCCGACAAATACCACCCCCGCACCTACAATACCTCCGGTAACTGACCAAATAAGGTCAAATAAACCCCCAGTTGACAGAATCCGAAAACATGGGGCTACTGAATTTAAGGCTACGGATAGCGACGATGCCGAGCAAGCTGAATTTTGGTTGGACAACACTATCCGGGTACTCGATGAGCTATCTTGTACACCCGATGAATGCCTAAAGTGTACTATCTCCTTGCTACGTGATTCTGCCTACTATTGGTGGAGTACTCTGACTTCTGTTGTGCCCCGAGAGCAAGTAACTTGGGAGTTTTTCCAAACTGAGTTTCGGAAAAAGTATATCAGTCAGAGATTTGTTGATCAAAAACGGAAGGAATTTCTTAAGCTTAAGCAAGGTTCTATGTCAGTTACTGATTACGAGCGAAAATTTGTTAGACTTAGTAGATACGCTCGGGAATGTGTTTTGTCCGAGGCTATTATGTGTAAACGCTTCGAGGATGGGCTGAATGAAGATATAAAAATGTTCGTTGGCGTTCTTGAAATACGAGAGTTCGTAGTACTTGTCGAGCGAGCTTGTAAAGCCGAAGAGCTTAGAAAAGAAAAACAAAAAGTTGATGAGGGAACTGGAGAGTTTCGTAAAAGATCCTCGGGAAAGTCTCTTCAACAGGCATCGAAGAAATTTCGAGATGATGCGGGCCAGTTTAGAGGCACTTCGGGCCTTTTTAGACGAGATCGTGATCGACTCCCTGTGGGTACACGAGGCACTTCGGTCACCAGTGTTGGGAATGAACGTCGAGACAGAACGAAATGTCGATATTGCGGTAAATGGCATTCGGGGAGTTGTAGATTCCCTGACCGCTCCTGTTACAAGTGCGGATCAGTTGACCACTTCATTAAAGATTGCCCGAGGTTGTCTGAACAGAATGTAAATCAGAGTGGGAAACCGGGTGCTACCACTGCTCGAGGTAGACCATCTGGAAATACGGGCAATGCTGGTGGTGGTCAGAGAGGATCTAGAGATGCTACGACCAGATCCGAGGCTCGTACGCCTGCTAGAGCTTATGCTATACGTGCCCGCGAGGATGCTTCTTCGCCTGATGTTATTACCGGTACTTTTACTCTCTTTGATACTAATGTAATTGCTTTGATTGACCCCGGTTCTACTCATTCTTACATATGTGAAACCTTAGCATCCAGTAAGACTTTACCTATTGAGTCTACTGAGTTCGTAATTCGGGTGTCAAATCCCTTGGGTCGTTACGTGCTTGTCGACAAAGTGTGTAAGAAATGTCCCCTAGAAATTCGAGGTTCCTGTTTTCCGGCGGACTTGATGCTTTTGCCGTTTGATGAATTTGATGTTATTCTTGGTTTGGATTGGTTGACCGCGCATGATGCGGTTGTGAATTGCAAAAGCAAGACTATTGATTTGAGGTGCGCAAATAACGAAGTAATCCGAGTTGAGTCTACGGACTTGGAGGGGATGCCAGCTGTAATATCAGCAATGTTGGCCCAGAAATATGTAAGAAAAGGGTGCGAAGCATACCTTGCGTATGTACTTGATGACAAAGAATTAGAAAAGAAACCCGAATCTGTGCCGGTGGTTTGTGAATACCCGGATGTTTTTCCTGAAGAATTACCGGGTTTACCACCTATTCGGGAGGTAGAGTTTGGTATTGAGCTTGTACCTGGGACTACGCTGATTTCGATAGCTCCGTATCGTATGGCACCAACCGAGTTAAAAGAGTTGAAAGCTCAGTTGCAAGAATTGACGGATAGAGGTTTTGCTCGACCAAGTTTCTCACCTTGGGGTGCACCAGTATTGTTCGTGAAAAAGAAGGACGGAACCATGAGGTTGTGCATTGACTATCGTCAACTGAATAAAGTGACGATAAAGAACAAATATCCGTTACCGCGTATCGATGATTTGTTCGACCAACTGAAGGGAGCCTCAATGTTCTCAAAAATAGATTTGAGATCGGGCTATTATCAGTTGCGAATTCGAGAATCGGACATACCCAAAACTGCCTTCAGGACGAGATATGGTCACTACGAGTTCTTAGTGATGCCGTTTGGGCTCACTAATGCCCCTGCGGTATTTATGGATTTGATGAATCGGATCTTTAGACCATATTTGGATCGGTTCGTAGTTGTGTTCATTGATGACATCTTGGTCTATTCAAGAGATGAGACCGAACATGCTGAACATCTGAGGCTAGTATTACAAATTTTGCCGGATAAGCAGTTATATGCTAAGTTCAGTAAGTGTGAGTTCTGGATAAGAGAGGTTAGCTTCTTGGGTGATGTAGTATCCGCATCAGGTATTCGAGTTGACCCGAACAAAATTTCAGCCATACTTAACTGGAAACCTCCGAGAAATATTACTGAGGTTCGGAGCTTTTTGGGGCTCGCCGGTTATTACCGACGATTTGTCAAAGGTTTCTCGATCATAGCCACACCAATGACGAAGCTACTTCAAAAGGATGTTAAGTTCGAATGGACGGAGAAATGTCAGAAAAGTTTCGATCAACTGAAAACTCATTTGACTGAAGCTCCAATTTTAGTGCAACCCGAATCAGGCAAAGAGTTTGTCATTTATAGTGACGCATCCCTACTTGGGTTGGGTTGCGTATTGATGCAAGAAGGTCGAGTTGTGGCCTATGCGTCGAGACAATTGAAGCCACACGAGAGAAATTATCCGACCCACGATCTCGAACTAGCTGCAATCGTATTTGCTTTGAAAATATGGCGACATTATTTGTTTGGTGAGAAGTGCCATGTATTTTCGGATCACAAAAGTCTCAAATATTTGATGACTCAGTGAGACTTGAATCTGCGACAAAGACGTTGGCTTGAGTTGTTGAAAGATTACGAGCTTGTCATTGATTACCACCCGGGAAAGGCTAATGTGGTTGCGGACGCCTTAAGCCGGAAATCATTGTTTACTTTACGAGCGATGAATGTGCACTTGTCTGTTCTACCCGACAATGTGTTAGTAGCTGAATTAAAAGCCAAACCATTATTGATTCATCAAATTCGTGAAGCTCAGAAAGTTGATGATGAATTGGTTGCAAAACGGGCTGAGTGTGTTCCGAACAAGGAATCGGAGTTTCAAATTGATGATGATGATTGTTTGAGGTTCAGAAGTCGTTTGTGTATTCCAAGGAATTCGGAACTCATTTCGATAATTCTGAACGAAGCCCATTGTAGCCGAATGTCAATTCACCCGGGGAGTACGAAAATGTACAACGATTTGAAACGTCAATTTTGGTGGCATGGTATGAAACGAGACATCTCCGACTTTGTTTCGAGATGTTTAATATGTCAACAAGTGAAAGTAGAACATCAAGTGCCTTCAGGATTACTTCAGCCGATCAAGATACCCGAGTGGAAATGGGATCGAGTCACAATGGACTTTGTGTCCGGACTGCCATTGTCAGCAAGTAAGAAGGATGCGATTTGGGTTGTTGTTGATAGACTGACTAAGTCGGCTCACTTTATCCCCGTGCGTACGGATTTTTTCATTGGATAAACTAGCTGAATTGTATGTTTCTCAAATTGTGAGATTACACAGGGTACCTATTTCTATCATGTCGGATAGAGATCCGAGATTCACCTCACGATTTTGGAAGAAATTGCAAGAAGCTTTGGGTACCAAGCTGCATTTTAGCACTGCTTTTCACCCCCAAACCGATGGTCAATCCGAGCGGATAATTCAGATACTTGAGGATATGTTGAGATGTTGCATCCTCGAGTTCAGTAGTTCATGGGAACGGTATTTACCTTTGATTGAATTCGCTTACAACAATAGTTTTCAATCAAGTATTAAGATGGCACCTTACGAGGCTTTGTACGGTCGTAAATGCCGTACACCATTATTTTGGACCGAGCTCGGTGAAAGTAAAATTTTCGGAGTTGATTTGATTAAAGATGCCGAACAGAAAGTAAAGGTAATCCGTGAAAGTCTGAAGGTAGCCACAGATCGTCAGAAATCGTATGCGGATTTGAAACAAAAGGACATTGAATATCAGGTGGGAGATAAAGTGTTCCTTAAAGTTTCGCCTTGGAAAAAGGTACTCGGGTTTGGCCGTAAGGGCAAGTTGAGCCCGAGATTCATTGGGCCGTACGAAATCTCCGAACGAGTTGGTCCGGTTGCGTATAGATTGATTTTGCCCCCTGAGCTTGAAAAGATTCACGACGTCTTTCATGTTTCGATGCTTCGACGCTATCGATCTGATCCATCGCACATAATTCGCCCATCAGAGGTTGAAATTCAAGCCGATATGAGTTATGAAGAAGAACCGATGCGTATCCTAGCTCGTGAAGTGAAGGAGTTGCGAAACAAAAGGGTTCCGTTAGTGAAGGTGTTATGGCTCAAACACGGGATCGAGGAAGCTACTTGGGAAACCGAGAGCTCGATGAAAGAACGATACCCAAACCTATTTACCGGTAAGCTTTTCGGGGACGAAAATTTCTTAAGTGGGGGAGAGTTGTGACAGCCCAAAATTGACCCTAGTCGGGAAGTGGTTTCGGGACCGCTAAACCGAGTCGTAAAAATAATTAACCGTCATAATTGATGCTCATTATATGTACATGTGCATGTGTGAAAATTTCGTGTTTGAATTTTGTTAATTGTAAGTGAATTTCATCAAATAGGACTTATGTGAGAAAATTTTAAAATGTGATAGGTCAATGCGTAAGGACCTATTAGTGCATGTGGAAAAAGGGGGGACTTGCATGTCAAATTCCCCCCCTAATGAGTAGTGGCCGGCCATGACAAGCATGGTAGACCAAGTGTGATGGGCAAGGCATGTCATAGACATGTTGCGTTAGTGCATCATTAGTGGAAACATGTCACAAACATGTTATGTTAGTGAGGTATGTTAGGAAAAATAAAATAAGGAGCATGGGCATAAAATAATGAAAGGGAATATGATGGAAACAAAAAAAAATGTGTGTGGTTGTCTTCCCCCCCCCCATTGCCGTGAGTTAAAGAAAAGAAAGGAGAAAATTTTGTTCATCCTTTTTCATCTTCATTTGGCCGAAAATTCTAAGGAAGGAGGAAGGAGTTCTTGCTTCATGTTTGATTTGGAAGAGGATTAGGAGGAGGTTTGGCCATACTTATATCTAGATTAAGGTATGTTTGAGGTTGTGCCATGAGATTCATGCATGTTTTTAGTTGCTAGCTTGAGTTCTAATTAGCCCATGGTTCAAATCCTTGCTATGTCATGGGGATGATATTCGGCCTAGGTGGATTTTGTGTTAATGCCATTGCATGCTAAATATGAAGCTTGTTAATGATGCATGTGATGGTGGATTGATGATTCTTGAATCTCCTTTTTAGCATTTTTGAGTGAGCACATATGTGCATTGGTTGCTAGATGGGGAAGAATCGGCTAGCAAGTTGTGTGCTAAGGCCGAATATAACTTTTGTATGTTAATGAGCAATGTATTTGTTAAATTGATGGAAAGGGAGAGGATGCTTTACTAGTGTATATATGTGTGTATTAACCAAGTTTTGAACTTGAAACAAGATGATATTTATAATCAATACAAGTAACCATACTTGTAGGAAGTATTAAGCATATAATCGGCCCCAACATAGACATGCATATTCGGCCATAGGAAGAAGATTTGGTGTTGCATGTATTCAGTTGGAGGCAAGCATATTGATGCTTTTGTCTTGGCTTAGAAAATTCGGCCAAGGGGGAAAATTAGCTAAAATGTTGAGTTTGATTCATGATTCCGTACATATGTGACTTTAATGTCTAATGTATAAATATGGGCTAAGTGCCTTGTGCTCCTCTTTTCGATGCTCAAATGATTAAATCAATTTATTTGTTTAATTAAGCTCAAGAGCAAAGGGGAACTAAATCCGATAAAGGGAAGGAAAAAGTGGTCGAATAGCCATCGGAATCGTTCGACAACATCCGAGGTAAGTTCTTGAGTAAGAGAGCTTAAATTAAGATTTGATTAGATCATGTTTTAAGCAAATCAAAATCATGCTCTTTGTGTGTGGCTATTGAGCCGAAATTACAAGAATGATAAGTGTGTTGTGTTTGAGTTTTGCTAACGAAAATGAAATACGAATGTGCCATGATTTATTGTTAAATGTGCATGGTTATTTGAATGATATCCGGGCTAAGTCCCGAAGGCTTTGTGCTAAGTGACCATATCCGGACTAAGATCCGAAGGCATTTGTGCGAGATACTAATTTCGGGCTAAGCCCGAAGGCATTGGTGCGAGTTACTAAATCCGGGTTAAGTCCCGAAGGCATTTGTGCGAGTTACTAAATCCGGGTTAAGTCCCGAAGGCATTTGTGCGAGTTACTATAACCGGGCTATGTCCCGAAGGCATTTGAACGAGGAGCTATATCCGGTTAAATTCCGAAGGTACGTGATTTGGGAATGAATGATCTTGCTGTAAAAATTTCAGTTAATACTCTAGAAACATCCCAACATTGAGGTATGTTTCGTATGTGCTTGAATTTAGTTGAGCCCTTACAAATAAGTATTCGCTCAGTTGATAAACGAGCTACCGGCCTTTGGCTAAGTTGATCTTTTGTGTATGTACATAAGGGTTGGTAATGTGAAGCAAGTATGATATCGAAAATTTGTGCATATGAAATTATCCGTTTAGCTATATGAATGCTATACTTTTGTTGTGCTGGAATTCCTTGCTCAAAACTTACTAAGCATAAATTGCTTACTCCGTTTCATTGCTCCTCTGTTTTATAGATTTGGTTCTCCAGCTATCGGACTCGGGATCTTGAAGTCAAAGTCGCCCACACTATCAAAGCCCCCTTTTGGTACAATTTTGGTTGAACTTCGAAATGGCATGTATAGGACTACCCGTTTGTTGTGGGTCATGGACCCTTTGGACTTGTATAATTTTGGTTAGCCATGC
The DNA here is from genome assembly GCF_007990345.1 of Gossypium hirsutum. Taxonomy (NCBI): domain Eukaryota; kingdom Viridiplantae; phylum Streptophyta; class Magnoliopsida; order Malvales; family Malvaceae; genus Gossypium; species Gossypium hirsutum. The sequence continues at coordinate 34,504,405 of NC_053429.1, read as the reverse complement.
GAAAATGGCTTATATATGTTTGAGTATAATGTTATAATCATTTGGTGTGGATATGCTTGACAAGGATTGGCCATGAGAATGGTTAATCACTATCATAAATTGTGCTATTTATGCTAAAAGGGCTAGTTGAATCATGGAAACTATGAAATAGGTAAAGTCTACCTTAAAGGCAGATGCTGACAGCAGCAGTGATGTAGATTTGGAAAATCACTAAAAATATCAGGAATGGAATTAAATAGTGAATAAATTATGTGAACCAACCTTGATGAATCTATTTTCATAGGAAAGTAACGAAACGATCATATGGACAGTATGTTGAGAGATATTCAGGTTCTCGTGAGACAGGGCCAGAACGGTTTCTGGATTCTCTGTTCCGAATTTGGAAATTAATTATAAATTAACCAGAGATAATTAGAAGTCATTCCATATATGTATAGATTCCTATCTGAGTCTAGTTTCTATAGAAACAAACGGCATTAGTATTGAAGCTCTGTGCAGGGAGATATCCAAGTCGTATTGCGCAAAGGTCAGTGTAGTCGATCCCTGTAACATGGGAGACTTTGACTAATAAACTGTACTAATTGGCCCAACCAAAAATTCTAGAAAAAAATATGTAGATGGGAATATTAGTCTAGTTTCAGGGAAAAATCACGAAACTTATTTTCGAGTTGTGAAACTCAAGATATGATTTTTAAAGCGAATAGTACGCAGATTGGCAGTGTCTGGGAAATATTTTTTTTATAAGGGGTTTAAAGTCTGTTAACACCTCGTGTTCGACTCCGGTGTCGGTCTCGGGTTCAGGGTGTTACAATATAACTGCATATCCCGTAAAATCTGCAACACTAACCCTAGGTGTTCAGCATGATCGGTTTCATTTCTCGAATAGACGAAAATATCATCGATAAACACAACTACAAACCGATCCAAAAACGGTCTGAAGATCCGATTCATCAAATCCATAAATACCGCAGGGGCATTAGTGAGCCCAAACGGCATCACTAAGAACTCGTAGTGACCGTATCTCGTTCTGAAAGCAATTTTGGGTATATCCGAATCCCGAATTCGCAACTGATAATAGCCCGATCTCAAATCTATCTTTGAAAACACTGAGGCTCCCTTTAGTTGATCAAACAAATCATCAATACGCGGTAATGGATATTTATTCTTTATTGTCACTTTATTCAGCTGACGATAGTCGATGCACAACCTCATGGTTCCGTCCTTCTTTTTCACAAACAATACTGGTGCACCCCACGGTGAGAAACTTGGTCGAGCGAAACCTCTATCCGTCAACTCTTGCAACTGAGCTTTCAATTCCTTTAATTCCGTTGGTACCATACGATACGAAGCTATCGAAATCGGTGTAGTCCCAGGTACAAGTTCGATGCCAAACTCTACCTCCCGAACAAGTGGTAACCCTGGTAATTCTTCGGGAAAAATATCCGGATATTCACAAACCACTGGTACTGACTCAAGTTTCTTTCCTAATTTTTCATTATCAAGTACGTATGCAAGATACGCTTCACACCCCTTTCTCACATATTTTTGAGCTAACATCGAGGATATTATTGTTGGCAATCCATTCAAGACAGTAGACTTAACTCGGATTATCTCATTATTTACACACCTCAAATCAATAGTCTTGCTTTTGCAATTCACAACCGCATCATGCACGGTCAACCAATCCAAACCGAGAATAACATCAAATTCATCAAACGATAAAAGCATCAAGTCTGCCGGAAAACAGGAACCTCTAATTACTAAGGGACATTTCTTACACACCTTATCAACAAGCACACAATGACCCAAGGGATTTGACACTCTAATAACGAACTCAGTAGACTCAACAGGTAAAGTCTTACTGGATGCTAAAGTCTCACATATATAAGAATGAGTAGAACCAGGGTCAATTAATGCAATCACATTAGTATCAAAGAGAGTGAATGTACCGGTAATAACATCAGGCGAAGAAGCATCCTCGCGTGCACGTATAGCATAAGCTCTGGCAGGAGCACGAGCCTCAGATCTGGTGGTAACGTCTCTAGATCCTCTATGACCGCCACTAGCATTCCCCGCATTTTTAGATGGTCTACCTCGAGCAGTAGTAGCACTCAGTTTCCCACTCTGATTTACATTCTGTTCAGACAATCTCGGGCAATCTTTAATAAAGTGGTCAGCTGATCCACACTTATAACAGGAGCGGTCATGGAATCTACAACTCCCCGAATGCCATTTACCACAATACTGGCACTCTGTCCTGTCCCGGCGATCATTTCCAACACTGGCAACCGAAGTGACTTGCGTACTCACAGGAGGTCGATCGCGATCTCGTCTAGAAAAGCCCGAAGTGCCTTTAGACCGACCTAAATCATCTCTAACTTTCTTCGAAGACTGTTGGAAGGGTTTTCCCAAAGATCTCTTACGAAACTCCTTTGCTCCCATATCAACTTTTCTTTTCTCCTTACTGAGCTCTTCGGCTTTGCAAGCTCGCTCGACAAGTACCACAAATTCTCTGATTTCTAAAATGCCAACATACAGTTTTATATCATCGTTCAGTCCATCTTCGAAACGTTTACACATTACAGCTTCTGAAGAAATGCATTCTCGAGCGTACTGGCTAAGCCTTACAAACTTTCGTTCATAATCAGTAATCGACATGGAACCTTGTTTAAGTTCAAGAAATTTTTTCCGTTTTTGATCAATGAATCTCTGGCTGATATACTTTTTTCGAAACTCGGTTTGGAAAAACTCCCAAGTTACTTGCTCTCTGGGCACAACAGAAATCAACGTATTCCACCAATAGTAGGCAGAATCACGTAGCAAGGAGATATTACACTTTAGGCATTCATTGGATGTGCAAGATAGTTCATCAAGTACCCAAATAGTGTTGTCCAACCAAAATTCAGCTTGCTCGGCATCATCGCTGTCTGTAGCCTTAAATTCAGTAGCCCCGTGTTTTTGGATTCTGTCAACTGGGGGCTTATTTAACCTTATCTGGTCAGTTACCGGAGGTATCGCAGGTGCAGGGGTTGTATTGGTCGGGAATGGGGGTTGTGGAACAGCCGTATTAGTTCGAATGTACTGATTGAACCACTCATTCATTACGCTAGAAAAAGCCTGTCTAGCTTCATCATTCTGATTACTAGCAATAGGTTGAGAGTCCGCCGACGCTGTCCCTTGCGCGGGAGCAGGTGCTACACTCTCAACATCATCAGCTACCACTCGGTTGGGATCGGGATCCATTACAATAAGTAAACACATTTTTAACTGTCAGAAATCACCACACTATCAATAAACACATAATGGCATATATAGCTAAACCCGAACGTATTACGGTAGTACTAGAATCGACTAAACCGTGGCTCTGATACCAATAAAATTGTAACGCCCCGTACTGAGACCGTTGCCGGAGTCGAACACGAGGTGTTAACGGATTTAATTCATTTACTTACACAGTTCATTTTAAAATTTCCAGACAAGCTGGCTAACTACATCACAGTGACTTTAAAAATCATATCTCGAGTTCTAAAACTCGAAAACAGATTCTGTAAATTTTTCCTAAAACTAGACTCATATGTCCATCTAAAAATATTTTTCTAGAATTTTTGGTCGAGCTAATTAGTACAGTTTATTAGTTAAAGTCTCCCCTATTTCAGGGTTCGACTACTCTGACCTTTATGCATTACGACTTAGATATCTCCCTGTACAGAGCTTCAATACTTATGCCGTTTGTTTCTAATGAAACTAGACTCAAGAAGGAATCTATACATATAGAGCATGACTTCTAATTGTCTCTGGTTAATATATGGTAAATTTTCAAAATCAGAACAGGGGATCCAGAAAACGCTCTGGCCCTGTTTCACGAAAACTTAAACATCTCATAAAATACGGCTCATATGGTCGTTTCGTTTCTTTCATATGAAAATAGACTCATCAAGATTCGATTAAATAATTTATTCACTATTTAATTCCATTCCTACAATTTTTAGTGATTTTTCCAACTTACATCACTGCTGCTGTCAGCATCTATTTTAAGGTAAATTTTACCTATTTCATAATTTTCCATGAATCAAATAGCAAATTGACATACATTATTATCAAGGGTAATCCCGATTAGCCATGACATACGTAGCACCAATAGGACCATGATTGGCCATTCCAATGGCTAGTCATTACCAAACATTTCCACACCACTTAATAACCATATCACAAGACCATAATGTTATACTTCGAAATATACGAGCCATTTTCGCATGGCTATACGAATACACATTACCAAAGGGTACTTAATTAACAACAAGGGTCAGCCCTATACATGCCATTTTCAAAATTGAACTAAAAGAGTACGAAAAAGTGGCTTAGATAGTGTGGATGACTTCGACTTTGACACTTCCGAGTCCGGTAGCTGACGAACAAAATCTATAAAACAGAGAATCAAAGTAACAGAGTAAGCATTTTAATGCTTAGTAAGTTCAAGTAATGAAATTATTTACGACTAAAGTATAGCGTTCATATGACTAAATGAATAGCTGCATATACGCATATTCCTAAAATCATACTTACTTCACACTTCAACCAGTATACTCATACACAGGGGATCAAACCGAACTAAAGGCCGGAAGTTGTTAATCAATAGAGCGAATACTATCTAAAAAGGAATTAACTTTTCCGATGCATATACGAAACATACCTTATCGTTTGGATTTTATGAGCGTATTAATTGAAATTATTACAGCAAGATCGCTCAATTCCAAACCCAAGTACCTTCGGGATTTAGCCGGATATAGCAACTCGCACAAATGCCTTCGGGTCTTAGCCCGGATATAGTCAATAGCACAAAAGCCTTCGGGACTTAGCCCGGATATAGTCACTAGCACAAATGCCTTCGGGACTTAGCCCGGATATAGTCAATAGCACAAATGCCTTCGGGACTTAGCCCGGATATAGTCACTAGCACAAAAGCCTTCGGGACTTAGCCCGGATATCATTCGAATAATCATGCACATATATCAATAAATCATGACACATCCATATTTCATTTTCATTACTAAAGCTCAAACACAAGACACTTATCAAACCTTACCAATTTCGGCTCAATAGCCACATACAAAGAGCATGATTTTGATTGGCTTTATAACATGATCTCTATACACATTCGGCTACCTGTCACAAGTATAAACTAATCACCTCAATATATAATTCAAGTACAATCATTATATCACCGTTTATTTGTTATGCTTATATGTCATGACTTAATCAAATCATAAACTAAGTTCCATTACTCAAAGACTTACCTCGGATATTTGGTACAGTTGCGGAGTGGCTACTCGGTTACTTTCTCTTTTCCCTTATTTGAAATTGCCCCCCTATGCTCTTGAGCTTAAGTTCAACAAATTTTAACTAGTCATTAATCGACAATTCAAGTATTACTTTCAGAATATAATACATATGGATTCGAATTTCACACATATAGATTATAGTAAGCTTTATAAAAATCAATAAATAATTCATTAGCAAATTTTCATTAATGTTTACAATATAATTACAATTTCCCTATAAGCTGACTTCCTGAGCAACAGTCACTAAAGTTTTTATAACTGGAGCTAAGAAACTCCAAATTAATTGCCGTAAATTTTTCTTGGCAGAAGACTCATTTATCTATTATCCATAAAATTTTCAAAATTTTTAGTTTAGCCCAACAATACCAGATTTTTCTTAAAGTTCACCTTGTTTCACTGTTTGACTAAACTGACTACTCTTCACTACGGATCAAATTTCTCATTGTACAGAATTCAAAATATGTTCTCGTTTATTTCATTTGAAACTAGACTCATTAAGGAGTCTAAGCATATAAATTTTATCTTAGGGCAATTTTTTTACAATTTATACTAATTTTATAAAAACAGAACAGGGAATCTAGTAGTCATTTTGACTCAGCCCCACAATACTTCAAATATCTCAAGATCGGTAACTCTTTTGTTTTTATAGTTCTTTTCTAAGAAACTAGACTCTTCAAGCTTTAATGACATAATTTATTCAGCTTCTAACTCAACTCCTACAATTTATGGTGATTTTCCAAAATCACCTTACTGCTGCTGTCCCCAAGCAGATTTTTACCAAATCACTCTTTCACACATTCTTTGTATACATTTTATTTAAGCATGTATATCTACAATCGAATTCATCTTATAAATATATATAAATTCATTCAAACAATCTCAATACAACACATGGTGCTCAAACCATTATTCAAGTTCAAAACTCGGCTAATACACATATATACACTAGTAATCAAATACTAACATTTGCACTTCACCTTAATAGCTAGCTTAGCAAACCTTAATTTAACATATAATTGTTCATAACACAATTAAAGCATCCTCTCCATTCCATCAATTAACACAATTAAAGCATCCTCTCCATTCCATCAATTCAAAACACATACATTGCCCAATAATATCCAAAGTCATATTCGGCCTTAGTACACAACTTGTTAGCCGATTTTTCTCCATCTAGCAACTAATGCACATATGTGCTCATTTGTTAGACTCTACTTCACCTAACTACCAATTTTTTTCATCCAAATAACATGAACAACAACCATTTCTTGAACATTTTCTCTTAACCGATTACTCATGTTACCAACAAGATTCAAAATTTGGACATAGGGTAACTAAGGGACTTAGTATCTAGCTTAATACATTCAACAATTTCAAAAGCTACCATGAATTACATACCTTATTCAAGACTAGAAGGAGTGGCCGAATGTTTGTTTCCCCTTCCCTTTCTTCTTAGAATTTTCGGCCAAAGATGTTAAAAGATGAACACTTTATTTCTTTTCTTTGTTTTATTCACTTAATTAGTTTAACACCCTTTTTCTTTTTTTTTTCATAAATTATGCCATTAATACATTATTTTATTATTATTACCCATCACATATTGCTTATCCTCATTGTCATGGCCGGCCACTACTATCAAAGTGGGGAAATTGACATGCAAGTCCACCCTTTTGATTACATGCATTATTGAACCACTTCTAGGATTACCTATCCCATTTCACATTTGTCTCACATAAGTCCTATTAAAAAGATTCACATTCAAATGAATAAATTAAAGATTGAAATTTTCAAACATGCATGTTCATGTACAATAAACATAGAAAATAACGGTTCTTTATTTTTATAACTCGGTTTTGTGGTCTCGAAACCACTTTCCAACTAGGGTCAATTTAGGGCTGTCACAGATAAGGTGAAACTGATTCGAGACCGGTTAAAGGAAGCATCTGATAGGCAGAAGTCTTATGCAGACTTAAAGCGTAAAGAGATCGAGTACTCTGTGGGGGATTATGTCTTTCTCAAGGTCTCACCATGGAAGAAAATTTTGAGGTTTGGGCGAAAAGGCAAGCTTAGCCCTAGGTTTATTGGACCTTACCGAATACTTAGGTAGGTAGGACCGATCGCTTATCAACTTGAGTTGCCTCTAGGTTGATAGGATTCATGACGTGTTTCATGTTTCAATGCTGAAGCGGTACCATTCTGATCCCTCGCACATTGTATCAGTTGAGGAAATTGAGGTTGGACCTGATTTGACTATCGAGAAGGAACCGGTGCTGATATTGGATCGTGATCTTAAGGTATTAAGAAAGAAATCTGTTCTACTTGTCAAAGTGCTTTGGCATAATCACGGTTCAGAGGAAGCCAAGTGGGAGCCTGAGGAGGCGATGCGGCAGCAATACCCTCACTTATTCTGAATAGGTAAATTTTGAGGCCAAAATTTCTTAAAGGGGGTAGAGTTGTAACGCCTCGAATTTGGGCCTAGAAGTATTGGGCCTTGAGTATGGGTCCGTAGGGAGGTTGTATATAAGTAGTTAATTGCACAAGAAAATGACACAACTGTATATTTGTTTCAGTGGTTAAGTGCTCTGTGAAGTGTCTGAGAAATCTTGGATTCAAACCTGGGCTTTAGCACAAATTTTGGTTTTAAGTGAATAAAACCCTAGATGCTAGGATGATGGCCTTTTAAATTATTGTGTTAAGTAAATGACACAAGGAAACATGTGATCTAGTGGTTGTGGAATCATTAAGGTTGCAAGGGAGCCTGGGTTCAAGTCTTGGCTCTTGCAATTTATTTTGGTATTTCTTTTAAAGGAACCTGGACTTTGGCCTATAGACCTTATAATTAATTGAGGATATTTTGTGACACAAAAAGAGCCTGTGGTGGAGTGGCAAGGTGGCATGCTGTGTAACTGTGAGGTCTAAGGTTCAAGTCTTAGGATGCACAATGGAGTATTCATTTTGTTGTTTGAGTTGTGTAGGAGGTGGAGTTGGACTGGAACTCTGTGGTTGAAGTGGTCATAAAAAAAAGAAAAATAAGGAATTTTCCAAATGGTTGAAAGTAATCCCACATCGGGAAGCTAACATGAGCATTGGTGAGAAACTAGCTTTAAATAGATTTGAACCAGATGAGTTGGTGAGCGAGGAAGTGATTAAGACTCAATGCAAGATGTGCTAAAGTTAGTGATCGTGGACTTCGGCGCATTCTCATAAACAGGTGTGTATTCATGCCCTTCTTTGTTGGAAAGCTGAAACTTTGGCATCTGAGGCTTCACGAGCATGTGACTGCTCATGGGGTAAACCGAGCCCACAAACCATGCACGATAGACTGTAGAGGCTGCTACGAGCATTCTCATGTACCGGGCCTCAATGGGCGCAATGGGCCCTGTGGGCCTGCTTGTGTAAATCTAACTGATAGGTGGGAAGTACTTGGGCTTGTCATGTCATGTGCATGGCATAGGCCGTTAAGGGCTTTGTTCGGCCGAAATAGGCCGAAAAGGCCCAACGAGCTCATGGGCCCAATATAGATTAAATCCACGATAAGTGATAAATTTTGGAGTGGGTTATGTAGGTCACATAGCCGTAGCTAAATTTGGGCTAAGTGGGCCACATGAGCGTGTGGACTCACTTGGTCTGAATAATAGGCCTTAGGCTCATTTACACTGTTAGGTCTGTTTAGGTTACTTAAGTCGCTCGAAGCAATTGTAGACCTTTCAAGAAGTCGATTATCTGTATCGAGACCCCAGGAGGTAAAATGACCAAAATACCCCTGAGGGGTAAAAATTACTATTCTACCCCTAATGGGTGGAAATGATTGTTATACCTTAAAGGTAGGTTATTGATGTTGGATTACTTTCAGCCATTAGGAAAATTTCTTATTTTTTGTTTCTATGACCACTTCAACCACAGAGTTCTAGTCCAACTCTACCTCCTACACAGCTTAAACAGCAAAATAAATACTCCATTGCGCATCCCAGGACTTGAACCTCAAACCTCACAGTTACACAACACGCCACCTTGCCACTCCACCACAGGCTCTTTCTGTGTCACAAAATATCTTCAATTAATTATAAGGTCTATAGGCCAAAGTCCATGTTCCTTTAAAAGAAAAAAACCAAAATAAATTGCAAGAGCCATGACTTGAACCCAGGCTTCCTTGTAACCTTAATAACACTATAACCACTAGACCACATGCTTCCTTGTGTCATTTACTTAACACAATAATTTAAAAGGCCATCATCCAAGCATCTAGGGTTTTATTCACTTAAAACCAAAATTTTTACTAAAGCCCAGGTTTGAACCCAAGATTTCTCAGACACTTCACAGTGCACTTAACCATTGAAGTAGATACCCATTTGTGTCATTTCCTTGCACAATTAACTACTTATATACAACCTCCCTACGGACCCATACTCAAGGCAACTTATTTATTTTAGGTGTTATATTATTTATATTTGTATTAGGGAAATAGACAATGTGGTAGAACTATTTTGGGTTATTGATCTTTAAACATTTTGTTTTGACTAATAAGAATTTCATGTTATTTTTATGTTAGAATTTTTAAACATTGATGTTGGCATAACAATTCTTGCTTGGTTTATTGGACACTTTGGACTGATAAATTTAGCCATAGTATGATGAAATAAACAAAGTACTTGATGCATATTTCTTAGGAACTATTTGAGATGAATTATTTACTCTTTTATGCTGCATTTTCAGCTTCAGTAATAGAGGTATCGATAGTTGGTTTTGAAAATCGATACCTCTGTGAATTAAAACGTACAAGAAAACAAAAAAGAGATTTTTTATCGATACCTTATCTTGCATATCAATACCCGGGACTAAAGTATCGATAACTTAAAACAAGTACTGATAAATTTCAATAATTGGGATTTTTGGCTGAAAAATAGTAAGCTACTTTGGTATTGTTTTTCCAAGTGGTATCGATACCTTAATGTCAATATTGATACCTACGAGTAGTTTTATGAAATTTTTCTAAATATCCCTTTTCCATGATTCTATCTGTATGTAAGACCGATTAATGAATGATTTGAATGTAACAATGTTAATTAACTAATTAGATGACTTAAAACTTATATGGGTTAACAAAAGAAGATTGATTTGCTTGGATCTAGTTTCCTATTTTATGTACATGAGACGAGACGATGGTGTGGCATCCCGTATTTGGGCTTGTGACTAGGCCGAGTATAGGGTGTTACAGATGTACTGATATATGATTAATGTGCTTACGGCATTGCACTTTGGTGCTCTGATGGGTGTAGTTATCCGCGTATCTGTATCCGTCCAATTTAGTACATCAGGTTAAATAGCTAAAGAAAAGAGAAATGACTAATTATTAGTATGTGTTTCGATGTGATATGTTTATACAATGATGGATTAATGTTAATGGTATTTATTTGACTACTTTGTTATACAGTATTAATTGAAATAGCATACAAATGTGAAATTTTATATGATTTGAATGTTTGATGAGCTCACCTTGTTGTTGTGAAATGTTATAACAGGAAATTGAATTAAGTTAATTATTTCGATATCTTTAGTTATGAATTAAGGTAAGTTTACCATTTTAACACTTATGAACTTACTAGGCATTTGAAATGCTTACTCTCTTTTGTTATCTATTTCTGTAATGGTCATTTTGTGGAAGGCATCGATTGGATCACCTTGGAGCTCACATTATCAAGTTTCTGAGTCGATAGACTATTAAACGTTTCAGACTCAGTTATGTGGCATATATATAGGCAATGTTATGTATATGTGTGTACCTTGGATGATGGTATTTTGAATCTCAATTGTGGTTTAACTTTGAATGGCTATATGTATTATGTTCATAAGTGTGGATGATGACAATATGTTAGGCATTAGTTGAGGCATATGAATGGTGAGGTTAATGATGATGCTAGAGTACTTGATGAATGTGAATAGTGTACATGGTATGAGTAATGGTTAATTGCATGGTTAGTTGAAAGATGATTGGGTATATATTGAAGTTGTGTATAGTTTTATTGACATGAATTGTATAAATTGAAGTTGCATTTTGAGGGTCATTATAGGCATGTAGTATGGTATGGTTGTATGTGAAAAGGTGCCATATTTTTGGCATATTGGTTGTTGTTAATTAAGGTATTTAAAATGGAATGTTAATGTATGCTTGAGTGGTATTTATGCAGGTTCTATGAGTACTTAAGACTCTATTTGAATTGATTTTTGGATTGAGCATGAAAGAGTACCAAAACATGAGATTTTAAGATTTTTGCAAATAGTATAAGTATCATTACTTTACCAAATGAAAAATATTTTAAAATGACAGAATGCCAATTTGGTATCGATATAAGTATATAATATCAATACTTATCTTTAAATATCGATACGGGTTTTCTTGGTTCCAAAATTTTAAAGATGGCAGAATGCCAAAACAGTATCAATACTTAATTTGGTATCGATATTTCTTAATAGGGGTATTGGTACCTTATTACAAGTATCGATACTACCAAATTTTTACTTGATTTTAAAAACATCAAAGCTAAAGATGGTATCGATATTTAACCTGTATATCGATATATATGTTCACATTTTGAAAAGTTTGCTGTTTGGTTCTCATTCATGCTCTGGTCAATTTTTAGAAATTTTGAAAGCTCGATTTTTTTTTATTTTGCTTGTATAATTTGTTGTGCATGCATTTATGTTAACAGTCAATGATTGAATGAATTATTGTTAAGAATTGGAAATGAATTGCTCTGATAATCGTGGTAGCATCCCGTAGCTCGGGTCCCTCGACCGAGCCAGGTACCAGGTGTTACATTTAGTGGTATCAAAGGTATAGTTAGTCGATTTTATGATTGAATGTAGCGCGTATCAAACTGTGTCGTCTCTGGTGAAGTAGAAGTAATGTTCCAGCTTTCAGTCAGGAAGTGAGTCATAGTATCTCTGTTTTGAAAATGCCTAGAAATGAGGCAAGAAATGCCGTCTTTGGTATGATGAATCAATGGTTTTATGAATTTATGCGAACTAATACTGTGGATCCGTAACCTCCACCCCCTATTATGCCTATTGTAGCACCCCATTTTCCTCAAAATACAGAAAATGTATGTCAACCTTCGATCGATAAAATTAGAAAATGTAGGGCTGAAGAATTTCGAGGAAAAATAGAAGATAATTCGGCTAAGGCTGAATACTGGTTGGAAAATACACAACGAGTATTTGACAAGATGGTTTGTTCATCAGATGATTGTTTGAGATGTGTTGTGTCTCTATTAAAAGGTGAAGCGTATTAGTGGTGGACTATATTGATAGCAATTGTACCGCGAGATAGAGTGGACTGTGACTCTTTCCAATCTAAATTTTGGAAGAAATATAACATTAAATTATATCTAAAAAAACAAGAGGGAATTTCTGGAATTGAATCAGGGAAATCGATTACTGGCTGAGTATGAGTGGGAATTTGTCTGGCTTAGCAAATACACTTGCGAGATCATACCCACAGAGATTCAAATGTTCACTCTCTTCGAATGTGGATTAAATGAAGACATTCGAATGTTAGTGGCAGCTTTAGAATTGAAAGAATTCGTAGGTCTATCTGAACGAGTTCAGAAGATAGAGGACATTTGTAACAAAAAGAAACAAACTGAAATAAAGCTTCGGGATTCCAGTAAACAGAGCATGTCTAGACCATTTTCACCTCTTCCACCAAACAAGTCGATGGAAGATTTCAGCCTCTTCACCACTCCATTAAGGTTTTGGGGAAGAAATAAGTGAAGACAAAGTAATTCAAGATTTTAAACTATACCAGCAGACAGTGTTGGCAATGTTTGCAACATTAATAGACTTCTTTGTGAGCATTGTGGAAAAACTCATGGTGGTGAGTGTGAAGTTAAAAGTAGGGCTTGTTTTAGATACAACTCTACTAAGAATTTCTTGAGAGACTTCCCCAAAAAGTCAAGCTTTGCTGACAATTAGACTGTTAGACCGATGTTTGCTCTTCAAAGAGGTAGACAATAGGGATACAGTAGTAACACTAAAATAACTCGAGGTGGGACCAATGATTCGATTGTTAAATCTGAGGCTCGGGCACCTGCTAATCCTTTACTACCCAAGCCTGGACGGAAGCTTCTGCTCTGAGTGTCATTAGTGGTACTTTTTCTCTTTTTTATGTTACTATATATGCACTATTGACCCTAGGTCAATATATTCATATATTTACACAACACCTGTAATAAAAAAGAGCATCTGAGTAGAGTCAATCGAATTTGACGTTAGAGTAAGGAATCCTTTGGGTCAGAGTGTCATAGTGAATATGTTATGTAGAAAATGTCCACTGAAAATTTAGGACTGTGTATTTTCGATTGATTTGATGTTATTCCAGGTATGGACTAGTTGACTCTACATAATGCTAGTAATAGATCGATTTCATTGGTACCGAAAATAGTTGTTTTGAAAACCCTTTTTTGATGATTGGAATGACAGAAATGTGCAAGTGTACACAATCGCAACAAGTAACAAAGTGACAAGTAAATGTCGAGTTATTATACCTACAGGGACTGTGAAAAGAATTATTTATGAATGCAATTTAAAACACTTTGATGAAGAAAAATATTTTGTTTTGAAGAAGTGATTAAAAACTAGAAAACAGAGTAAAATAAATAAAATAAAATAAAGTTCCAATGCATGATTTCAAAAGATGATTTAATCAAGATGACATAATTGTGTTAGATTAATTACATTTCTTAACTTAGAATTATTAAACTCATGTTTATGTTGTTACGAATAAATTCATGGCAACTCGGTAATTTGCTAACTTATGAACATACTTACCTACCAAAATCCATTTATCTCTTGACTATATCTCTATGTTAATTCAACCTATTAAACAGATTTTAATAAGTAAATGTGTTAAAGCACATACATACTTATGAAATTAAAATAATCTCTTGTACATATATTTATGCTAATTCAAACAATTAATTCAATCTCATAAGTACATAGAAGATAACGTAAGGTAACAATGCATTTCTACTTTGAAACAGTTTAATCACAATAATCTTGCAAGTTATGCAAGGCAAATGTATAGTTAGATATCGTTGTTAATTTAACCCTCAGCTACCTTAGATGATTAAACATGCACTGATTAAGTATTGTGTCAATTAATTACAATTTCAATCCGTTTAAATAATTAATTCATTAGTTACCTTACAATTGTAATGCAAGAATAACTTAGTCATGGTTTTACTTAATCAAACATCTTACCAAGGCCTATAACAACACAAACACAATTTTAATAAATTAAGTAGACGAAATGCAATCAACCTAACACGAATTAAATTTAAGCCATATAAATTAAATTAAACATTTCAACATCATAAATATTCATAGACATGTTCATCATAACAACAACAAAATTTAAAATGATAGGGAACAAGAATCAAATCCTATGTTTCTCCGTGGCTTTACTAGTTTGCTCCACTCTTCCTTCTCTGCTTGTTTTTGTCGAACTGAGGCTACTATGAACACTTTAATGCTGCTCCAAATGGTGGATGAATGAATCTTTTTCAAGAGGTGAAATCGGCAAGAGAATAAAGAAAAATGGATGGGAAATTAAGAGAGAAAATTGAGAGAAAAGAGAAGAGATGAGAAAGTTGAGGTGTGTTTCAAATGAGTAGCCATGGGGGGTTTCTATAGGTTGATAGGGCTGCTAAAAATAGCAAAAATCAGCAGCCAAAGATCCCTCCCATTTCCGGCTACACATGTGGCAAGTTTGAAGTTTTCAAGCTTGCTATATTAAGGTAGGGGCAAATCTAGAAAGGCATAAATAGTGGAGGGTTTTTTTTTCAATTTGAAGAAGTCTTCAAGGGCCATTTTGCAAGCTAATTAATCAACCAAGCAAGCTGATTGGGTCAGCATGTGGGACGGTTTTGGCCTGCCCAGTACTCGGTCGGTTCAGTTTTCTCGGTTCAGCTAAACTGGCCACTTTTCATAATTAATTAATAATAATTTATTTAACCCAAATTAAATTGGATATAAATTAAAATTAATTATATTATAAATTAATACACATAATTTGGATCGTCTTAGGCTGAAAAATTAATTCGCATTGATGGTCAAAATTGTTTCTTGCTTTTGCGCTTCTAGCAGTGTCTGTCGAGTTGTTTTTCGCCCTTTGTACAAATAATTCAAAAATAACCAAAATTAATCAAAATTAATTATAAAATTAATTAAAATTCATTATGTTAATAATTTAAGTGCAAACTAATTATTTTATAATAATTATATATTTTTCGACAGGAATTTTACCGAACTTGCATGAATTTAGGTTAAAAAGGGCATGAAAAAGTGTGTATATTTTTTTGTTTCCAATGATCAAGTTCGTAAATATTATTATTTAATATTTACGAGTTTATTTTAGGATCACATTGAATTTCGATTTGATAATTTCGATTGAATGGTTAATTAAGGTATAAGGACTAAATTGTAAAAATCATAAAAGTTCAGTTTATATAGACTTTTAAGTTGTTTGAGAACCAAAATGGTAGAAATACCATTTTGGATGTATAATGGATGGTTTAGTATATTTACATGAGTTAACTTGAATTAAAATTATAAAAAGTAAAGAAAAGAAATTAAGTAAAAGAAATAAAAGAAACAAAAGGTGGATTGAAAGAGAAATTTATCTTCATTCTCATCCATCTCCACCATTTCCACCATTTTAAAAGAGAAAAGAAAAGCTTCAAAGTTCCTTGATTATTCGGCTATTGCATGGTATGTATATTGAGTTTGTTTTTCGTAAATTTTATGTTTTTTTGGATACTGGAGCTTGATTTAACTAGCACAATGACTATTTCGTGAAACTATTAAAGTTTTATAAAAGTTACCATTGATGTATTCTTGAAGCTTTTGTGGTTATTTGGTTAGATTTGAGGCTTAGATATGTTAATAGAAGTTTGTAAAGTAAAAGTTGCTAGTTCCAAACTTAGGGACTAAAATGTAATAAATTTGAAATTAGTATGAAAATTTTGTAAATATAAGTTTTAATGAACCGTAGAAGGATGGAATTGAGATCAATTTTGAAATTGAAGCTCAAATTTGAAAGTTATGATAATCTAGGTTTTCGTGCCTAAATTGAAATAAATGTAAAACTTGAGGAATTATTATATAAAGGAAATTGAATTGTTATATAACTTCAATATGCTGCGACATGATATTTGGAATAGAAAATTGAGTTAAATTATGGTTTAGATCAAGATTTACAACAACCAGAGGATTTACACGAAAAAAGGAAAATTGTTGAATAGTCATTGACATCTAAAGCATTACTGTTTTTCCAATTAAGTTCATACAATATAAATAAGTTTAATTTGTTTTTGAATGATTTTTAAATGTGTATTCTTGTTTTATTGAAAGTTTGGATTGGTTATGAGATAGTACATGAATTGGTGTTAGATTTAATCTTAATAAAATCGTATTGAATTGAAGTATTGAGATAATCCCGATGAACTTAGTAAAATTCTCATACACGAGGTAACGATTGATTTCGTTGGTTCTGATCTACAACATTTGTTGCGGACTCGAAGATACATGTGACACAAGTTTTGCTCGGATGAGTAACCTAATGTTTATTTATAGGTTTAGCCCGGATGGGTAACCTTACATGTATATACAATCCTGACTAGGCTATTTACTATTACTTAAAGGTTTAGCCCGAATGATTAACCTAACACTAATGTATATGATTATCTCGGATGAGCATCAAATACTATTTTCACTAGTGTATTGAGTTCTTTTATAATTTTTCATTGGGTAAGATTAAGATAAGAAATGTGGAACTATGATGTTGATGTTGAAAATGATAGATATGAAATGGATATGAGATGTATATTGAGCTTGAGATATTGTTATATGAGATTACAAGTAAAGTCATAAACCAAAGTCTCACTTATTTGATGTTGTTGTGTTATGCTTTGGTAGGGAAGTTGATTGTATAATGTATTATATGTGTTAAATGTTTAAGGTAAGTAAGTTGTTTATATTGTAAGAGCTTACTAAGTATTCATAATATTTACTCATTGTTACTATTTTCTCTGTAGGTTTTGGATGTTATGAACGAGCAAGAAGCACACACCTTTCGCCTTTCGATTCAGTAGACTTTTTAATATTCAAGCTTGGTTATATGTGGCATGTACATAGGATGGTCAAATACTTGTAATATAATGTATGTGTTTGTGTTTGGCATTGTTGAACTTTGGATATATAAATATATGTATATGGTAACTTAAAGAAATGGTGAATGGTTATTTGAATATGTAAATGGTAAAACCTTGAATGTGATATGCAAGTGATCTTGCTTATGGCATGAAATGGTTAAGGATTCTAGAATGACTTGTAATGATCTATTTTCATTATTGTGTTTAAAGCCAAATGTGTCACAATGTTTATTGAATTGTGGAAATTATTATACAATAGGTTTTGGTATGGAAATGTACATGTTTTGGATAGATTGATTTCGTTTAGAAGAAAGCATTTTAGATCACTTTGGAAGGTTGTTCATATCATGCAATAAAGGGCTTATTTTTTCTTCACACGGTTTTTGGCTACTCTGCTCATTTCATAAAGTATACTATCCAATACTCGAGAGATCCTTTCCCTAAACCCGTACATGTTTCTGTAGGTCTGACCATAATTGGTTTGTCTGGAAATATACGTACCCATATTTTTTCACCACGGAGTACATTTCATGTCATTGCGCAGAGCCTAACATCTATTTGTCTACATGTAATCCAAGCGGATTCAAGTGCTTGAAGAGCATATCTACCGAAACAAAGTTGATTATCTCGATAAGATATCCCCTTCATTCTTTTTTTATGTTGTTTACAAAGTCGAGTTATTTTGGGGTTATAGTTGATGGTTGTTTATGAATTTGATCTCTACAACATAACTGGACATGAGAGTTTCTTTTCATCCACCTCCTCGCGAAAAAAATGACTAAAAAAATGTTTTATTCTTAATCTTAATATATACAGGTAGTTAATGAATAATTGAATATTAGGATTCTTTGCTTTGAGATTTTATCTAATCTATTAGAAATTTTCATATCTTGTGTGGATATATTGGATTTGACATGGTCGTGTGTGTAACAGCTCGATTTTGGGTGTAGTCGGGATAGTGGTTTTGGGACCAAAAATCTGATGTAGAAAGATTTATTTTTATTATATTTTTATGGTCTACAGTTTTATGGAATGATTCTGTGAAAATTTCGTTCAAAAATTTTGATGTTTGAACACTCAATTTAGTAAAAAGGACTAAATTGTAAAAAGTGCAAAACTTGAGTTCTATAAGCTAGAGAAGTCTAATTGCTATGAAATTTTAAATTAGAGATCCTTAGATGTTAGTTAGACCATTACTTAAGTTAGTGGACAAAAATGGACATGAAGTAAGAGAATTTTTATGTTTTAAGTTAGGGGCATTTTGATCCTTTGGTTAATAAATGAATTAAAAAGTAAAATAAAAGCCAATTTTTGCTCATCTTTTACCCCTTGGCCAAAATTTACAAGAGGAAGACATAGCTAGGGGTTGTCAAGCTTCCAAGCTCGATTGTAAGTCCGTATTGCCCCGTTTTTAATGCTCTTTACATTTTTTAACTCGTTGTAACTCGATCTACCTATTTCTAGCACTAAATTGAGGTATGATTAAGGTCTAGCATTTGACCCATGTTAGACATATGTTTATTTTGATGGCTAATGGTAGAAAATGCATGCTTGTTTTAGAAAAACAACTTCTACTAAGTGATTTTCGCTAAAAAAGTCAAAAAGGACTTATTTTTGAAAGTTATAAAATAAGTAGTAAATGTAGCAGCTCGATTTTAGGCTTAGCCAGAACAGTGGTTTTGAGACCACTAGTATGATGTCAAAGAAATTAATTTATTATTATTTTAAGATTATAACATGTTTATATTAGTGCATGAAAAATTTGGTGAAGAAATTTTAGCGTTTATGAGCTTAATTACGAAAAAGGACTAAATCGCATAAAGTGCAAAAGTCCTATTTTGATAGCTAAGGGTGTCTAATAGCTAGAGAACCTTATTGGAGGTCTTTAAAGGGCAATTAGGCCCTTTAGAATAGCATGACTGGCCATAGGGACAAGGAAATAAAAAAAGTAAAAGAAATTAGGTGGGTTGGTGACTTAAGTGAATAGATTGAATAAAGTAAAAATTTACCTTCATCCTCCTTACTCTTTCTTTATTCCTATCGAAATATCAGCCATTAGAGGGGCTTGGGAAGCTTGAAAGTTTCAGCAACTTATCCCTCTTTCAAGTGATTTTGATAGTTTTCTTAATGATTTTTACATTTTTGGACCCCTTGAAGCATGAGCTTTAAAATGAGGAGACCATTTTGCAAAATAGTTGAAAGTTTAGGGTTTTACCATGAGAGTGTTCATGTGGTTTTTTGAAATTTTATGAAAGAATATGAGTATTAGATGTGTAATAAACAACTTTTGTGAAGAAGTTTTCATGGAAACCCTAACTAAGGACCTTTTTGCATAAGTTGTAAAATAAGTGATAAATGTGTGAAATAGTGGAAATTTTGGATAATAAAAAGTGTTCAGCTAGGCTTATGTATGAATAAATTTGATAAAAATCAATTTTCAAGCATAGGGGCAAAGTGGTCATTTTGTAAAAGTCTAAGGGCAAAATGGTTATTTTGCCAATATTAAATTTTCGAGTGTCTAGATTAAGGTGTTGACAAAATGAGTAAATTTATTATTATAGGTCAAGAAATTCAAAATCTGTATCTAGACCGGGCGAAGGCCAAGCAAGGAAATTAGACCGACTAATCGCCATATTTTGTAATCCGAGGTAAGTTGTACGTAAATAATACAACTATATTGTTATTTTATGTTTTTGGATTGCTATAGCATGAATTGCTTGATTGGGAATTTGAGAATGTATGATGATAATTGATACAATAAAATCTCCTGTTTGAACCATAGGAAATAAATCGGAAATTCATGCCATGACATATGGGTTATTTTGAGCCGGTGTAAGACCATGTCTAGGAATGGCATCAGCATTATGACGAGAGCTAGTGTAAGACATGTCTGGGACATGCATTGGCCTCGAGATGTAAGCCAGTGTAAGACATGTCTGAGACAAGCATTGGCTATAAGATGTGTCAGTGTAAGACCATGTTTGGGACATGGCATCGGTACAGATAAGTGAGAGCTAGTGTAAGACCATGTCTGGGACATGGCAACAACCTCAATAAAGATAGTCAGTGTAAGACCATGTCTGGGACATGGCATTGACTTGAGTTATGAGGCAGTGTAAGACTATGTCTGGGACATGGCACCGGCGTTCTACCCCATGTTTCAGGCTTATTATTAACCGGTAGTGTTCCAAATGGTTCAACAGTGATAGTTATAGTTTAAGTAAATGAGAGAAGTATAACCTTATTGTGAGTGGTACAGGTACCGATTTAGTATGTATGAGAAGTGAGCTCAAAATATGCTATATGATTAGTAATGGATAGTGATGAGTAAGTTGTGCTTATGCCTCCTCTTGTATTATGAGCATGATAAGGAATGGTAGAATTGTTGTCATATTTATTTGCATGCAACTGACTAAGCCTTGTGTTACTTCCTATCCTTTCTATTTTCTTATAGTGCTGCCTAAATAGCTCGAGGACCAATAAACGTTGGAGCCAACGATTACACTATCAGCCGATGCACTCGGTATAGTTAGATTACTTGTTTTGAGTATGACATGTATATGGCTTAGGATTTAAATGTTTTATGTCATTGGGAATTGGGAATTGGCCGAATGTGTTGGCTTGGGCTAAAACCCTTTTATTTTGTATAAATCCTTGAATGAGGGCTAGTATTAATTTTGCTATATATACATAAAAGATGCTATTTTCATGGATGAGTATATTGTATATGAGAAGTGTTGTCTATTGTGGCTGTTTTAGTTATGTGGATCAATCTTGTATTGGTGTTGATTGATTTTGTGTATGTTATGTGAGTAAGGATGTCAAAGAGGCTTGGTAGATAGCTTATTTTTGCCCACACGGGTAGACACATGGGCGTGTGTCTAGGCCGTGTGTGACACACGGTATGCCCTACGGGCATGCGATCCAGCTGTGTGTCCCCTGCACGTAAAATTTGCAAGTCAGTATGCATGGTAGTAAACACACGGGCAGAGACACTGTCGTGTGACCCTTAAGAATTGCTAACATCAAAAACAGAATGCCCAGGTTTTTGCACACGGACTAAGACACTGGCGTATCATGGCCATGTGAGCGACACGGGCCAAGGACACGGGCGTGTGCCAGGCCGTATGAAAACTCTTGTAGGTTCGAAATTGAAATTAATTCCACACGGGTAAAAGACATGGGCGTGTCCCTATATGCTTAGGCCATGTGAGCCACACGGGCCAACAACATGACCATGTCCAATTGGTCACATGGGCATGTTGCCCCTTCCACACGGGCGTGTGCCCCTGTGTCTAGTGTTATTTTTCAGAGTTTGTTGAAGGACCCAAATTGGTTCCAATTGGTTTTTAAATGAATGTTTGGAGTCTCGTAGGCCATATTGAAGAAGTTTTGACAAAGTTTTAAATTTGACCAGATCTTGATGATTCAGAAACATAGAAATGTATGTGTTCAAGTAGGTAATGCCTCGTATTCCGTCCTGGTGTAGGGTACAAGTGTGGGGTGTTACATTTAGTGGTATCAGTGTATGGTTTAGTCGATTCTTGGACTAACCTAGCGTGAGTATGAGTCTAGCTATAAATGCCATAATTATATGTTGATAGTGTGACGACTCCTGATGAGATAAATTGTGTTTTATTCATATAGTAAATGGATCCTGACGTAGCTACGGAGGATGATGTGGAGAGCAATGCGCCAGCTCCCACTGAATGGACCACGCCAGTTGATAGCGAGCCCGTGACGATGAGTCAGGGCGGAGGAGCTAGAGAGCTTACCTCCATATGATGGATGCCTAGTACTTGAATTTTATTTGGGTGAATCCGAATACTCCACGTCCCCCACCTCCTGTGATTCCTCAGTATGCCCCTGTAGCTCTGCAAGGAGTGGATGTGGTTAGGAGAGAGAGACCCCCGGTAGATAAGATACGAAAGCAAGGGGCCGAAGAATTTTGGGCGAAGATTGATGATGACCCGGAGAGAGCGGAAATTTGGTTAGAAAATACCATTAGGGTATTTGATGAGTATCTTGCATGCTAGAAGAATGCGTGAAGTGTGCAGTGTCACTTCTATGAGACTCAGCCTACCAATGGTGGAATACTCTCGTGTCCGTTGTACCGAGAGAGAGGATAACATGGGAATTCTTCTAGGAAGAGTTTCGAAAGAAGTATATCAGTCAAAGGTTTATAGATCAGAAGAGGAAGGAATTTCTAGAATTGGAACAGAGCCGAAAGACCGTAACAAAGTATGAGCGTGAATTCGTGAGGCTCAGCAAATACGCTAGAGAGTGCATGTCTATCGAAGCTATAATGTGAAAGAGATTTGAGGACGGATTGAATGAAGATATCTGACTGTTAGTTGGCATCTTAGAACTGAGGGAATTTGTGGTGCTAGTGGAGAAAGCATTTAAGGCTAAGGAGTTGGCCGAAGAGAAGAGAAAAGCTGACATTGAGTCCCAATAATCAAGGAAAAGACAGATGGAGAAATCACAGTAGACCTCATCTAAAAGATCGAGAGAGTTTACTCGATCGAATGCATCAATGGGATTCTCGAATAAGAGCAAGAGTAAGCAGCATACGGCATCTAAAGCCCAAACAACTTTTTTTGCGAGTATTGGTAGTGCTCGATCAAACAGGCCAAAGTGTTCATAATGTAGTAGACAACATTTCGGGGAATGCCGAGCGAATGAAAGAGGTTGCTTCAAATTTTGATCTTTAGACCACTTCATCTGAGACTGTCCTGAACTAGATGAGAAAGAGAAAAAGCAAGATATGAGGGCGAGTAGTGCTCTTGCGAGGGGTGGACCACAGAAGAACCCTGGTAGTGGGGCTAGCAGTAGAGGTAACCCTAGAGATCCAGCTGTGAGGTCTGAGGACCGAACGCCTGCAAGAACTTATGCCATTAGCGCTCTCGAAGAGGCGTCTTCACCAAATGTTATCACGGATTTTTTTTCTCTTCATGGTATCTCTGTTATCACTTTGATTGATCCAGGGTAAACTCATTCCTATGTGTCCATAAAATTAGTACCCAGAATGAATATGTCTATTGAGTCTACCAAATTTGTGATAAAAGTGTCAAACCCGCTAGGCAAACATGTGTTAGTTAACCAAGTATATAGAAATTGTCCCTTGACAATTAAGGGTCATAGTTTTCCAGCTAATCTCATGTTGTTGCCATTTGATGAGTTCGATGTAATCCTTGGAATGGATTGGTTAACTTCTCATAGTGTTTTAGTGGACTGTGGGAGGAAATCCATTGAGTTGAAATGTAAAGATGAAAATATTCTTCGGGTTGAACTAGAAGAACCAGATGAATCACCTGTAGGAATATCATCTTTGATTGCTGAGAAATATTTGAGGAAAGGATATGAGGCTTATCTTACTTTTGTGCTAAATACTCAAGTGTCTGAGTCGAAGATTGAATTGGTACCGGTGGTTTGTGAGTTTATAGATGTGTTTCCGTAAGAGTTTCCCGGATTACCTCCAATCGATTGCCCCGTACAGAATGGCACCAACGAAATTAAAGGAGTTGAAAGTACAGCTACAAGAGTTAACAAATAAGGGCTTCACGAGACTGAGTTTTTCCCCGTGGGTGCTCCGCTACTTTTTGTGAAAAAGAAAGACGGGTCGATGAGGTTATGTATCGACTACATACAACTCAACAAACTGATTGTGAAAAATAAGTATCCTTTGTCAAGGATCGATGACCTATTTGATCAGTTGAAGGGAGCCACTGTATTTTCCAAGATTGACCTAAGGTCAGGATATTACTAGTTAAGGGTTAAGGAGTAAGATGTACAATAAACCGCATTTTAGACGAGGTACAGGCATTATGAGTTCCTCGTTATGCCCTTTGACTTAACGAACACCCAAACAATTTTTATGGACCTGATGAATCACATTTTCTAACCATATCTGGATAAGTTCGTCGTTGTTTTTATCGAAGGCATATTGATTTATTCACGTGATGAGAGTGAGCTTGTGGAACATTTGAGAGCAGTTTTACAAACCTTGAGAGTTAAGTAGTTGTACGCCAAGTTAAGTAAGATGAATTCTGGCTTAAGGAGGTCGGATTTCTGGGACACATTGTGTTGGGTGATAGGATCAGAGTTCACCCAAGCTAGATCTCGGCTATTGTCGAGTGGAGACCGTCGAGGAATGTGACAGAGGTTCGAAGCTTTTTGGGTTTGGTTGGATACTACAGAAGATTTTTGAATGGATTCTCTATGATAGCAACTCCGATGACAAGATTGTTGCAAAAAGAAGTCAAGTTTGAATGGACAGAAAAGTGCCAACAGAGTTTTGAGAAGTTAAAGGTTTTGTTGACCAAAGCCCCAGTGTTAGTGCAACCGAAATTGAGCAAAGAGTTTCTGATATATAGTGATGCCTCCTTGAATGGATTAGGGTGTGTACTCATGCAAGAAGGTAAGGTTATAGCTTACGCTTCGAGACAACTAAAACCACATGAGAAAAACTACCTGACGCATGATTTAGAGTTGGCCGCCATCGTGTTCGCATTGAAAATTTGGAGACACCATTTGTATGGCTAGAAATGCCGATTGTTCACCGACCATAAAAGTCTCAAGTATTTGATGACTCAGAAATAGTTGAATCTACGACAATGAAGGTGGTTAGAGTTGATAAAGGATTATGAATTGGTGATTGATTATCACCCAGGCAAGGCGAACGTAGTCGCCGATGCCTTGAGTAGAAAATCATTATTTGTGTTGAGATCAATGGATGCCCAATTAGCCTTGTTCAATGATGGTTCGATTCTAGCAAAGTTAAGAGTTAGGCCAATGTTTCTACAAGAGATCTGTGAAGCTCAGAAAAGTGATAAGGATTTGCAAGCTAAGATGACTCAGTGTGAGTTGGGGGTTGAATCAGACTTTCAGATTGACACCGATGGGTGTATAATGTTTAAAGATAGAGCTTGTGTACCCAAGGACAGCGAACTTATTTAGAATATCCTATAAGAGGCACATAGTGGTTGCTTGTCTATCCATCCGGGTAGTGTAAAAATGTACAACGACCTAAAGAAAATGTATTGGTGGTCAAGAATGAAAAGGACATTTCAGAGTTTGACTCTAAGTGCCTAGTGTGTCAGCAAGTGAAGGCTGAACATCAAGTACCCTCGAGTCTACTTCAGCCTATCACGGTCCCCGTGTTGAAGTGGGATCGAATTACTATGGATTTTGTGACGGCTTTGCCAGTAACCCCTAAGAAAAAAGATGTTGTTTGGGTTGTTGTGGATAGGTTAACAAAGTCGGCGCATTTTATATCAGTGCGTACCGACTACTCCCTTGAGAAACTGGCCGACTTGTACATTTCCGAGATTGTGAGACTTTGTGGAGTGCCTCTGTCGATTATTTCAGATAGGGATCGAGATTTACCTGGAGGTTTTGAAAGAAGTTACAAGAGGTATTGGGAACTAAATTGAATTTTAGCACGGCATTTCACCCACAAATCAACGGTCGGTTAGAAAGAGCAATTCAGATTTTAGAAGACATGTTATGGTGTTGTGTTCTCGAGTTACAAGGTAGTTGGGATAGGTACTTACCATTGGTTGAATTCGCTTACAACAATAGTTATCAGTCAAGTGTGAAGA
This sequence comes from Gossypium hirsutum, assembly GCF_007990345.1. Classification (NCBI taxonomy): domain Eukaryota; kingdom Viridiplantae; phylum Streptophyta; class Magnoliopsida; order Malvales; family Malvaceae; genus Gossypium; species Gossypium hirsutum. Next base: position 34,478,254 of record NC_053429.1, on the reverse strand, counting down.
TGGCGCCTTATGAGGCTTTATATGGGCGAAATTGTCGAACGCCTTTATATTGGACTGAGCTCAGAGAGAATCAGATTCATAGGGTCGACTTAGTCAAAGAGACCGAAGAGAAAGTTAAAGTGATTCGCGATTGTTTGAAGGCCACCTTGGATAGACAAAAATCCTAAGTATATTTGAAATGGAGAAAGATCGAATTTCAAGTGGGTGATCGAGTGTTCTTGAAAGTATCCCCGTGGAGGAAAGTCCTCAGATTTGGTAGAAGAGGCAAGTTGAGTCCTCATTTCATATTACCTTACGAGGTTACCGAGAGAGTAGGGCCTGTGGCTTATCGATTGGCTTTGCCATTAAAATTAGAAAAGATTCACGACGTGTTTCATGTGTCCATGTTACGTCGATATAGATCGAACCCTTCGCATGTGATTGCGTCAACATAGGTCGCAATTCATCTGGACATGACTTATGGCGAAGAGCAGGTCAAAGGCTCGGGAAGTCAAATAGTTAAGGAATATAAGTATCGCACTCGTGAAATTTTTATGGCATAGACATGGAGTCGAGGAAGCCACATGGGAACCCAAGGAGACCTTGAGAGGTCAATACCCGAACTTGTTCGCAGGTAAGATTTTTGGGGACAAAAATCCCTAAGGAGGAGAATTGTAACAGCTCGATTTTGGGCCTAGTTAGAATAGTGGTTTTGAGACCACTAATTTGAGGTCATAGAAATTATTTTATTATTATTATAAGATTATAACATGTTTATATTAGTGCATGAAAAATTTGGTGAAGAAATTTTAGTGTTTATGAGCTTCATTACGAAAAAGGACTAAATCGCATAAAGTGAAAAAGTCCTATTTTGATAACTAAGGGTGTCAAATAGCTAGAGAACCTTATTGGAGGTCTTTAAAGGGCAACTAGACCCTTTTATAATTGCATGACGGGCCATAGGGACAAGGAAATAGAAAAGTCAAAAAATTAGGTGGGTTAGTGACTTAAGTGAATAGATTGAATAAAATAAAATTTTACCTTCATCCTCCTTACTCTTTCTTTATTCCTACCGAAATATCAGCCATTAGAGGGGCTTGGGAAGCTTGAAAGTTTCAGCAACTTATCCCTCTTTCAAATAAGTGATTTTGATAGTTTTCTTCATGATTTTTACATTTTTGGACCCCTTGAAGCATGAGCTTTAAAATGTGGAGACCATTTTACAAAATGGTTGAAAGTTTAGGGTTTTACCATGAGATTTTTCATGTAGTTTTCTAAAATTTTATGAAAGAATATGAGTATTAGATGTGTAATAAACAACTTTTGTAAAGATGAAAACCCTAACTAAGGACCATTTTGTATAAGTTGTAAAATAAGTGATAAATGTGTGAAATAGTGGAAATTTTGGAAATTTTGGATTGCTATAAGAATAGAAAGGGTTTGTCTAGGCTTATGATATAAAGAAATTCGATAAAAATTGATTTTCGAGCATAGGGGTGAAATGGTCATTTTGTAAAAGTCTAGGGGCAAAATGGTCATTTTGCCAATATTGAATTTTCGACTGTCTAGATTAAGGTGCTGACAAAATGAAAAAAATTTATTATTATAGATCAAGAAATTCAAAATTCGAACCTAGATAGGGGGAAGGCCAAGCAAGGAAATTAGACCGACTAATTGCAAAATTTTGTAATCCGAGGTAAGTTGTACGTAAATAATACAACCACATTGTTATTATATGTTTTTGGATTGCTATAGCATGAATTTCTTGATTTTGAATTTGAGAATGTATGATGATAATTGATACAATAAAATCTCCTGTTTGAACCATAGGAAATAAATCGGATATTCATGCCATGACATATGGGTTACTATGAGCCAGTGTAGGACAATGTCTGGGACATGGAATTGGCATTGTGACGAGAGCTAGTGTAAGACATGTATGGGACATGCATCTGCCTCGAGACGTAAGCCACTGTAAGAAATGTTTGAGACATGCATCAGCTACGAGATGTGTCAGTGTAAGACCATGTCTGGGACATGGCAACGGCCTCAATGAAGATAGTCAGTGTAAGATCATGTCTGGGACATGGCATCGACTTGAGATATGAGCCAGTGTAAGAATATGTCTGGGCCATAGCATCAGCATTCTACCCCATGTTTCAAGCTTATTGATTATCCGGTAGTGTTCCAAATGGTTCAATGGTGAGAGTTATAGTTTAAGTAAATGAGAGAAGTATAACCTTGTTGTGAGTGGTACAGGTACCGATTTAGTATGTATGAGAAGTGAGCTCAAAATATGCTATATGATTAGTAATGGATAGTGATGAGTAAGTTGTGCTTATGCCTCCTCTTATATTATGAGCATGATAAGGAATGGTAGAATTGTTGTTATATTTATTTGCACGCAACTAACTAATCCTTGTACTTACTTCCTCTCCTTTCCATTTTCTTATAGTGCCGCCTAAATAGCTCGAGGACCAATGGACGTTGGAGCCAATAATCACACTATCAGCCAAAGCACTCGGTATAGTTAGATTACTTGTTTTGAGTATGGCATGTATATGGCTTAGGCTTTAAATGTTTTGTGTCATTAGGAATTGGCCAAATGTGTTGGCTTGGGCTAAAACCCTTTTATTTTGTATAAAGCTTTAAATGAGGGCTAATATTCATTTTTTTATATATACATAAAAGATGTTATTTTCATGGATGAGTATATTGCACTTGAGAAGTGTTGTCTATTGTGGCTATTTTAGTTATGTGGATCATTCTTGTATTGGTGTTGATTGATTTTGTGTATGTTATATGAGTTAGGGTGTCAAAGAGGCTTGGTAGATAGCTTTATTTTTGCCCACACGGGTAGACACACGGGCGTGTTTCAAGGACGTGTGTGACACACGACTTATGTCCCTTACACGTAAAATTTGGAAGTCAGTATGCATGGTAGTAAACACACGGGTAGAGACACAGCCGTGTGTCTCAGCTGTGTGAAGGACGCCTTGGTTGTGCCCATCACACGGCCCATCCAAGTTTTTGCACACGGGCTAAGACACTGACGTGTCATGGCCGTGTAAGGGACACGAGCTAAGGACACAGACGTGTGCCAGGCAGTGTGAAAGCCCCTGTAGGTTAGAACTTGAAAGTAATTCCACACGGGTAAAGGAAACGGGCGTGTCCCTATATGCTTAGGCCATGTGAGCCACATGGGCCAATAGTACGACCATGTCGAATTGGTCACACAGGCGTGTTGCCCCTTCTACACGGGCGTGTGCCCCTATGTCTAGTGTTTTTTCAGAGTTTGTTGAAGGACCCGAATTGGTTTCGATTGGTTTTTAAATGAATGTTTGGAGTCTCATAGGCCATATTGAAGAAGTTTAGACAGTTTTAAATTTGACCAGATCTTGATGATTCAGAAACATAAGAATGTATGTGTTCAAGTAGGTAACGCCTCATATTCCATCCCGGCATAAGATATGGGTGTGGGGTGTTACAATAAAAGTGTGAATAAGTGGAAAATATGGGCTGTTATAAGTATGAAAATGATTCAGCTAGGCTTAGGTTTGAAGAAATTGAATACATTTCAATTTACGAGCCTAGGGACTAAATTGTAAAAATGTGAAACATTAGGGGAAAAATGTAATTTTGCTATAATATGATTTTTGGACTGAATTGAATAATGTGTCTATTAAATAAGTTAAATTTGTTATTATAGATCAAGAAAAACGAGGTTCGGACCTAAATCGAGGGAAAAACAAAGTGTTTGATGTTAGGTCCAATTCTACTATTTTTATACCAAGGTTAGTTCGTATGTAAATAATGCATTGTTATATTTATGTTTTAAATGCTTTAATATTGTATGAATTGTGAATGACTCTTTGGTAGTATTCAACAAAATTTTGACAAGCGAGAATTCCTGGTTGAACCTTAGGAATAGAATAGGATACGAGTGACATGTAACTAGGAACCCATGTGTTGGTCTTGTACGTTCTACCTGTGGTTGGGTATGCTAGCATATGTTACGGATACCTGACAGCTTGTGTGAGCAGCACTGTGTAGCTATGTCCTGACTGACAGCTTGTATGAGCAGGCCCGTGAACAGCTCGAAAACGAGCCTATATGTATTATGAGATGTGAGGTAGCTATGGCTACATATATGGCACTTATGTGCAAGAATTCCGAGTATCCGTTAATATTTCGAGTGTTCAACGGAAATCTCAAAGTTGTGAAAGACTATGGTTATGTTGTGAGTTGGTATAGGTATGTACGTAAAACTCATACGTAATGAGATCGATATGTGATGAAACCTTGGTAAGGTGGTGATTGAGTAAGTTATGACTTTAAGATTTTAATAAAAACTCCATGTCAAATTTCATTATGTTAATTGTATGTTAAATGTGTGGTTATGTAACACCCCGTACCCGAGACCGTTGCCGGAGTCGGACACGAGGGGTTCACAGACTTTAAACCCCTTATAAAAAAAATATTTTCCAGACACTGCCCAATCTGCGTACTAGTCGCTTTAAAAATCATATCTTGAGTTTCACAACTCAAAAATCAGTTTCGTGATTTTTCCCTGAAACTAGACTCATATGCCCATCTACGTATTTTTTTCTAGAATTTTTGGTCGGGCCAATTAATACAGTTTATTAGTCAAAGTCTCCCATGTTACAGGGATCGACTACACTGACCCTTGCGCATTACGACTTGGATATCTCCCTGCACAGAGCTTCAATACTGATGCCGTTTGTTTCTATGGAAACTAGACTCAGAGAGGAATCTATACATATATGGCGTGACTCCTAATTATATCTAGTTAATTTTTAATGAATTTTCAAAGTTAGAACAGGGAGTCCAGAAACCGTTCTGGCCCTGTCTCACGAGAACCTCAATAACTCTTAACATACTGTCCATATGATCGTTTCGTTACTTTCCTATGAAAATAGATTCATTAAGGTTCGTTTACATAATTTAATAATTATTTAATTCCAATCCTACTATTTTTAGTGATTTTCCAAATCTACTTCACTGCTGCTGCCAGCATCTGCCTTTAAGGTAGACTTTACCTACTTCATAGTTTCCATGATTCAACTAGCCCTTTCAGCATAAATAGCACAAATTATGATGGTGATTAACCATTCCATACCAAATGATTATAACATTATGCTCAAACATATATAAGCCATTTTCGCATGGCTATATACATTAACCAAAATATTCCTCTGCCACTAGTCTATTTTATACATGCCATAAGATAATCCAAAACATAGCAGTACCAACAGTGGATAGTGATAGTGTGACTAGTTGCTGACAATCCCCGAGCCTGTAGCTTCGCAATGAGATCTATAAAACAGAGGAAACAGAGTAAACGGAGTAAGCATTACAATGCTTAGTAAGTTTTAAGCAGTGGCAATAGATAACAAACAAACTATAACCTAGTTGTTCGTATTTTTATTTCACTCTTCCTTCGGGCATACCATCCCTTTTCCGAATACGCACATCTCATCATATACAATAGGCAGATAAACTTGGAGTACATACCTGTTTAACCTTTCGCATTGAATATATTTATAAGCAATTCTTATTACGAAATCTTACCCGGACATAATCTCCACACGAAGTTATCGGGTCTTACCCGGACAAAATCCCCACACGTAGTCATCGGGTCCTTAGAACTCGGATATAGTACGAGCACGAAGCTTAGGGACATTAATCAGTGATAATATTCTCGCATAAAGCCTGCGGGGTTTTAGCCCGGATATAGTACTGACACAAATGCCCTTCGGGACTTATCACATTTATGCACTTTCACATCCATCACATTGGCCACTCGGCCCTGTCACATATATACACTTTCACATTCATCACATCGGCCATTAAGCCTTATCACGCATATACACTTTCACATTCATCACATCGGCCATTAAGCCTTATCACATATATATACACTTCCACATTCATCACATCGGCTATTAGGCCTTATCACACATATACACTTTCACATTCATCACATCGGCCATTAAGCCTTATCACATATATATACACTTTCACATTCATCACATCGGCTATTAGGCCTTATCACTCATATACACTTTCACATTCATCACATCGGCCATTAAGCCCTATTCACATATATACACTTTCACATTCATCACATCGGCCATTAGGCCTATCACATATATATACACTTTCACATTCATCACATCGGCTATTAGGCCTTATCACACATATACACTTTCACATTCATCACATCGGCCATTAGGCCTTATCACATATATATACACTTTCACATTCATCACATCGGCTATTAGGCCTTATCACACATATACACTTTCACATTCATCACATCGGCCATTAGGCCTTATCACATATATATACACTTTCACATTCATCACATCGGCTATTAGGCCTTATCACACATATACACTTTCACATTCATCACATCGGCCATTAGGCCTTATCACATATATACACTTTCACATTCATCACATCGGCCATTAGGCCTTATCACATATATATACACTTTCACATTCATCACATCGGCCATTAGGCCTTATCACATATATACACTTTCACATTCATCACATCGGCCATTAGGCCTTATCACAATTTAGAATTCACATATGGGTTTAATCAATAGCTTATAAGCAACTAAAACAAGTTTATCAAGGTTTACAACACAATCTCAAATTCAGCACAAGCTGTTTTTCCTGAGCAATAGTCACTAAATTATTTATAACTGGAGCTACAAAACTCCAAATCACTTTCCGTAAATTTTTCCTGAATATAGACTCGTATGTCTTCCATCCATAAAATTTCCAGAATTTTAGGTTTGGCCAATCAATACCAGATTTTTCTTAAAGTTTCCCCTGTTTCACTGCTTGACTAATCTGACCACTCTTCACTACGAATCAAATTTCTCATTATCAGAAATTCCTTTGCTTACACGGTTTCTTTTATAAGAAACTAGACTCATTAAGCTTTAATTTCATGTCTCATTCAGCCTCTAATTCAAATCCATGAATTTATGGTGATTTTCTGAATTCATGTTACTGCTGCTGTCCTGAGCAGGTTTATCACAATTTTACTCTTCTGACATATCCTTTCAGCACTTCATAATATCATATCCATTTGGCAACATATCATATCAATAACTTACCTATACTTCATAATAACCATTAGGCTATATGCATAAAGATTTACAATAGAGTTATGATTCTTTTAATATGTGCTTAACATATCATACTCAATCACATTATAGGCTTTAATACTTAAAACTTACCTCGGATATTTTGAATAGTTATGGATAGACTACTCCATTGCTTTCTCTTTTCCCCTATCTGATTTCGACACTTTCTGCTCTTGAGCTTGATTTAAAACAAATAGATTTATTCAATTACTTATCAATTAAGCAATTTAATTTAATACATATATATCATATATTTAAGGTACAAATGACCTTACTAACTAGCTATTTAAACATCATACATATGCCCTACTCATACAAAATCGAATATATTACTAGACTACACTCAACAATTACATTTATCCCCATATAATAGATTAAAACTATCAAGGGACATTTTACTAACTTATTACCTTGCATATTTGAATTTAATAAACTAATTTACTAAATCAATGAATAATAAATTTTAACTTAACAATTTCATAACCACACATGATTATCATATCTACCAATTTGGCCGAATACTTACAAGATTAGCATTTTGCAAGTTTTCAAATCACTTCCAGAGCCAAATATCATTATAAATTAAAATATACTTTCACACATCTATACAAGTTTACAAAACCACATTTAACTTCATATATCATCATCACTTATTTAGTAGAATATGCAAGATCAAACATATCTTTACAAATATATATTTATTTATATATACATATGTGGTCGAAATTACAAGTTCAATTGGAACACTCCATAAATATTTACCTATATAACCGGATATACCAAATTCATTATATCATTACATAGGTACATATCTATAAGACCGAATATATAAGGCTCAATATATCATCACATATGGCCGAATATTACTAAACTCAAGCCACCATATTTTTACCCCTTAAGTCACACCCAAAAATCACATTCGGCACTTCTCTTCCAAAATTTTTCCAAGTCTTCAAATTCACTTACAAGCTCATTTATATAACATATGAAACATTTAACAATTATTTTATCAATAAAATAGCATGACCGATTACCTATTTCTCTCCCTAAATCCAAATTCGGCACATTGAACAACCCAAATGCTAACCTATCCAAGTTCGGCATATTCAACAACCCAAATGCTAACCTCAACGTTTAAGTTAAAATAACAAGTAACTTAACACATCCAACATAATTTTCCAAGCTAATGACATCAAAGCTTCAACTAAAATTTCAAGCTTCTTAGCCAAATTTCAAACTTCCAAATAGCCTAAATTTAATCCATGGAATAGGTAGAATTCAAACAAATCATCCAAATTATGCATACATTTCTAAAGGTGGCATTAAACATACCTTCTTCTAGCAATCACCATAGCCGAAACTCAAACAAAAAAATTTTATTCTTTTTCCTTTCAAGTTTCGACAATGGAGGAACAAGATGAATTACTTTGGTTTCTCCTCCCACTAACCAATTTCCCCCATGGCCAAATGCTCAAGACACCATGAAACTAAAAATTTTGTCATGGGCTATGTAATGAACTTAATACCTAACTCAAAATATGCTAAAAAAAAATCCATAAGCTAACATGAATTTCTCACCTTATTCATGACTTAGAATTGCCGAATGGTTGCTCCCTCTCTCCCTCTTAGAATCGGCCAAGAAGAAACAAGAATAAAGACTTGTTTCTTTCACCCCTTTCCTTCTTTTCTTTACTTTATTTCTAACCTTTTATTTTATTCCATCCTCCATACTAATATGGCACCTAGTTAATTAAAGTTAATATAAAATTCACACTTGACTATACAATTTGTAGCATGGCCGGCCACTACCTATAGTTTGGCTAATTTGACATGCAAGGACAAGAACTTTCCCACATATACTAATAGGCCACTTTAGCACTTGCCTAGCATATTTCTAAATTGTCTCACATAAGTCCCTACTAATAATTTTCACATACACTGACCAAATTGAAGTATGAAACTATCACACAAGCATTTACTCACATCATAAACACAGAATATAACCTTTAATTATTTATAAGACTCGGTTTCGTAGTCCCGAAACCACTTTCCGACTAGGGTCACTTTAGGGATGTCACAACTCTCCCCCCCTTTAGGGATTTTCGTCCCCGAAAATTTCTACCGATGCATAGTTTAGGATAACGTCCTCTTATTGAATTATATCCATAACACATTAGCTCATCGATAGCAATTGTAATTCATTACTGATTTCGCATCGATCTATAGAATCATTTTCTTATCTTAAAACAAATACATAAACATTTCTACAAGTATGCACATATATCTCATTTTCTTGATTTCGTAAGCAATAATCACTTAATTTAATTCACAAATGCATTTCAAACACATATTAGGCACATATTAACATGTATAATTCACATCGTCAACCCACATATTCATTCATGAATAAGCTGTAACCTAGCCGAAAGTACACATATACTCAAACATCCCAACAAATATCCTTTATAACTTTATCACGTCTCAATATTCAACTGAACTCATTTCCAAAAGAAAAGTCAACTTCCACGTACTTGAACATTTAGTTCATTTAGCACATTCAATCATAGTTAACGTTACCCATATACAGTCGAATAGGCATAAAGCCTAATATAATACACTAGCTTGAGATTTATTCTAGCGCATAACTCGTATATCCAAAATTATCAACATTCATCAAAAATTCTTTCAAACTTTCGAATGTCGAAACTTAATCAAAATAATTTCTTGAACAAGATTAACAAAATAGTGTCCATTCAGCAATAGCACATATAACTCTTACAATGCCATATCCTAGATATGGTCTTACATATTCTCACATATCGAGTCAATGCCATGTCCCAGACATGGTCTTACACACTATTTCAAATCAATGCCTTCGTCCCAAACGAGGTCTTACATGAATTCCACTTCACACACTTAGTGCCCACTGACCGATCTCGCACTCATAGTGCTCGGTTAAAGGAAATTCGCACACACACAGTGCCTCTAATTATTCACATACATAGTGCTCTTATGCATTCGTTAATACACATTGATATGACTTAACCAAGTCTATAAACATCATGTATGTGCACTTTTAAACATATCATCTCATTTAAATTTGAATTCGTATAGTAATGAATACTTAAACTTTGCTCAAATTACCGGCACGAAGCCTACTAGGCACGAAGGCCCGAATACATGTCACCAGCATGATTGCTCTTCGGGACCTAGCCCGGATATAACACCAGCACGAATGCTCTTCGGAACTTAGTCCGGATACCTCACTAGCACGAATGCTCTTCGGAACTTAGCCCGGATATAACCACAAGCTCAATTGCCTTCGGGTCTTAACCCGGGTATAGCAACTCACACGAATGCCTTCGGGTCTTAGCCTGGATGTATCAACTTGCACAATTGCCTGCGGGTCTTAGCCCGGATATATCAATTCGCACAAATGCCTTCGGGTCTTAACCCGAATATATCAATTCGCACAAATGCCTTCGGGTCTTATCCCGGATATATCAATTCACACACATAGTGCTTAATAATCAACCACGCACACTTAGTGCCATGTACTTTAAACTCGCACACTTAGTGCCATGCATTTCAAGCCCGCACACTTAGTGCCAATCTCACAACCGTGAATACTTATTGCCCGCACACTTAGTGCCAATCTCGCAACCGTGAACACTTATTGCCCGCACACTTAGTGCCAATCTCGCAACCGTGAACACTTATTGCCCGCACACTTAGTGCTGAAAACCAACCACTCTATACGCTTCACTGCCTTTTTACATTCGACAATTTCGTCTCTACATACATATACACATATAGCAATACACATTAGTATATCATTTACATTACTTGAATACAAACACAACATGCTTATCGACCATTCAACTTCCAGTTCCATAGCCACATACAAAAATCACATTTATAGTCATAGCACTCTTTCAAAACTGCATCACTTATACCCTTATAATTCAATCCAAATCGAAATTCAAATACGAGTACATGATACGTACCTGATCAACTTAATAATTTAAGCATATCTAAGTGAAGTTATATCGCAAATTCTCAAAGTCAGAAGCATGCTACAGCTCGATCGAGATCAAGATTCATTGCAATACAGCAAACACATTTTAATAGTCAAAAATCATCACACTATCATTTTATCACTTTATGGCATGTATAAATAGACTCACGCGTGCTACGTTAGTCCTAGAATCGACTAAACCGTAGCTCTGATACCAATAAAATTGTAACACCCCGTACCCGAGACCGTTGCCGGAGTCGGACACGAGGGGTTCACAGACTTTAAACCCCTTATAAAAAAAATATTTTCCAGACACTGCCCAATCTGCATACTAGTCGCTTTAAAAATCATATCTTGAGTTTCACAACTCAAAAATCAGTTTCGTGATTTTTCCCTGAAACTAGACTCATATGCCCATCTACGTATTTTTTTCTAGAATTTTTGGTCGGGCCAATTAATACAGTTTATTAGTCAAAGTCTCCCATGTTACAGGGATCGACTACACTGACCCTTGCGCATTACGACTTGGATATCTCCCTGCACAGAGCTTCAATACTGATGCCGTTTGTTTCTATGGAAACTAGACTCAGAGAGGAATCTATACATATATGGCGTGACTCCTAATTATATCTAGTTAATTTTTAATGAATTTTCAAAGTCGGAACAGGGAGTCCAGAAACCGTTCTGGCCCCGTCTCACGAGAACCTCAATAACTCTTAACATACTGTCCATATGATCTTTTCGTTACTTTCCTATGAAAATAGATTCATTAAGGTTCGTTTACATAATTTAATAATTATTTAATTCCAATCCTACTATTTTTAGTGATTTTCCAAATCTACTTCACTGCTGCTGCCAACATCTGCCTTTAAGGTAGACTTTACCTACTTCATAGTTTCCATGATTCAACTAGCCCTTTCAGCATAAATAGCACAAATTATGATGGTGATTAACCATTCCATACCAAATGATTATAACATTATGCTCAAACATATATAAGCCATTTTCGCATGGCTATATACATTAACCAAAATATTCCTCTGCCACTAGTCTATTTTATACATGCCATAAGATAATCCAAAACATAGCAGTACCAACAGTGGATAGTGATAGTGTGACTAGTTGCTGACAATCCCCGAGCCTGTAGCTTCGCAATGAGATCTATAAAACAGAGGAAACAGAGTAAACGGAGTAAGCATTACAATGCTTAGTAAGTTTTAAGCAGTGGCAATAGATAACAAACAAACTATAACCTAGTTGTTCGTATTTTTATTTCACTCTTCCTTCGGGCATACCATCCCTTTTCCGAATACGCACATCTCATCATATACAATAGGCAGATAAACTTGGAGTACATACCTGTTTAACCTTTCGCATTGAATATATTTATAAGCAATTCTTATTACGAAATCTTACCCGGACATAATCTCCACACGAAGTTATCGGGTCTTACCCGGACAAAATCCCCACACGTAGTCATCGGGTCCTTAGAACTCGGATATAGTACGAGCACGAAGCTTAGGGACATTAATCAGTGATAATATTCTCGCATAAAGCCTGCGGGGTTTTAACCCGGATATAGTACTGACACAAATGCCCTTCGGGACTTATCACATTTATGCACTTTCACATCCATCACATTGGCCACTCGGCCCTGTCACATATATACACTTTCACATTCATCACATCGGCCATTAAGCCTTATCACGCATATACACTTTCACATTCATCACATCGGCCATTAAGCCTTATCACATATATATACACTTCCACATTCATCACATCGGCTATTAGGCCTTATCACACATATACACTTTCACATTCATCACATCGGCCATTAAGCCTTATCACATATATATACACTTTCACATTCATCACATCGGCTATTAGGCCTTATCACTCATATACACTTTCACATTCATCACATCGGCCATTAAGCCCTATTCACATATATACACTTTCACATTCATCACATCGGCCATTAGGCCTTATCACATATATATACACTTTCACATTCATCACATCGGCTATTAGGCCTTATCACACATATACACTTTCACATTCATCACATCGGCCATTAGGCCTTATCACATATATATACACTTTCACATTCATCACATCGGCTATTAGGCCTTATCACACATATACACTTTCACATTCATCACATCGGCCATTAGGCCTTATCACATATATATACACTTTCACATTCATCACATCGGCTATTAGGCCTTATCACACATATACACTTTCACATTCATCACATCGGCCATTAGGCCTTATCACATATATACACTTTCACATTCATCACATCGGCCATTAGGCCTTATCACATATATATACACTTTCACATTCATCACATCGGCCATTAGGCCTTATCACATATATACACTTTCACATTCATCACATCGGCCATTAGGCCTTATCACAATTTAGAATTCACATATGGGTTTAATCAATAGCTTATAAGCAACTAAAACAAGTTTATCAAGGTTTACAACACAATCTCAAATTCAGCACAAGCTGTTTTTCCTGAGCAATAGTCACTAAATTATTTATAACTGGAGCTACAAAACTCCAAATCACTTTCCGTAAATTTTTCCTGAATATAGACTCGTATGTCTTCCATCCATAAAATTTCCAGAATTTTAGGTTTGGCCAATCAATACCAGATTTTTCTTAAAGTTTCCCCTGTTTCACTGCTTGACTAATCTGACCACTCTTCACTACGAATCAAATTTCTCATTATCAGAAATTCCTTTGCTTACACGGTTTCTTTTATAAGAAACTAGACTCATTAAGCTTTAATTTCATGTCTCATTCAGCCTCTAATTCAAATCCATGAATTTATGGTGATTTTCTGAATTCATGTTACTGCTGCTGTCCTGAGCAGGTTTATCACAATTTTACTCTTCTGACATATCCTTTCAGCACTTCATAATATCATATCCATTTGGCAACATATCATATCAATAACTTACCTATACTTCATAATAACCATTAGGCTATATGCATAAAGATTTACAATAGAGTTATGATTCTTTTAATATGTGCTTAACATATCATACTCAATCACATTATAGGCTTTAATACTTAAAACTTACCTCGGATATTTTGAATAGTTATGGATAGACTACTCCATTGCTTTCTCTTTTCCCCTATCTGATTTCGACACTTTCTGCTCTTGAGCTTGATTTAAAACAAATAGATTTATTCAATTACTTATCAATTAAGCAATTTAATTTAATACATATATATCATATATTTAAGGTACAAATGACCTTACTAACTAGCTATTTAAACATCATACATATGCCCTACTCATACAAAATCGAATATATTACTAGGCTACACTCAACAATTACATTTATCCCCATATAATAGATTAAAACTATCAAGGGACATTTTACTAACTTATTACCTTGCATATTTGAATTTAATAAACTAATTTACTAAATCAATGAATAATAAATTTTAACTTAACAATTTCATAACCACACATGATTATCATATCTACCAATTTGGCCGAATACTTACAAGATTAGCATTTTGCAAGTTTTCAAATCACTTCCAGAGCCAAATATCATTATAAATTAAAATATACTTTCACACATCTATACAAGTTTACAAAACCACATTTAACTTCATATATCATCATCACTTATTTAGTAGAATATGCAAGATCAAACATATCTTTACAAATATATATTTATTTATATATACATATGTGGTCGAAATTACAAGTTCAATTGGAACACTCCATAAATATTTACCTATATAACCGGATATACCAAATTCATTATATCATTACATAGGTACATATCTATAAGACCGAATATATAAGGCTCAATATATCATCACATATGGCCGAATATTACTAAACTCAAGCCACCATATTTTTACCCCTTAAGTCACACCCAAAAATCACATTCGGCACTTCTCTTCCAAAATTTTTCCAAGTCTTCAAATTCACTTACAAGCTCATTTATATAACATATGAAACATTTAACAATTATTTTATCAATAAAATAGCATGACCGATTACCTATTTCTCTCCCTAAATCCAAATTCGGCACATTGAACAACCCAAATGCTAACCTATCCAAGTCCGGCATATTCAACAACCCAAATGCTAACCTCAACGTTTAAGTTAAAATAACAAGTAACTTAACACATCCAACATAATTTTCCAAGCTAATGACATCAAAGCTTCAACTAAAATTTCAAGCTTCTTAGCCAAATTTCAAACTTCCAAATAGCCTAAATTTAATCCATGGAATAGGTAGAATTCAAACAAATCATCCAAATTATGCATACATTTCTAAAGGTGGCATTAAACATACCTTCTTCTAGCAATCACCATAGCCGAAACTCAAACAAAAAAATTTTATTCTTTTTCCTTTCAAGTTTCGACAATGGAGGAACAAGATGAATTACTTTGGTTTCTCCTCCCACTAACCAATTTCCCCCATGGCCAAATGCTCAAGACACCATGAAACTAAAAATTTTGTCATGGGCTATGTAATGAACTTAATACCTAACTCAAAATATGCTAAAAAAAATCCATAAGCTAACATGAATTTCTCACCTTATTCATGACTTAGAATTGCCGAATGGTTGCTCCCTCTCTCCCTCTTAGAATCGGCCAAGAAGAAACAAGAATAAAGACTTGTTTCTTTCACCCCTTTCCTTCTTTTCTTTACTTTATTTCTAACCTTTTATTTTATTCCATCCTCCATACTAATATGGCACCTAGTTAATTAAAGTTAATATAAAATTCACACTTGACTATACAATTTGTAGCATGGCCGGCCACTACCTATAGTTTGGCTAATTTGACATGCAAGGACAAGAACTTTCCCACATATACTAATAGGCCACTTTAGCACTTGCCTAGCATATTTCTAAATTGTCTCACATAAGTCCCTACTAATAATTTTCACATACACTGACCAAATTGAAGTATGAAACTATCACACAAGCATTTACTCACATCATAAACACAGAATATAACCTTTAATTATTTATAAGACTCGGTTTCGTAGTCCCGAAACCACTTTCCGACTAGGGTCACTTTAGGGATGTCACAGGTTATGTGGCTTATTATTTGCATAAGAACTTACTAAGCTTTATAGCTTACTCACTTCCTTTCCCTTGTATTATAGTGTCACCAAGTTGGCTCGGGGATCAAAGACTATCGGAGATCCATTTACAGTCTCATCAATTATTTTGGTACCAATGATTTCAAAATTTTGAGTTATGGCATGTATAGGGGACTTGGTCATTTTGTTATATATCATAATTGATTTGGCCAAATGTGTTGGCTTATATTGGTTGAAAGTTCATTTTGTATAAGGCTCTTTTGAAATTGGCTACTATTGGTATAAGCAATGTATATAATGATGCCTTTCATGGATGTAGGAAGTTACATGATTTGAGTTGATAAGTAAGAGATGCTTGGGTATGATAGATGGTAGCATGTGAATGATATTTTGATGTCTTGGTTGTGGCTAATTTGGTTGTATGTAAATGCTTGGATTAGTATTATGTTGTGTTATGTAGGTGTGTGCATCAAAGGGTGGCAAATGGCTTGGTAAATAACCTTATTTTTGTCCACATAGGTAGGCACACGGGCATGTTTCTAAGCCGTGCGTGACACACGATCTACCCCACGGGCATGTGTTCCGGCCGTGTGTCCCCTGCACCTAAATTTTGAGAAATAGAATGCTCAGAATTGAGCACACGGGCAGAGACACAAGCGTGTGTCTCAGCCTTGTAGACAACATAGCCTCAAGCACAGGCGTTTGTCCTGGGCGTGTGAAGTCTGCACTTAATTTATGAAAAATCATAAATTTTAATTCGACCATACGGCCTAGCACATGGGCGTGTGACTTGGCCGTGTGTCTTCAATTTTTTCTTGGTTGACAAATAGAGAGTTACACAGGTTTTGGACATGGACGTGCGTGACCACACGACCTGCCTACACGGGCGTGTCCCATATCCACAGCAGTGTGTGACTCCTGTTTAGTGAAAAATTTTATAAGTGTTGTAAAATTTTCTAAAGTTCTCGGTTTAGTCCCAAACCACTTCTAAAGCATGTTTTGGGCCTTGTAGGCTCATATTAGGGACTTTATGATGGAATGCAAAAAGTTTTAATTCGGACGCAAATTGATGACTCGGAATTGTATGTAAGTTTTTGTGATAAGTCCAGCAATGCCTCGTACCCAGTTTCGGCGTCAAATACGGGTAAAGGGTGTTATAGTGTGCTTACTGTAAATTAGAGAAAAATTGTATACTCGGTTACAATTTTTCATATGGGTTGACCACACACTCTTGTGTGTCTTGTGGATGAGTCACTTAACTTGCATAAAGTGTAACAACCCAAACCCGGCCCGGATGTTATGGCCAGATCCATTAAAAATCCTTCTTTGAGATAAAAACCTTGAGTAAAATCCCAGCTTGTATTTGTTGCTTTCAAATCCAGGTGTATTTTAAAGAAAAACTATTCCTTCTTGTATGATAATAATTACTTTGTAAAATCTCTTTCCAGTTGCGGAAGCTTTATTTAAAACAGATGATCTATGAAAAGTTGTCATTTAAAAATTGAGTTGTGGAAACGTAGTATTTAAAAACAGTTATGGTTTAGGAAAACCATGTTCTACTTTTAACAAATATAAAGCATAAAAATAATAATAATCCTAATTTGAAATAATAACCAGAGGAAAGGCCTTATTACATTCCGGACCGAATTAACTTAAAATACTAGAAATTATATGTTTAAGAAAACAAGTCCAAGTCATCTTGCTAGTTGGCCACCTCGAAGTCCCTCCTACTGTCGACCCACCTACTGAGGATCACCTGAGAAAAATAAAAGAGGGGGTGAGTTTTTGAAAACTCAGTGTGTACAATCCTCGAAAAATAGGAAAACATGCAATAGCAAGTCGTTTTGGGCCTGAGCCTAATTCAATATCATAACAGAATTAAAGCAATCAAATATGCACGAATCCCACCCATCCAACCGCTACACACCATCTCCATCCCCCGACACACTCCATGTAGGGATATAAATATCGACCCACCTATCCGATTCACTCCAATGGTAGCCTGGTCGCGGTACTACCTAACGTTGCAGCAAAGCCGCTAATCATATATTGGGCTTAAAAAGCCATCGGTGGATCCACAGTCATCAAGCAACCATGCGATCCTCATACACTTCCTCCATTCCATAATTCCCAACCCAAATACAACCTAAACAGAATATCATATGAATGCAGCAGGTACACATGCAACATCCATAAATCTTACATTCAACACATAGGGGTATTTTAGTCGTTCTCGCCCTTAGGGGCATTTCGATAATTTTTCTTTATTATGGGTTTATTACTTACCTTGGCCCGTTAACAAGTCCTCGTTGGCTAAAGTGAACAGATACTATGCACCAGGTAGGATTCCAGAGAAGAGGAGATGGGTCATTAAGACCGCTTAAGTACCAAGCTCTCCCTAGATCCAATCCTAAACGTGCATATACCCATTGACACACCTTAACCTTATGACTCATCCACGGTCACAATTAATTAATTATTTAAGTTTTATGTCTGATTAAGTAGTTACCAAAAAACTGGGTCAACAACCCCTTACTAAACACTACCAGATCCATACTTATTCATTTGGCCCCTTTAGGCCCAATCTCATTCATATGACCCATCGGCCCAATCACTTTCATATGGCCCGTCAAGCCCAATCACATTCATAGTCATGCAATCACATGATTTTTCATCACATAGTATCAATTTTCCAATTTTGCCTATTATGGGCCCTACAGCCCATCGGGCCCATTTAGCCCATTTTGGCCCGATTGGCCAATACACGGCCCAAGTCCATGGAATTACCCATGGGCCTCTGATAACCTATCGGTTTCCCCCTTACGAGTGTTCGCGCACTCGTAAGACTATTGTAGCCAAACTTTCGGCATTTTGGCATTTCGATATTTCGGGATTTGTCAGTCTACTGTGTGTGTGTGCAGTGTATGTACACACCTGGTACTAAAACGTGCCGCGATCTTCTTAGCCACGAACCTATAGATGGTGTCACTCAAAGATTAATCACACACTTATCAAATACGATCACCAAAAATCGAAAATCTCACCTTTGCCTTACCTTGAATGACAAGCCTTACAGAACTTCCCTGATCACTAATCACGAGTATTCCTTAAATCTGCATCAATCTTAATCATTAAGAACTAACCGACAAGTGACCCGCAATCACCTTAAGTCACTCTTAAAACATCCATGACCATTCGGCCAACCTTAACCAATAAAAGAGGAAAACTTACCCAAAACCCCAAAGCGCCTAAGGAGCAATTCGATGTAGATCTAAAATCCGAGATTTGATACTAATCCCCTACCAAAACCGATTTAGAAAGACTGACGGAAAGAAGAAATCGGTACTAGGAAAACCTACTGAAAGAGCAAAGCACTTACACAAGAATCGGGCAAAGTAGAGGGAGTAGTGGCGACATAAAAGGTCTTCAGCCAAAGAGGTATTCGACTTTTGAGATTTGTATGGTGAAAGGGGTTATTCAGCACAAATAAGAAGAAGAGAAGAAGGAATCGGCTAAAACCAAAGGTGAATCAAAAGAGAATTTGAAAAGAGAAAGAATGGAAAATTGGCAAGCGAGGAACAAGGAATTTGGCTTCTGAGCACTTAGAGAGAAAAGTGTTTCGGCAACCCAAAAAAAAATGAGGAATTCGGTAAAGGAAGAGAAGCAATTTCAACATCCCCCTAGAATCCAAAATCGGCACCTATATATACTATAACCAAATTTACCTATCCCCAAATTCCCTATTCGGCTCCAGTTCTCTACACCCCTCATCTCCTAACTTTTCTCCCTGATAACTCCTTAATCCCTTCCTTAAATTTCTCCTCTGATCACTCCCTTCAGAGTTCACATCCAACGCCACTACTGGCCATTTATTGAGCAAAAATAAATCCTTCTTTTGAGCAAGGAGGGATTCGAACCCCAAACCTCCTTACCATGCATGTGACGCCACCACTAAGCCCCACATGTGACACTACTTGCCACTCCAACATAAGGCTCCTTGTGTCTAGTTCCTCTTTCATTTATTTAAAACCCAATCTACTTGCCATCAAGGTTCTTTTAATTATTAAACTATAATTTCCTTCACCCCAAAGTTTGAACTCTAAACTTAATCAAGGCCTATTATCACATAAATAACACTTGACTAGGAATATTAAGCACACATTTTATCAAAACCATCATAAAAAAAAGTTTGAGATTTTTGGGGCGTTACAACTCTACCACCTAAAAGAAATTTCGTCCTCAAAATTTCCAACTATCAGTACAACTGCATAACACAAACTACCACACCACGCTCCCGCTGCGCATTCTAATTCCAAACTAAGTAAATAGCACACTATGGGTAAAGTACGCACCAGTATTCGCCTCTGGAGTGTCTCCGTCCTCTCGACGACATGCTGCATAGACCAACGCTGGCTGTCTCGCCTCAACATGACCAGTACCTCTGCCTGGTGCTCCACGGCTCAAACAGTTTCCACCCCCGGCCTGACCACGTCCTCCAGGCGGCTGCAAACCACCCCTCAGCGGCGTCCATTACCTCTACTAAAGACTTGCCTCTGATCTGGTCTTCTGGAACATTCTCTGAGATAATGCTCCATGGAACCACAACTCAGACAGGCTCCTATTCTCCTTCAGCACTCTCCTGCATGACTTTTTCCACAAGTAGCACAAGGTGGCACCCCTGGATTGACAGCAGGGGGCCCTGCTCTAACTAGCCCATTGACTCTGGCCCTAGCCCCAGGCCTCTGTCCAACACCAGGAGTCTCAGCCTCCCTTTTAGTCTTACCTCTTTCTTTTGCCCGATTCAGGCGCTCAGCGTGCTTCACCTCCTCTGCTATCTTTGCTTTCTCTACCAACTCCAAGAAAATTCACTTTCTTTGTAGATCTATCAATACTCTGAGGCTATCCCTAAGACCATCCTCAAACCTAACGTAATGCTCATAGTCCGTTGCCATCATAACTTTTGCATACCAACTAAGGCGTAGAAATTCCACCTCATACTCCGCCACAGATTTGTTTCCCTAGGTCAAGTTCAGGAACTCCTTTCTTCTAGCAACCACATAACTCGCACCCATATACTTCCCTTGAAATGCAGTTTTGAAGAACTCCCAAGTGACCTGCTCAGGTTGGGTGCCCTCTTTCACTGTCAGCCACCACTGATAAACTTCTTCCCTAAGCAGTGACACTGCCCTTTTCAACTTTTGTTCAGGTGAATAGTCCAAGTCCTCCATTATCCTTTCAGTGGCCTCCAACCAGTATTCAGCCACGTTAGGAGCCACACCAGCCACGTCCTTAAAGATCTCAGCCCCATTTGATCAAAGTCGCTCCAGAATTGACCCCGATTTTTCGTGCCATTATTGGGCCCTACGACCCTATTCAAAATCCTTAGCATTTCCTGTGACAATGCATCATTCCTTGCTGCCCGATCATACAGTCCAGTCTCAGCCACGGATGAGGCCGGAGCCTCTTCTACTCCAACATTGGGCATATGGCCCGATGCCGACGATTCAGCCCTAACACCTCCGCGGCCTCGGCCACGGCCTCTTGCACCTCTTCTAGCACTCATCATTGATTCACGTATTATTTGGATTAGAAATTTTATGAAGTTTTAATTAGTTTCAATAATTAAGTCGATGTTTTATGAAAGTATTAAAAAGAAAGTTGTATTCGTAAATCCTCTACAGTTTGAAGGTCCTACGGGCTTCAGTTTTACTCTAACTAAAAGCCTTAGTATAATCATCCAAAGTAGCCCATTAACTATCTACAGTATATCAAATTAAACAAGCTTAATAATAAAAGAACTTTTTCCAAAACATTGTGATCCAATTCTTTGTTTTAAAAAAACAAACCCAAATAATAAGGACCATTTCACAGCTCGAGTTTTTACAACTTGGCTCTGATACCACTAAATGTAACACCCCAAACTCAGCCCGAACATTATGGCCAGATCCAGCGTCTCACATTGAAGTGTTTTATCGAAAACCTTGTTTTCATTGAAAACTCTTTTTTGAAATAAAATCCTTGAGTAAAATCCCAACTTGTATTTGTTGCTTTCAAAGCGAGGTGTATTTTAAATAAAAAATATTCTTCTTGTATGATAATAATTACTTTGTAAAATCTCTTTTCAGTTGCGAAAGCTTTATTTAAAATAGATGATTTATGAAAACTTTTCATTTAAAAATAGAGTTGCGAAAACGTAGTATTTAAAAACAGTTATGGTTTAGGAAAACCATGTTCTACTTCTAACAAATATAAAGCATAAAAATAATAATAATCCTAATTTGAAATAATAACCAAAGGAAAGGCTTTATTACATTTCGGACTGAATTAACTTAAAATACTAGAAATTATATATTTAAGAAAACAAGTCCAAGTCGTCTTGCTAACTGGCCACCTCGGAGTCCCTCCTACCGTCAAACCACCTACTAAGGATCATTTGAGAAAAATAAAAGAAGGGGTGAGTTTGCGAAAACTCAGTGTGTACAACCCTCAACAAATAGGAAAGCATGCAATAGCAAGTCTTTTTGGGCCTGAGCCCAATTCAATATTAGAACAGAAGTAAAGCAATCAAATATGCACGAATTCCACCCATCCAATCGCTACACACCATCTCCATCCCCTGACATACTCCATGTGGGGATATAAATATTGACCCACCCATCCGATACACTCTAATGGTAGCCCGATTGCGGTACTACCTAACGTTGCAGCAAAGCCACTAATCACATATTGGGCTTAAAAAGCCATCGGTGGATCCACAGTCATCAAGCAACCATGCGATCCTCATACACTTCCTCCATTCCATAATTCCCAACCCAAATACAACCTAAACAGAATATCATATGAATGCAGCAGGTACACATGCAACATCCATAAATCTTACATTCAACACATAGGGGTATTTTAGTCGTTCTCGCCCTTAGGGGCATTTCGATAATTTTTCTTTATTATGGGTTTATTACTTACCTTGGCCCGTTAACAAGTCCTCGTTAGCTAAAGTGAACAGATACTATGCACCAAGTAGGATTCCAGAGAAGAGGAGGTGGGTCATTAAGACCGCTTAAGTACCAAGCTCTCCCTAGATCCAATCCTAGACGTGCATATACCCATTGACACACCTTAACCTTATGACTCATCCACGGTCACAATTAATTATTTATTTAAGTTTTATGTCTGATTAAGTAGTTACCAAAAAATTGGGTCAACAACCCCTTACTAAACACTAACAGGTCCATACTTATTCATTTGGCCCCTTTAGGCCCAATCTCATTCATATGATCCATCGGCCCAATCACTTTCATATGGCCCGTCAGGCCCAATCACATTCATAGTCATGCAATCATATGATTTTTCATCACATAGTATCAATTTTCCAATTTTGCCTATTATGGGCCTTACAGCCCATCGGGCCTATTTAGCCCATTCTGGCCCTGTTGGCCAATACACGGCCCAAGTCCATGGAATCGCTCATGGGCCTCTGATGTAATGGCCTAAATTCAAAGTTATCGGAACAGTGATTTCGTAACCATAAATCCGATTTAAAGAGAAATTTATTTCAATATTTTTGCATGAAAATTGATATGATAGGAAAATCGTATGAAAATATTGATAGAAAAATTTTGCCTATTTAGTGGTTAGTTAGAAAAAGAAATTATTGAAGAAATTGGGTAAAAAAAGGTATTGGGACCTCTATCTCGTAAAACCGAGTCGAAAATAATTTTATAAATATTTATGAAATGTTAGTAATATGGTATTAAAATTTCGTTAGGAAATTTTAATGTTTGGGTAGTCAATTAAATGAAAAGGACTACATTGTAATAGGTGTAAAAGTTGCTAGAATGACTAAATAGCTTAAGAGTCTAATGAGAAAGGATTTAAAAGGCAATTAGACCCAAAATTTATTTGGGCTGGACGGCAAGGGCATGAAATCAGCAGGAAAATTGATAAATTAAGGGCAAAATTGGAATATTGCAAAATTAACTAAATAAAGCTAGGACTAAATAGGAAATATCTAGATTTCTCTTCATTTCTCTTCAATTCCAGTAGCTAAAAATGCCATAGGAGGGTTCTCTAAGCTGGTATTCCATAATTTTTGCACCAAGTGAGTTAATCCTTGCCTTTTTCTTGTAATTTTTGTGTTTCTAAGAATTTTACAACTAGGTCCTTCTATTAAATTCATTAGTTTTTGATTTCATGGATGAAATTGAAAGTCACCATGGTTGAGTGCTGTAAGTTTATGATGAAATAGAATGAAATTAAAGCTTTAATTTGTTTATGGGATGATTTTATTAGGTAATTTCAATAGAAATTGATTTTTAGGACCAATTTGTGAAAATGATTGGAATTAAAGTCTATTTCTGAAATTCTGATTCCTAAAGGTTGTAAACTAGTTTAAGGTGATAGAATAAAATGTTAATTTAGAAAAATCAGCTCAATTGAGAGGCTAATTGAGTAGGGACAAAATTATCATTTATTAAAAGCTTAAGGGAAAAATGGTAATAAACAGCTTGCACAAAAACAGTTTGGACAGCAGCAATAGACTAACTTTGAAAAATCACCATAAATTTTAGAAATCGAATTAGAAGATGAAAAAAATATGAAATTAAGGATTATTGAGTCTAGTTTCTCATAGAAGAAATAGTGTAAGCAATGGATTTGTAAATTTTGAGATATAATGAATTTTGTGAGACAAGGTCAAAATGAATTCGGGTTCTCCTATTCTGACTTTGAAAAATCATAAAACATTTAATAACAATAAATAGGGGTTTAAATTTATATGTATAGAATAATTAATGAGTCTATTTTTAATAGAAACAAACAAGAACATCATTTGAATCCTTTATGAAGAGATAATTAATTTTTAGTGAAGAAGGGTCAGAACTGTCAGACAGCAGAACAGGGGTGACTTTAAAGAATAAACTGTACTTATTAACTAAACCAAAAATTCTGAAAATTTTATGGTAAGAAGATATATGAGTCTAGTTTCAGGGAAAATTAACTGATCTTAATTAGGAGTTCTGTAGCTCGAGTTATAAATAATTTAGTGACTATGACTCAAATAGGCAGCTTTGAATAAACTATAAATAATAATAGTTGAATTATAGAGAATGTTGCATATGAACATGAAATGTATTAAATTAATAATTAAATTTATTTATTTAGATCCAGAAGATTCAAATACGAAGCTAGATCGAGGAAAGGAAAAAGTTCGGGATTAGTAGATTTTTTTGTTTACAAACAAGTATCAAGGTAAGTTCGTGTAACTTGAATTATATTCTTAAATGCTTGAGATTGTATGTTATTGATGTGAATATGATTTGAATGTTCATTGTATGAAAATTAATGAAACATTGATATATTTGATAAAATGGAAAGAAATCCCGGTTGAATGAAAGGAAAAATCGATGGATCTTTGAAAAGGAATTGACGGTAAAAAGGATCTAGCCTGGACGGGAGATCTTATCCTGATATAGCCCTCCCGAAGAATATGTGTAAAATGGATTTAGCCCGGACGGGTAATCCGAATTAGGGTTTGAATTTAGCCCAGACTGGTAATTCAGATCCAAGCTCATTAGAGTAATTGTCGTTGAAGGGGATTTAGCCTGGACTGGTAATCCCGCTGCAAGGTTGAGGTTCGCGGGAGTGTGCTCTCTGAAATGGAAATGTGCGCACATGAATATGAATTGACGGACCCAGAATTGTACACTAAAAGTGTATCTCTGAAAAATCCATTGAAATTCTGATAAATTCAACGGGATAAATATGGAAAAATAACAAGGAAATGGAAATTATGATATTGATGAGCTCATCAATCATAGTATATATTATTGGTACATGGAAATTATTGTACTAACTTGAATGTTGAGTTTGTGCATGTTAGGGTAATAATGCATTGAATGGATATAGGAATGTTTATTGTATTGTATTGAAAATATTAGGTAAGTATAATTCTTGTTACATGAGCTTACTAAGCACAAAGTGTTTACTCTGTTTCATTTTCCCTTGTTTTGTAGTGTTAAGAGCTCGGAGGTCGGATTTGGTCGGAGACACATCACACTATCAACCTTAGGATTTCGGTATATAAAGAAACTTTATTTTGGAAATCAATGGCATGTATAAGCTAATAAAGTAAATGTTAACGTGAAATGAATGTAAAGTTAGCCATTAGTATGGTTAACAAACCTGGTTTTGGGTATGTGATGACGTTATTTTATAAATATGCATGAAT
Organism: Gossypium hirsutum; assembly: GCF_007990345.1. Classification (NCBI taxonomy): domain Eukaryota; kingdom Viridiplantae; phylum Streptophyta; class Magnoliopsida; order Malvales; family Malvaceae; genus Gossypium; species Gossypium hirsutum. Next base: position 34,451,750 of record NC_053429.1, on the reverse strand, counting down.
TTATCTTGAAAATATGTTGAATTGGTGTGACAGCCCTAATTTGGCCCTAGTCGGAAAGTGGTTTCGGGATCACAAAACCGAGTCACAAAAATAATTAAATGTTATATTCTATGTTTATTATATGTGAAAGTGCATGTGTGAAAATTTCATGCTTTGATTTTGTCATTTGAGAGTAAAATTATGAAATAGGACCTATGTGAAAATTTCTGAAAATGCTATAGGCTAAATTGTAGTGGCCAAATAATTTGTAGTGCAAAATAGGATTTGCATGTCAAACCCCCCATTTTTACATGTAGTGGCTGGCCAAGGTGATGGGTATTAGATAAAATATGCATTTTAGCATTATAATAGCTATAATGGATGGTGGGCATGATAAGCTTTTGTGTAAATTTTTTTATTGAAGTTATGGCTTTGTTATGGCACAAATTAATATATCATTTATGTGTCATAAAATGTTGTGGAATAAGAATAACAAAAAAAGGATGGAAAGAAAAAAGTTTTGTTCATTCTTGGTTCTTCATAGCCGAAAATAGGAGAGCAAGAGGTGAGAGATCTCTTGAATATTCGGTCACTTGGGGAAGAAAAATCCAAGGTAAGTTCATGGTACTTTGCTTCTATTTTGATGTTCATGGGTTCTTCTTGATTCTACCTTAACTCATGAAGCATATTTTAGTTTTTGGTTGTGTTGTGAGCATTTTATCATGAATTTAAAATGATGAAATGGAGATTATGCTTAAGTAAAATCATAGATATATGATGATTGATTGGTGATATACATGTTTAAATAACATGCATGCAAGGTTTGTGTGAAGGAGTGATTTGGTAATAAATCTGCTTGGGACAGCAGCAGTAACGTGACATTGGAAAATCACCATAAATTGTGGGATATGAGTTAGAAGCTTAATAAATTATGGAATTAAAGCTTAATGAGTCTAGTTTCTTATAAAAGAAACCGTGTAAGCAAAGGAATTTCCGATAATGAGATATTTTAAGTGATGTGTGACAGGGTCAGAATGACTTCTAGATCCTCTGTTCTGTTTTTATAAAATCATTATAAATTATACAAAAATGGTCATAAGATGAAATTTATATGCTTAGATTACTTAATGAGTCTAGTTTCAAATGAAATAGACGAGAACATATTTTGAATTCTGTACAATGATAAATTTGATTCGTAGTGAAGAGTGGTCAGATTAGTCAAACAGAGAAACAAGGAAACCTTTAAGAAAAATCTGGTATTGATTGGCCAAACTAAAAATTCTGAAAATTTTATGGATAGAAGATATATGAGTCTATTTTCAGGGAAAATTAATGGAAATTTATTTGGAGTTTCTTAGCTCTAGTTATAAATGATTTAGTGGCTGTTGCTCAGGAAGACAGCTTGCAGTGAAATTATGATTATGTGGTAAACATTGACAAAAATTTGTTAATGAGTTGCTTATTGATTTCTTATAAGCTTACTATGATCTGTATGTGTGAAAGTCAAATATATATATTATATATTCTGAAAGTGATGCTTGAATAGTCGAATAATGACTAAGTTTAAAATTGTTGAATTTAAGCTCAAGAGCATAGAGGGGCAAATTCGGATAAGGGGAAAAGAGAAAGTAATCGAATAGCTGCTGTAATCATTCGGCAACATTCAAGGTAAGTTCTTAAGTGTTTAAGCTTGATTCCTTTTTAAATGCCTAAGAGTTAAATTAATATAGTAAAGGGAATGTAAATTTTATTTAGTTAATGTGCCGAATATGTAATGATTTAAGGCTATAAGCCGATTATGGCTATTATGCCTAAGTTGAATTGGATTTGGGAAATTTGATGCACTAAATGAGTGTTACAATGAATAAACTATGCCGTATATGTGCTGGTGGAGATATCACGATTGTGATTATTGAATATCTAAAGGAAACCATGATGTGTATACAATTATTATATTTAGTCCGTTGTGGTAGCCGAAGGTGGCTTGGTACTAAAGTGATTAAATGTGAACTTCGATGAGGTAACCGTTAGTGATCGATGATATAAGTTATGCATTATAATATATATTCGGGTTTCAAACCTAACAGACGTAATGCCAGTGAAATGACATCGGACTTAAAGGTCTAGCAGGCTTATGGCCGGTGATGAAATCAGGTTATTACCTAGCAGGCAAATTGCCGATAAACTATTAAAAGTGTGGTGCTATAAGACTATGGGCTAATACGATATGTGGATTCGTTCCGTATAGTAAATTATTCAGGTACGAACAACCTAATTAAGTACATGTAAATTAAATGAATTTGATGATTGATGTGAATCAAACGAATAAGAAATGGTTTCATGTTTATGTTCAACTATGAGACCTTGTGTTAAATCGACAATCGAATTCGTTCAAATACATTAAGTTGGTCAGGTATGCGATATGTACTTATGCATGTTAAATCGATTGGAATTGAATCACAAATATGAATTGAGAAGCATAGGTAAAAATGCCTATATGTGAGTAAGGGTAAAACCATCGTAAATTATCGATAAGGATGGGCTATGTGCGGAACCATCTTATAATTGCTAATTTGAAAGGTTGTGTACGAATCAGTAAGCAATATGTACATATTAGATGAATTGTGACCTTTTGGTTCTACCTGGATTAAGTTGTGCGATAAAAAATTTATGTATATGACTTAGAGTCGAATGGTCACTATGGGTTAAGTTTGAATGGTGAAATGGATATGTGATATTTACGTATGACTTTTGAACCGAAATGTAAATGATGGTGTTCATAAGGAGCTTATATCCGAATGTAGCAAATGACTACTAATGTGATATGTTGAATGAGAGGTGTTAAAATATGATTAAATATGCATGATATTCGATGTATATCCAGGTTAAATCCCGCAGGCTTCGTGCTGGTATTATATCCGGGTTAAATCCCGCAGGCTTCGTGCTGGTATTATATCCGGGTTAAATCCCGCAGGCTTCGTGCTGGCAATATATCCGGGTTAAATCCCGCAGGCTTCGTGCTAGTATTATATCCGGGTTAAATCCCGCAGGCTTCGTGCTGGTATTATATCCGGGCTTAAAGACCCGTATGCTTCGTGCTGGTAAAATATTCGGGTTAAATCCCGCAGGCTTCGTGCTGGTAAAATATCCGGGTTAAATCCCGCTGGCTTCGTACTGGTATTATATCCTGGATAAATCCCGCAGGCCTAGTGCTGGTATTATATTCGGGCCTTCGTGCCTAGCAGGCTTCGTGCCGGTGATGTGTATTCGGGCCTTCGTGCCTAGCAGGCGTAATGCTGGTGAAATGATATGTTATGTGAATTCGGTGTTCCTTGTAAGATAAGGGTTTAGCCGAATGTTAAAGATGAAATGATAGTGTATTGTATCATGCTTATATGGCCTAATGACAAGTATAACACGTTGGTAAATATGCAATGTGCTTTTATAATCGAATGATAAGTTTGAAATGAATGTGAGTGAAATGTTATGCATAAGCTATCAAATGTTAAGTGTGAAAATGAATGAAAGAAAAGTGTTTGAGATGTATAATTATATATACGTTCGAATGATGTTAGTACTCAATTGATATGAATATGTTATATGGAACTTGTTGATTTGATTATTCGGGCCTTTGAGCTTAGCAGACTATAATTTCGGTAAGATACTATTCGGGCTTTCGAGCCTAGCAGGCTATAAAGCCGGTGAAATGATATCAGGCCTCGAGCCTAGCAGGCGAAATGCCGGTGATTTGAGAAAAGCCTATGACTAAGGTACCTCGTGCTAGATTGTCAAATGAATACATTTAATACGTAAAGTGGGCCAGGTACGCAGTATGTACTCATATGTGAGTTTGATTTGAAGTGAATCATAAGGGAGTAATGTGATACGTATGTGAATAAATGTTAAAAATATACCTATGATCATGATACACCTGGTCAGGGTGTGAAAGTATGTGAGGGTATTTGATAAAAATATGTTATATGAATTCAAATTAAGTGTGATAAGAATGCTGAACGTGTATTATGTGCTTGTGTATATTCGGCCAGATGGCAATATCCCTAGAATTTGGCCTCTTAAGAAATTAAATAATCGAAGTATGATTGCGTTTATTTGTTTGCATTGCTTAAGACTTACTAAGCTTATGAAAGCTTACTCCGTTGTTACATTTCTCTGTTTTATAGATTGTTGACTTCAGTTACCTGCTCGGGTTGGAGTTCGCCGGAGATATTATCATACTGTCGAGCTCACGTTATCGGTGTAAGTAAATCCTAGTATTTCGAGTCTATGGCATGTATAAGGTTTTAATGTTTTGGACCTCGTAAGCTCATATATGGGATAGATTGCATGTGAAAAGAAAAGTTTTAAATTGATTGAAATTTTTCAGCACGGTTTTTGTGTGATTGACTGAGTTTAAGTTGGGTAACACCTCGAACCCTGTTCCGGTGAGGGATACGGGCGAGGGGTGTTACAATTGGATTGGTTGATGTGGATTGTTTTTGGTTTAAAATTTCAGGGAAGGTTGGATATCTATAAAGGGGTTATATTGAGTTAAAAAAAATTATTTCGTAAACTCCGGTAATACTTCGTACCTTATTTTGGTAATGAATACGGGTAGGGGTATTACATCTGATAACCTATCAGTTTCCCCCTTACGGGTGTTCGCGCACTCGCAAGACTAGTAGCCAAACTTTCGGCTTTTCTCCATTTCAGCTTTTTGGCATTTCGGGATTTGCCGGTCTACTGTGTGTATGCAGTGTATGTACACAGCTAGTACTAAAACGTGTCGCGATCTCCTTAGCCATGAACCTACAGACGATGTCACTCAATGATTTATCACACACTTATCAAATACGATCACCAAAAACTGAAAATCTCACCTTTTCCTTACCTTAAACAACAAGCCTTACAAACCTTCCTTGATCACTAATCACGAGTATTCCTTAAATCTGCATCAATTTTAATCATTAAGAACTAACCAACAAGTGACTCGCAATCATCTTAAGTCACTTTTAAAACATCCATGACTATTCGGCCAACCTTAACCAATAAAAGAGGAAAACTTACCCAAAACCCCAAAACGCCTAAGGAGCAATTCGGCATAGATCTAAAATCTGTGATTAAATACTAATCCCCTACCAAAACCGATTTAGAAAGAGTGAGGGAGAGAAGAAATCGATACCAGGAAAATTGACTAAAAGTGCAAAGCACTTACATAAGAATGGGGCGAAGTAGAGGGAGTAGTGGCGACACAGAGGGTCTTCATCCAAAGAGGTATTCGACTTTTGAGATTTGTAAGGTGAAAGGGGTTATTCAGCACAAATAAGAAGAAGAGAGGAAGGAATCGGCTAAAACCAAAAGTGAATCAAAAGAGAATTTAAAAAGAGAAAGAATGGAAAATCAGCAAGCGAGGAACAAGGAATTCGGCTTCTGAGCACTTAGAGAGAAAATTGTTTCGGCAACACAAAAAAAAATGAGGAATTTGGCTAAAGGAAGAGAAGCAATTTCGGCATTCCCCTAGAATCCAAAATCGGCAACTATATATACTGTAGCTGAATTTACCTATCCCCAAATTCCCTATTCGGCTCCACTTCTCTGCACCCCTCATCTCCTAACTTTTCTCCCTAATAACTCCTTAATCCCTTCCTTAAATTTCTCCTCTGATCACTCCTTTCAGAGTTCACATCCAACGCCACTACTGGCCATTTATTGAGCAAAAATAAATCCTTCTTTTGAGCAAGGAGGGATTCAAACCCCAAACCTCCTTGCCATGCATGTGACACCACCTCTAAGCCCCACATGTGATGCTACTTGCCACTCCAACACAAGGCTCCTTATGTCCAGTTCCTCCTTCATTTATTTAAAACCCATTTTACTTGCCATCAAGGTTCTTTTAATTATTAAACTATAATTTCTTTCACCCCAAAGTTCTAACTCTAAACTTAACCAAGGTGTATTATCACATAAATAACACTTAACTAGGAATATTAAGCACACATTTTATCAAAACCATCATAAAAAGAAAGTTTAGGATTTTGGAGCGTTACATACAGTCTCAATTAGATACATGGCCCAGCCACACAACTGTGTGGCTATCTGTTGAATTTTTACACTTTGATCCACACAACACCAGTGAGTTACACAGTCTAGATACAAAGCCGTGTGACATCAAAGTTACATGCTTTTAGCTTGTCACATGGCTTGGCCATACGGCCGTGGCATTCCCTTCTTGTCATGACACTAAGCCAACTACCTTCAATGTCGCGACTCACCTCTGTTGAAGTCACGAAACTACTTTACCTTCAATGTCACAACATTCCCATATTGAAGTTGCAACATCAAGCTATTTCCCTCAGTGTTCCTTGTCACAACAACACCCCTGTATTGTTCATAACGTCTTAGTCCCTCATTTGTTATTGGAATTTCATAAGAGCTTCCATAAGCTTACTTATAATCCAGGTTTGAATAATTAATATTTTTAGAATTTTTGAAACTCAATTTTTTTCATGATTTGTCTTTTGAATATTGAAATGAAATCGTAGTTACTTCGGCAATGAATGTGACTTCTTACAACTCAGATTTGGCAGTCGAGTTAGGTGTGGGGTGTTATAACTTGTGTATGGTTACCAGAGAGAACGCTTCTTCATAATCGATGTCTTCTTTCTGAGTATACCCTTTTGCTACAAGTTTGGCCTTATAAGTTTCCACTTTCCCAATAACAACCCGATTTTAGATGGTGTTGAAAAAAGCAGTTTTGGAACTCAATTTCATAAAGTGACTTAGTGATAATATGAATAGAAGGATTTATGAAGTTAGTATGAAGATACATTAAAGAACAGTTAAGTAATTAAATCTAGAAAATCATTATAGTGCAGGGACTAAATTGTAAATGTTCAATTGCTATTAAATTTTAATTTGTAAAATGCATAGGGACTCAATTAACAATTAAGCAAAGGACCTAAATGGTTATTGAACCATTGTTGTATATCACAGTGGAAGCTCATGATGATAGTCGCTTAACGTTTATAATTATAATGATAATATATATGTCTTAAATAATTAAACTAAACATGCTTAGCTTTTATTAACTAAACTATAAACCTAAGTATTAATATATCAAATAGTGGGAGAGAGGATGAATTCATTATCTTTCTCCAAAAGCTTATGTCGTCCTTGCTGTTGAAAGAAAAATAAAAACCCTTTAAAGTTCTTTAGCCATTTGGTCAAAGATTAACCAATGTAACTAAGTTCTTTTCTTAAGATTTTTATGAATTTTGAATCATAAGAGCTTGATTTAGCTAACCATGTATTGATTTCTTCAATTTTTAAATGTTTAGCAAGTTATCATTAAAGTATAATTGATGAATTTAAGCTTGAATTTGAAGAGATTATTAATTAGTAAGCTTGGATTCTATTAAGGATTAAGTTATAGATAAAGTTAAGCTTTAGAGATAATTTTATTACATTAGGGACTAAATTGAATAAATTAAAAGTTGTTAAAAAATTATGCTATAGATTAAAATTAAAATGTTCTTAATGAAAGGATATGAAATTAGATTTTGATCTGATGTTAAATAACAAAAATATATAAGTATACTGGATAAAAAGACTAAAATGAATAAATGCGAACTATGTTTGATTATGTGTTTTTCCTATGATTGGGTAAAAATTAATATCATTTTTATACTTGAATTATCGTACATAACTGAAGACAATGTTAGGTCATCCTAAGATAAAGGAAAGGTGAGAGTCATAGATGAATAGCTAATCCTAGTTTGTGCTTTTATGATTTGAATTCAATGTATATATGTCTTGTTACAAACTAGCTCAATTAAGGTAACGACCCTACTTGTCTCATGATTTGATATGTATATGATGATATGAAATAGTAGGTATTGAATTGATGAAACTATGATGTGGGAATCATGCATATATCTATATGCTTGAAAACATTGGTTACCTTATTAATGGTCTTGAGCAAAGTCGGGTATAGTTAGCATGCCATAAAGTTAGTGTATGAGATTATACTTCGGTTTATACCGATGAGGTGTAAAGCGCATATTATACTTCAGACATACTGATGAGGCACTAGGATAACTGGTGTGGTGGCTCGATGATCCATGTATCCGCCTTGAGTCTGTGTCTGATTAATAGGGATCATGAAACATATATCATGTTATATGACATATGATATGAAATTCTAATATTGAATAATACATCTTGAATAATAAGGTTAAAGTAACAAAATATGACATGTGAAAGATGAAGCGAACTGATTCAAACTAGCCCTAAAGGTCGATATGGATATAAAACGAATTTATGGATTCAAGATAGAAATGAGAAAATGAATAGACTTTGTAACATTATATTCCACATATGAAATTTAGATATAGTGATAAAAGAGATTATGTATTCATGAATGAAATGTCAAATGTGTAACACCTTATACCCAAACAGGTCACCAAGGCCGAATATAAAGATGCCACACCACCATCTCATGTCATAATCATAGTAAATTGTCACATGCACCAGGATCACTTAAAAAAATTTCCAAGACAATCACGTAGATATCGATACTGACCCTTAGGTATCGATAATTTCTTTAAGTGGTATCGATACCACCTGGAAAATCACTACCAAACTTGCATTCTGCATCCTGCACAAAAATCATTTTGTTGAAAATTATTGATACCTGACATAGAGTACCAATATATTTAACCCAAGTATCGATACTCGAGCAAAGTTATCAATACTAAATCTCTATACTAACTTCCCTGCATGTCTTAAAACACAGAGGTATCGTTTTTAAAACTCGAATATCGATACCTCTATTTTATACTAGAAAATATAAGCACATAGATCATACCAGCTTGTACCAATTCATCATGCTATTATATCATTATCAAATAAGCATTAAAATGACTATAATAACAGTTTCAAACATTGAGAATAAGTTCGAGCAATAATCAACCTACGATTCAAATCTTTAAATCCTAAGAACAATTAAGCTATGGAAACATCCAAAATATTAGGGTGAATAATAGTAAAAATTCTACCACATTTCCTTATTCCAAAATGTAATCAAGTAGCAATAACATCTACAAAATCACGGAAGTGGACTTACTTGGATTACCCCTTGGAACCACACCACTCACACCGGCATACTACTAATTTGTAATGGTTTAGGAAGGGAGTGAGTGAGCTTAACAAGCTCAATGAATGCCTAGAACAACTACCATGCAAACAATTTATCAAGCATTAACAAAATAACCATATAGCACAACCTCAACAGTTCCAACTCTAGTGTCATATTATACTTACTCATGCTTTATTTACTAGTTCATTTACTTGGCAATCACATTCACTTTTAAACATATATCACATTACACATATAAGCACATAACATTTAAGCATATATCAAAATACTCGTATAATCACATAACATTCAAGCATAGATCACAATACTCATATAATCACATAACATTCAAGCATATATCACAATACTAAAAAACATGGTTATAGATAAATTGTATAATGGTCACATATCATATAAACACATTACACAATACATACATATTCATAATTTAAGATAATTTGGCACTTAAGCTATGAAACATAAAAGTGTGCTCTATCATCACTCATCAGATACGCGGATCTCCAACATAACACATAAACTCATAGAGTCAAACATGTCCCACAAGTGAAGCATAAAGCTAACACTCTCCTTATTTCCCCTCACATGTCCCGTTGAATGGATCTTTACTCATATTCCCTTATCCCTCTAACATGTCCCAAGGCCTCAACGCCCAAAATCACTCTACATATAGGTGAGTACTCAAAATCTTATAACATACCAACTATATCCAATAGTTTCAAGATCATAAGGCCAAAATATCTGAAATCAAACACATATCATTTATCGATTATTCGTGCACTATCACTGCATATTTGCGTTTTTAGCAAAACATTGTCACTAACATTTAACATATACATAATATGTTCACATTTGCACTTTCACAACAGTTACCATATCCACATATCACATGTTATAACATCTCATTTCTATTCACATATACATAAAAACATAAGCACATAGTTCACAAGATAACATAGGTATGAGAAAACTTACACTCGGAACTTATAGTAGGGGTTTAGGCTACTACTAAATTACCAAATAATGCATTGAATAATGTCCACAAGCAATGATTCTAAACACTCACCAATACGCTTTCGTCGAAAAGTCGAAAGCTCAAACTAGCTTTTTGTAACTCATAGATGGTCCTAGCAAATCAAAAGCTTCAACACAATAATTCACACAACAATACGTACAAAAATCAGCCAAGGACTCACCATAGGCAATAAAAAACATAAGCCTAAGCTATGTTCTCATTTAACCGAAACCTTTAACAAAACTAACTTGAAATCCAAATATCTCGATCTACACTTAATCTTTTCACCTAAAACGAGTTTCATTCATCTAATTATTCATCAATGACTACTTCCCAACCTTTAAACTACACAAAACTACTCAATTCATGGTATCGACTTTTTCGACATGTATTTTTTTGCCATTTTTTGAAAATTCATTAAAACTCAAGAATTCTTTAATGAAACTTCAAAGTAAGTTTAGGAACCTCTTAATCATTTCAAAACTAATTGAAAAACACTTTGAAACCATGTTTTTACTTAAAATCCTGAAATCCACCATTAATTTTTGGCTTTTATTTAAAATATGTAATTTTATGGCTAAAAACTTAGTTTTAAAGACTAAATAACATTTAAAAATATTTAGGAGTTGAATCATTACCTTAGATGATGAAAAATTGAGCGTTTGATTAAAACCCGAAAGCTTGAAAATGGAGAAAATTATGGTGTTTTTAGGTATTTTTCTTGGATTTTATGGAGGTTTAATGTTGGAAAAGTGAAAGAAATCAAAAGTATGGAGTTTGGGAATCAAAATCGATTATATAGTGCTTAGAGAAGCAAGGGACATCAACAACAATAAAAGGGGAAAAAGACTAACATGAAACTTATAGGTGGGGATGATATTAGGGAGATTTTTAAAATTTGGTTTAATTTCCTTTTAAAAACTCACAATTTTGACTCTTTTACAAATCAGTCCAATTTTCAAAATTGAAGATCTTTAAAACTCTTTTCTTTAAAATTGATTTAATTTTCTAAAAACCATAGTAAAAGACATTACCGGTAAACCATGTCGCAAAATTTCAAGCACTCTAAAGCTAAAATCCCTAAAAAAACCCTAAAACTCCTTGGCCTTATTTTGGGGTGTTACAAAATGAAAATTTGGTATGAAGCTATGCATTTGAGACATGAAATGAAAATTTGATTTAATTGATAGTTGAATCACCTATTGATTGTATTTGATATCTTATTTCTATTGATTATTTATTCAAACCATGATAGCACCACTGAGCCGTATTGCTCAATTTATGATTTGTTTCTTGTCGTTCGCAGGTACCGTTAAATATCAAGGTCTCGATGCAACAACATCCAGAACTCAACTTTGAACTCATCAAAGTTTGTATAGGTTTTGTTTTCTTTATAGTAAGTGGCATGTGCCTAAGGTCATAAGTTGGTATTTAGGTCCACCTCGAATTTCATGGTCCATTTGGTAGAGAATGCTTGTAATATGAATATGACCATTTCTATTGGTGGCATGTATATGTATCAAACCAGAAAGTTGATGTTTGCTTGTCCATTTGACCATTTAATGCTTGTAATTGAGTTACTTCTTTCATACTAAGTTAATGAACATGTATGTTTACTTATAATCATATGGTGGATGTTTGATATGCTAAGAAAGTTAACTTGGCACTTGTAATAACTCTAAATTATATAGACATTTACAGACTTTCTGACTAGTAATTCATGCAAATTTTGAGTGTTTTGATAGAAAATTATGTAGTTTTATTACAAATTTGTAAAGTAGGACAAAATTAAAATTAAAATTAAATTTGTATTCTTACTTATTTACATGATAATTTTACATTTCCAATTCAATGCAGTTTAGTGCAATAAAAGAAAAGTTAGTCTTCAAGCTCACCTATTCAATGCTCAATGCTGTAGCATTCCTACAACATAGGCCATGCAGACATAGGTTGCCAATCAATCAGCACGGGATGCCCCCAAGTTGAGTTATTGGACTCTCAAATTCACCTTGATCCAGCTCCCAATGGGTCATTGAAGTGGATAAGCTTATTGCCAAGTATGAAGCCTAAATCATCCACTAAGGGAGGAAAAAGCCCAATTCAGCCGTGGGGGAGTCCAACCATCCATAAAAGTTCTTTAATTAGCCACCCAAGACTTGGAAAAATATATAAAATTAGCCACAAAAATTCTCCATGTGACCATTCAACTTCCTTCCTCATTTCAAGGTTTTCTCCCATGAATCAAGCATGAAATTAGCTAAAAATAGCAAAGTCATCCACCCTCCCTTAAATCAAGGGGTCGACCATAGGGAGAGAGAATTTCAAGGATCTCTTTTGCTAAAAATAGCTAGCCTCTTCAAGTATAAATACCCCTAGCCATTTACTCATTTCACTCATCCCTCACTCATCATCTCTTCTCCCATTTAGCTCTTCTTTCACTTCCCACTTGAGAGAGTATTTGCAGGGCTTTAAGGGTAGACACAACGGCCATATTAAGAGCATCTAAGCTTGGTATTCACAACAAGAGTGAAAGAAAAAAGGAGGAGCAAAGTGAGCTTTGCCACGAAGATCCACTAGAAAGGACTTAGCAATTCTCTTTCCCTTCAATCTTTTAGTTTTGTTCAATTCAACAAACATGATAACAACTAAGTTTTTTATTTTTAATATAATAATAATTGTTTAATTTTGTTGGTTTTAGAATGATTTAAATTCCATAGCTTAGATTATTTAATTTTGTTAAAGATGTTATGTGTATTTAATCTATTTACTCATGCAAGTAATGCATTATGAATGAAGGGAAGCAACTGAATTAATTAATTAATCCAATAAAGATTTTAATTAATTGAAAAAATACTTGTATGGTGTATGTTTGGTCATTGAGTGATTAAATTAGCAATAATATTAAAAATGTTATTACCTTGAATAACCTTTGTATGATGTTTGCTTATGAAATTGTAAGTTTATTAAACATAGAAATTTTCTAGATAGACTTAATAATTAACTAAGTTTAACATTATAACTTAATTAAATAAGGTTATTAAATTATCAACTTGCCATGAAATCTCCATAACATCTCTTAACATTGTTTAAATAATTATGAGTTAAGAAGGAAAATTATTCTAATACATACATGCTATTGTGATTAACTCTTAAAAAACTTACATACTTAATTATTTTGTGTTATTCTAATTTTGAGCATACTTGGGTTACTTTTAGTGTAATTAGAAATTCATCACGCTTTAATTTATCTTATCACCAACCAGTTTTCTAAGCATTAATTTTGCAATTCTTGATTTGCATAAATAGTCCCTGTGAAGACGATAACTCTTACTACTTTTTTACTTGTCAACGATTATGTATACTTGCATATCGATCAAATATTTTTTAGCCAACTTGTAGTATTGCCTATAGTATGTTAAGTTGTGTCGCAAGTCAATTGAACATTTGGTATTAATGTTTGGCAGGTTTGGGTCATTTGAAGCAAAATTTAGGGAAAATTGCCCTCATAGTCATGACATCCCCTTTATGTTCCCATAGTTGCGACTCTTTTCTACTAAGGTCACGAAGGAAAACCCTTTGCCCTCAAGGTTGTAACATTCCCCTACTGAAGCCACGATGTTAACTTCTTGTCTTCAAGGTCGCGACTAACCTTAGTCGAAGTCGTGACATCATGCTTCTACCCTCAATGTTGCAACATTAATCCTATATTTTGTAATTATAACATTTTAGTCCCTTATTCATCACCAGATTAGTGTGAAAGATTTCGTAAGCTCACTCATAACTCAGATTTTAACAGTTAATGTATTTAAATTAAGTTTTTGAACCTAATCTATTGTATGACTTGTCTATTAGATATTTAAATAAAATCTTAGTTGCTTCGGCAAAAAATGTGGCATCTCACATCTTGGAACTAACAATCGGGTTGGGTATGTGGTGTTACATTCTCATCTACCTTTTTTTTCTTCTTGTAGATCTATTTACACCCTATGGGTTTTATCCTTCTCGATAAGTCAACAAGTTCTCACACTGAGTTTGATTTCATAGAATCCATCTCAAATTTCATTGTTATTTTCCAAAGCTTGAAATCAACATTCTGCACCACTTCGTCAAATATGAGTGGGGCATCATCTTCCTATTTGGCAGACTCAATATTTGAAGCACTTCCGCCAGTCTGGAAGAACTCGGGCTAATGATAGGCCCTCTTACTATAATAAAGCTCTCTATGTTTTTGATTATTTATGTTTTTGATAGGCCCTCAAGTTCTTCTTTACTTCGAGATTTAAAATCATTTATGTAACTCTTCTGAAGAAAGGTATAATGAGTTGACACTATAATTGTTTACTCTTTCGAGTTATAAGTCAAACCACCATTTATTCCTTTAGGACGTCCCATAAACATGCACAATTCTGTTTGTGAGCCCAACTTCCTTGCATCTTTGTCCTATACGTAGGCTTGGCATCCCCAAATCCTAAAATGCTTTAGGCTTGGCTTCCTGTTGTGCCATAATTTGTATAGAGTTTTAGGTGCAACCTTAATTAGTACATCATTTAGAATATAGCAAGTTTTTTGTAAAGCGAATCCCCTAAAAGGAAATTGGCAATTGCGAATAACTTAACATCGATCAAACCATATCTAACAAAGTTTGATTCCTTCTCTCTGCCACGCCATTTTGTTGTGGAGTGCTCGGTGTCGTTAATTAGAATAATATCTCATTCTTTACGAGATAACCTAAGAACTCAACCGATAAGTATTCCTGACCTCTATTAGACCAAAGTGTCTTTATAGGTAAACCTTGTTATTTCTCCACTCCCGCACGGAATTTTTTGAATTTATCAAAGGTTTCACTTTTGCAGTGCATTAGGTACGCATACTTATATCTAGAATAATCACCTATAAAGGCCACATAATAATTGTAACCACCTCATGAATTGATGTTCATGGGACCATATAAATCAATGTGCATAAGTTCTAAGGGTTTTACGGCCCTCATTCCTTTTGCATTAAACAAGTACTTAATAATCTTACCTTTCAAGCAAGGTTCATATTATGAAAGATCAACTTTCTTAAGTGAACTTAAGGTGCCATCTTTCACAAGTCTAGTTATTCTTTCTTGGTTAATATGACGAAGTCTCAAATGCCAACATCAATCCATTATAAAAAAGAGTACGATTTCTGTATGTTGCAATACTAATATTAAAAGTCATAGTAAAGTCGTCTTTAAATAAACATGCAACTGAAATTAAGTTTCTCTAGAAACTAGCTACACAAAAAATGTCTTTTAAATTAATCTTTCTAAAATTATCAAAATAAGTATGTACATCTCTCACTACTTCAATTGCCACACTTGTCTCATATTCGGTCCACAATAATAGACTTTTATCTCTAAGATATTTTGTTTCCTTGAACCTTTGTAGAGAAACACATACATGGTTACTAGCTCCCCGAATCAATGACGTAGTGGTCTATTAAATCTTCCATTAAGAAAAAACCAATCATAAAGAGTTCCAGATTTTTGCCCTTAGTGGCTAGGTAATCCTTCCACTCTTTTGTAGTTTTCCTTAAAGTGTCCTTTCTTATTGCAGAAGGAACACTTAGACTTAGATAATTCTTTAGGCTTTTTATTTCTCTTCCTTTCCACTTTAAGTGGCCTAAAGGACTTAGCCTTGTTCCTCTTAGAATGCTTTCCCTTCCCAAGGAAGAAGCAACAACTAAGTTTACCTATGCTCTTCGAACCGATTGACCGCTATTCAATATAAGATGTAACTCCTTCATGAGTTGTCTAAGAGTAAATTTCTTGTTTCCAAGGTTATATGTGTAACACCCCTTACCCGAGTCTGACGTCGAGATAGGGTACGAGGCATTACCGGACTTAAACATAGGCAAACATACAAAACTGGGTCATAAAAATGTGTCCAAGTTAAAACTATTCACACATATGCCTATCGTCCCTTATATGGGCCCATGAGGCCTAAAACATACATTTGGAATGGTTCGGGACTAAACCGAGAACTTTCGGTGCTTTTACAACACTTATAAAATTTTCATGCTTTGGAGAGTCACACACCCATGTGGGTAGGCCGTGTGGTCACACACACCCATGTGGGTTGGGACACACCCGTGCCCTCAGCCCATGTAACTCTCTGTTTATGACGTCATGTGCAAAATGAGGTCACACGACCAAGGCACACGCCCATGGAGGCAGACCTTATGTCAACATAGCCTAGACACATGCCCGTGTGTCTACCCATGTGGACAAATACAAGGCTATTTTCCTAGCCATTTTGCCACCCTCACTTGCACACATTCACACAACATCAAATGACACAATTCATGGCATATAAATGCCTTCAAGACAACTACCATCAAGCAATAACATATCATTTTCACACCATCATCTAGCATGCATTATAACATCATGCCTTACCAAATCATTTCATGCTAAATTCACATTCAAAAGGCACTAACATATGAATAAACTCACATCCATTATATTAAGCAAATATAATCCATACCACAAAACATTGACATATGCGCAGGCATAATCATATGGGCTTACAATCAATTAGCTAATATAAGCCAATTTGCATGGCTACAAATTACATCCAACCTTTAGCCATCACAAGCTAATACATTTAGCCAAATCATAATGACTCATACACCAAATGACTAAGTCCCTATACATGACATAGACTAAAAGTTCAATTTTGTTTAAATCCTTCAATATCTTGATAGTGTGATAGAATCTCTGACAATCTACAATCCAAGCTAGCATCTATGACACTATAGGAAAAAGAAAGGTAGGGGTAAGCTATATAGCCTAGTAAGTTGGCATGTAAGTAATAAGCAACGTTAATTATACAATATCATGCACATAACATAATGTAAAATTATCACAATATCATCAAGTATCATAGAAATTTCAGAACAATGACGGATTATTGTGATATTTACTGTTTGTAACAAAACTATCCACTTGAGTCATAGTCACTAAATTATTTATATCTTGAGCTACAGAATTCTAAATTACGATCTGCTTGATTTTTCTGAAACTAGACTCAAATATCTTTCTACATAAAATTTTCATAATTTATGGATTAGCCAATAAGTATAGTTAATTCTTCAAATTCATCCCTGCTCTGCTGTTTGACAGGTTCGACCTTACTTCACTAAAAATTAATTATCTCTTAGTACGGGATCCGAATGATGTTCCCGTTTGTTTCTCTTGAAAATAGACTCATTAAGAATTTAGACATATAAATTTAAACCCTCAAGTATTTTTTACAATTTTTAATGGTTTTTCAAAGTCTGAATAGGGGAACCTGAAATCCTTCTGACCTTGTCTCACAAAATTTACTATATCTCATAATTTACAATTCCATTGCTTACACCATTTCTTATGTGAAAAAAACTAGATTCAATAAAATTTAATTTCATGTTTTATTCAACCTCTAATTCGATTTCCACAATTTTTGGTGATTTTTCAAATTTATACTACTGCTGCTATCCAAAACTGTTTTAATGCTAATTTTACTCTTTCGTAATCATTTTTAAATAGGCATTTATGCCAATCCATTTCTCCTTTCATATTCATTAGGCCATAAGGTAAAGGAATAAACATATCAGACATGATCATCAATCAAATTTACCACATATTTATACATCATAAGTATAGACCTATAATCACAAGGTCGTCACAAAATCATTCTCATAGGTATGATTTACTCATTTACATTCTTACCAAATGTCCAATATACATTGAGTTCATTACTCATGAATTTTTCATACATATCTATACCCTTTCAACATGATCATACCCATTCACATCTTTGACATAATCCTTGAATTACCCATTGAACCAATTAGAATACTAAAGGATACTCGAGGAAACTCGTACACATAGTAAGATGCCAATGCCATATCCCAGATATGGTCTTACATGGGATCACACATATCGATGCCGATAGCCCAGCTATTGTCTTACACGATGTCTCATATCAATGCCATGTCCCAAACATGGTCTTACAAGAAACCTCATATCGATGCCAATGCCATATCCCAGATATGGTCTTACATGGGATCTCATATCGATGCCAATGCCATGTCCCAGACATGGTCTTATATGGTATCACACGTAACCCTAATGTCATGACATTTGTATCCTAACTATTCCTAAGGTGCAATCGGGAATTTTACCACATCAAATCTTCGTTGAACGTATTCGTAACAATAATTAAACAATTCATGCAATATCAAATATTAAATGCATAATATAAAGTTGCATTATTTACACACAAACTTACCTCGATACCAAGAAAGGCAAAAAGGCACCTAAACGTCAATTTCTCATTTTTCCCCGTTCTAGGTCCGAACCTCATTTTCTTTGATCTATAACATCATATTTAACTTATTTATTAGTCACATTATTCAATGTGACCCAAAAATTATATTATGGGAAAATTATGTTTTTTCCCTTAAAGTTTGACATATTTATAATTTTACCCCTAGGCTCGAAAAATGAAATGTGTTCAATTTATTTACTACCCATGCATAGATGAATCATTTTCATGCTAATAGCAGACCACATTTTTCATTAAAATATATTTTTAACACATATTTCATAACTTTTACAAATTAGTCCTTTTTGACATTTTTACCGAAAATCACTTAGCAAAAATTGTTTCTCACACATCAAACATGTATATTCTACCATCAAACGTTAAATTTATAACAATGGTAAAAACCTAGGCCTTCATCATATCTCAAATAAATGGTAGAAATAGGTAGATTATGTTACAAGGATTTCAAAAACGTGAAAGTCATTAAAACAGGGCTAGAACAGACTTACAATCGAGCTTGGAAGCTTGGAAAACCATAGCCATGGTTTCTTCATGCAAAATTCTGCCAAGGAAGAACACGGATAAAAATTGGCTTTTAATTTTATTTTTAATTCATTTTAATTACTTAAATGACCAAAATGCCCCTAACTTAAAAATATTATATTTCACCTATTTCATGTCCAATTTTTGTCAAAAAAATTAATCAATGGTCTAATCACCATTTAAGGACCTCTAATTTAAAATTTCATAGCAATTTGACACCTCTAGCTTCTAGAACTCAAGTTTTACACTTTTTACAATTTAGTCCTTTTGATTAAATTGAGTGCCAAACATTGAAATTTTTGAACGAAATTTTCACGAAATCATTCCGTGAAATTGTAGACCATAAAAATATAATAAAAATAAATTTTCTTATGTCGGATTTTTGGTCTCGAAACCACGTTCTGACTGGCCCAAAATCGGGTTGTTACAATATGTGGCCTTAAAACCTACAAAGTCATTAGAGTAGCTTTTGAATACCATTTCAATTTGTGTGTTTTCGTCTAAATTGACCTCATTATCCACGACCTCAACAAAGCATCCCATAAGATAATCATAAGGTCTTTGACTGGAATGTCAAGTTTTTCTTGGGCATTCATCAAACTAGTTATGGTCGACTGTTGAGCTAAGGCAACTTAGCTTCTGAACATGTCTTCTAGTTTGTCCAATATCATTTTGGAAAAATCACAACTCTCTAATTTCTTATAAAGAGTATTGGTCATGCTTACCAACATATAGAAACAAGATATCTCTTAAGATTCTTTCCACCGATTTCTAGCCACAGCTTGGTTGGCCAGAAGGCATTTATTATTAAGAACTATCTTGAGTTTCTCCTAGCTTAGGAAATTTCTGAAGTTTTTTTTCCATTCCTGATAGTATTTCTGTTTAGTTTGTTCTTAGTGAATGTGTTTAATCAGGGAGTAGGTGTCATGTTCAAACTAAAAATAAAACCATCCATTCATTCATTCTTAGTGAATAGATTATACAACGAAATACCAGAAGTATTCCAAGGATTGTACTGTAACACCCCTTACCTGTATCCGATGCCAAAACAGGGTACGAGCAATTAACGGACGTAAACACAAGCAAACATACATTCCGAGTTGTAAATTTGGCACCAAATTAAAACTTTTCACAATCAATCACATCATCCCTAAAACGAGCCTACGAGGCCCAAAACATGCTTTGAAAGTGGTTCGAGACTAAATCGAGAACTTTAGAAATTTTTACAACACTTAGAAAATTTTTGCTAAAATAGGGGTCACACACCCATGTGGCTTAGGACACGCCCGTGTGGGTAGGCAGTGTGGTCACACATGCCAGTGTCCCTAACATGTGTAACTCTCTGTTTGTCACCCAAGAACAAATTGAATTCATATGGCCAAGACACATGCCCGTGTCCCGAGGCCGTATCCTTCACACAACTGAGACACGGTCGTGTCTCATGCCCATGTGCTCGATACTGAGCATTCTATTTTCCAACAATTTAGGTGCAGGGGACACACGGTCGGATCACATATCCATGGGGCTAATCGTGTGTCACATACCACCTAAAGCCCATGTGTCTACCCGTGTGTCACACATGGCCTAGACAAACGCCCATGTGTCTACCCGTGTGGACAAAAACAAGGCTATTTACCAAGCCATTTTGCCACCCTCACTTTTACACATTTACACAACAACACATGGTACAATTTCAAGCATGTAAGAGCTACCAAACCATTCAAAATTATGACCATCACATAGCAATACCATATCAACATCTATCATACACACAACATTTATCATGCCATAAATCATTCATGTCAATTTCACCTTCATTAGGCTTCATTTAACTACTTTTAGTTACCTTATTGTACACACAAATTTATCATCTCATCAATAGACCAAATTACCAAACATTTCACATTCATGCCATAAATCACATTTCCAAATAAATCACATTCACCAAGCATGCCATGATCATATCACCAAAGGCATTGACATATATATGAATATACTTAGGCTTACAACCATGTTAGCCAAATAAGCAATTTACATGGCCAAATAGCAAAATAAGCCTTTGACGATTACAAGCCATTACATTGGATAAAATCGTATGACGCATATAAGAAAAATGACCAAGTCCCTATACATGCCATAACTCAAAATACTTGAATTTATTAATACCCAAAATGATAGCTGGTACTGTGATTGGATCTTTGGCGATCTCCAACTCGGGCTAGCTTCACAGCACTATAAAACATAGAAAAGGAAGGGGGTAAGCTATATAGCTTAGTAAGTCCGCATGAAAATAATAAGCAACTCTTATTAAGCATTTATCAAGTTCAACAATTTAAAACACAAAATAATACCAATTACTATAAATCTCATAGTTATAATTTTATTCAATCATGATGTTTACTCTATTAACTTATAAGTATGATTTAACATATCTTGGCATTATCCTAACAACTATAATCTCTCTTTTGTAACATATCTCAGCACTTAACATGTCATTTCAAACCTCATAGTAAACATGTACATTAAGTATAAGTATTCACCTTTCAAGCATATATTTTAACATTTTTCAATTATTCCAAATTCATATCTTCTCATACTTCTATAATCATTTTAATAGGAAATTATACCAATCTTTCCTTTTTCTCATATCCGATGGATCGCAACTTAAGTGAATAAAACATGCTACATCATAACTCAATTTGGCCTGAAAGCCAATCACATGGTCTTCAACCGAAATTTAACATGAATTTCATACATTACAAGCATAGGCCAAAAATCAAAAGGTTTTGCAAAATCATTCTCGTGGAAATCATGAACTCAGAATTTCATCAAATCAATGCTTATAAATTTTACGTACATACCTGTACCAATTCGTAATACTTACGTACTGTTTCTCTTCTTTGACATACTGTTAAAGTACCTGTTGGACCACTTGGAATACTAAAGGATACTCTGGAATCTCGTGCTCATAGTACCATACCAATGCCATATCCCAAATATGGTCTTACATGGAATCTCATATCGATGCCAATAGCCTAGCTATGGTCTCACACGAAGTCTCATATCGATGTTATATCCCAAATATGGTCTTACACAAAATCTCATATAGATGCCATATCCCAGATATAGTCTTACACATAATCTCAATAACCCTAATGTCATGACATTTGTATCCTATCTATTCCTAAGGTTCAACCGGGACTTTCTCTGTATCGAATCTCTGTCGGTAATTTCCATAGTATCGTACTCAATAGTATTCACATTTCATTTCAATAATATAGCATTTACCACAATTATATCAATTAAGCATTTATACATATATAATTTAATGCTTATTAAACATGCAAACTTACCTCGACATAAAAATGACGGAAAGGGCCTAACCGTCAAATACTTGTTTTCCCCTGTTCTAATTCCGATGCTCATTTTTCTTGATCTATATTATCACATTTAACTTATTTAATCATTATAATATTCAAATTAGCCCAAAATTACATTATGGAAAAATTTACATTTTTGCCCCTAAAGTTTCACTTTTTTTACATTTTAGTCCCTAGGCTCGTAAAATGAAATATACTCAATTTCTTCATTACCTAAGCTAGCCGAATCTTTATTGTACTCATACCAACCCACATTTTTCATTAAATTACACTTTTACTACTTATTTTATAACTTTTACAAATAGGTCTATTTAGGCATTTTCATCGAAAATCACTTAACAAAAGTCGTTTATCATACATCAAACATACATTTTCTACCATTAAACATTAAAAATACACAAATATCCTTCATGGCTAAAATTTTAGACTTTGATTATGTCTTAAATTAGTGGTAGAAATAGATGAGCAAAACCTGGCTTTTAATTCGGCCATGGGAGGAAGATGAGCAAAAACTGGCTTTTAATTTGGCTTTTTAATTTATTTAATTATCAAATTACCAAAATGCCCTTAATGGAAAACTTTAAAAACATACCTAACCATGTCCCTTTTTTCCACCAACTAAATGGTCTAATTACCATTTAAGGACCTCTAATTTAAAATTTCATAACAATTAGACACCTCTAGCTTACAGAACTCAAGTTTTGCACTCTTTTCAATTTAGTCCTTTTGACCAAATTGAGTGCCCAAACGTCAAAAGTTTTTAACGAAATTTTCATGAAATCATTACATAAAACTATAGACCATAAAAATATAATAAAAATAAGTTTTTCTACGTCGGATTTGTGGTCCTGAAACCACTATTCTGTTTAAACCCAAAATTAAGCTGTTACAACTCTCCCCCATTGGGGATTTTTGTCCCCGAAAATCTTACCAGAAAAGAGATTAGGGTATCATCCTCGTAGTTTCTTCTACCTCATCAAAGAGTCCTCTTCAAGGGCAATACTTCTAGAAGCACTCTATCATCGATCTTTTTCCTCAGAATCACAAATCAATTCCACCTCGTATATCTCTTTCCAATCACCTTTGAACTCTGAAACACAGTGTCGGAGCATACCATCAAAGATCTGAATTACTCTCTCAAGCGTACCATCAATCTAATGTTGAATTACATTGCCAAGATGCAACTGCATACTCAGATTATATTCCCGATCATCAGAACATCTTCTTCAAATAACTACATATTTATTACTCCCTAAATGAACAAACAAGCTACTACTGAGTCTCGTACAACATTTTCTGTATAAGTTTCGGATAATTTATTGCATGAATTATATCTTGAAGTAATAATAACAGAAATCAGAATCAAAATTTGTCTCACACTGTACTTGTTTAGTTTACCACTCACTATCACATTCCTGAGGTTCCTAATCTTGCAAAGAAAACATAACTTTAGCTTTTTAATTTAGCTAAATTCAGACTTCTATCAAATAATATTAATCATGTAACCAACACTCACAAAATGAACAAAGGCTTTCCATTCAAGCATCTGCAACTATATCTACTTCTGCAAAGGTTAATCATTAATTATTCACAATCTTTTAATAGTTCAAGCTATCAACGTTGTCTAATTTGAAGATTTTTCTATAACATTAGATACTTTATACTCTTGGAATCAAGGAGCATATGAAATTTTTCGTTGAACAACAATGATGTCATCAATTTCTCAACACAGACATACTAACGGCCGACTCTAAGTCACTCGTCAAACAATTCTTTTAATGAGACTTTAACCGTCTGAAAGCATAAATTTTCACTTCACGTTCTTGTATTAAAACACATTCCAATCCATTCGATAGTGCATTACTGAAAAATCATGAATTCTTTACTCAATTCAAAAAGAACCCAGAACCAGTGCTTCGGTTAATAACACCTTCGACTATTTTAAACTTTGCTAACATGCAATAGACCTTTCAAACTTTTACAAATGTGATAACTTTATCAATAGGAATACCTTTAACTCATAACGACATTATTCGATTAGAACAAATCTAATAAGTATATCTCTGCATCATACTTCTAGAATATGAATTCTTCCTTCAAACTATCCGTCTATTCTCCCATGAGTGTACAAGATTTTATTTTATTACCTGAAGATAAACTTAAATGCATATAACTCAATTTACCTTTCAACTGTCCAGCTTGCTCAGATGAAAACAACTGAGTCGACCTCAACTATGAAATAATAACATATCAAAATACTTATTTATTCAGGATGTTAAACTCAAACATACAATCTTTTATAATTCTCCTAACTTGCTAATCAAGGATCTTTACAACTGCATTAGCTCAAGGAAACAAAATATCCTGATTGAACTCATTGACCTTAATCAAACTTACCTGAGAAAAGAAAACCATCAAAACTTCCACTATCTATACCTTTGTCGATGTCAATTCCTTTCACGAAAATTAGAGAAATATTAATACCAGAATCACCATGTTCCTATGATTGAACTAGAAATACACTCATAATAGACATAGTTATCACAAGCCAAATATCACACTTTAAAGATGAGCCATGATTGATAATTTACGAAATAAGGATGATAAGAAAATCGAGATAAAGAAATCCAAGATGCGATACCATACTGGCAGTTTTGAGAACATAACTCATAAGAAAATAATAAAGATCTTGATGATTTCTCAAAGAAAACCAAAAGAAAAAAATGCTTGTGTGCTCTGGAATCAATTGTAACAAAGATAATATATTTTCCAAATATATATATATAATAAAACAAAATCCAGTAGAAACAGAAGAATAGTCTCACATAAATTTTCACCATCAACTTTTCTTCCAAGCATAATAGAATAGAATCCCAATAAGAGAGATAAGATATGATGATCATCAACCAACTAGACCAACAGTGCTTTCATCTAACATTATAATCAGCTAGAATTCTCATACGATAAGAATTTCATCATAAAACGAGTAATCACATATATCTCTGAGGATAAATGAATATATAAAATACCCAGGAGAGATCATTATAATCTATTCAATTACAACTGTTATACTCAGTCGTCTTTACGATTCAAACATTATTTCTCTGCCTAATTCTGTCATCACTAATCCCGTATTATTCCATTCACTAATGAAAATCAATCCGAAAGAAATTCCAACAATACATACTTTAGAAATCATAACTGAATGAGTTGAGCTGAGATTAACTTTTCTTTAACCGTGACATTGTGAAATCTGAATGATCTGTAACAACCCAATTTAAACTCTAATCGGAATGGTGGTTTTGGGACCATGAATCCAAGTCAGAAAAATATTTAAAAATTATTTTCTGTGTTTATTATGTGTGAATTAATATCTGTGAAATTTTCGTGATTTAATTTTATCGTTTGAATGTCCGATTAAATAAATTTAATTTTAAACGTGAAAGTGCTTAATTGTTGTTGTCTTTATAAGTGAAGGCATTTATAATGCAATTAGACCAAAGTTATGAGTGGTGGACGGTAATTACCTTAGATTATAATGATTTTATATTAAAATTAAAGGGTTAAAATTGTAAATGGAATAATATGTTATAATATATCATATAATAACATAATTAAAAACCATGGTTCATATATTTTCTTTTGGATGAAACTTCAATAAGAAAGAAAAAGAAAAAGAAGCTAGGGTTCGTTTACATTCAAGCTTGATTAAGGTATGAGTTTAGCTCAGTTTTTGATAATTTTTACGTTTTTGAGATCATTGCTTCGAGTACTACAAAACCCATGCTTGAATTTTTTATTTTGATGAATATTTTGAGTTGTGCCATTGTTGAGAGCTTGTGATTTTTGTTTTTTGATGATGAAATATGAAAGATATGTTTTAGATTAACATGTTTTATATTGGAGTTTTTGATGATTTTGAGTAATTAGGACTAAATTGCAAAAATAATAATTTGAGGGACTAAAATGTGAAATAAATGAAATATATGGACTTGTATGAATGCTAGGAACATTCGGCCAAACATGGGTATCTTGAGATTTTGCATATTTTGTGTTTTGTGCAATAGGGACTAAATTGTAAAAAGTGTAAATGTCAGGGGAAAAATGGTAATTTTCCCATTTATGTGTATTTGGACTAAATTGAATGAAAATATGATTGAATGAGCTTAATTTGAATATGTTTAGATCAAGAACGAAAGAAATAGGATTTGGATTGGGGGAAAACGAAAGTTGTCGACTAGTTACCCTGTTCTATTTTATATCGTCCGAGGTAAGTTAATAAGCAAATAGACGTGTTAAATTGTAGTTAAATTTCAAATATACATGCTGGTATTAAATGTATGAATTTATACATGCTATGGATGAATATTAATAAGCTTAGCTACTACATTTTTGAATTAGTTTCGACCGAGTATTGACGTCCGAAAGCCCCGTATGAACCTTAGGAATAGTTAGGATACATATGTCATGACATAGGATTCCAATATATGTGTGCGAGTAAGACCATGCCATCGATATGTGATTTCGATATATGTGTGCGAGCAAGACCCTATCTGGGACAATGGCATCGATTTGTGATACAAGTAAGACCACGTCTGGGACGTGGCTTTGTACGATATATATGTGACTATCCGAGTGTCCTATCCAATTCCAAATGGTTCATCGGGCATAGATGAGTTGTGATCAAATGTGTAAAATGAGCTAAATGGCCATGTATGAATTAGCTTGTTATTACCTAAAATAAGGTAAGTGTATTCGGTATTGAGACTATTATTGAAATGAGCCTTAAAATTATGCATGTGTGATTATGTGTATTCGGTTACATAATTTATATATGCATATGGAATTATATTATGACTCATGAGTTTGTGTGTTTATATGTATATGAATTAGGTTGATAATAATTATTTGGCTTTGGAAATTAAATGGTAATATGTCGATTTGGTGATATGAGCATTCAGTCAAGGTGACTTTTATGAATGAATATTTATATTTATAATGTAAACTTTATATGATGGAATGTGAATGTGTTTATATGATATACTTTGGCCTAATTTTATTAAGTTGATGATATTATTAAATTACTCTTTTGCTTATGACTTACTAAGCTATAAAAAGCTTATGTATATTTGTGTCTCTGTTTATAGATCTTGGAGTCAAGCTACGAGCTCAGGGACTGCCAGCAAAGTTCATCACACTATTTACTATTTTGGTACCTCTATAAGTTAAACTCGAATTATGGCATGTATAGGCTGAAGTGTGTTTTGAAATGATGAATTTTGGTTATGTATAAGGCTATGCGAAAATGGCTAATTAATATGTTCGAATTTGATTATGCTAGGTATCGCCTATGTTAATTATGGTTATAAGTTGCATGCTATGTATGCTTAATACATGAGGTATGTCGAAACCATTTTTAAATCGAGTTTTGGAAAATGAGAATCAACTTTAAGAAAAACGAAAACGGGAGTCGCCACCAATCTTTTTAGGTGTGATTGGATCACCTTATAAAATGTTTTGTTTTAAAACATTAATTTTGGTCTACGAAAGTCGAGAAAACGGATTCGGGAGTCGGTTACGTACGAGGAAGGGTTAGTACCCTCGTAACACCCAAAAATTGGTACCTAATTGATTATCAAGTGTCTTTAATGTCAGAAATTTGAAAGTTTTAAGATGCAAACCTCTTTTAATTAGAATGTCTCAATTTTGAAAATTAAGGCTCACTTATTTTAAACGAGTCAAAACATCACATCCAGTATGTTTGGACGCAACATTTTAAAACCTTCGAAACTAAGCTCGTCTTTCGAAAATTTCTATCTCGAAACAACAAAACGCCATATCCAGTAAGTTAGGACACTATGTTTTGAAATCTCGAAATAATTGTTTAAGTTTTGAAAACTCAAAATCACTTAGAAGGGTGCTTGACTATTCGAATTCAACGAGAAAAGTCGCAACCCAGTAAGTTAGGGCACTACCTTTCTCGAAGTTTCCAAACATCAAGCATTGCCTTTTATTTTTAAAAAAAAAACCTTGGAATATTATCTTAAATGACGTTTTAGGATGACATATTAATGCATCATGAAGCATAGATGTACAAAATATTCTAACATTTCCATATAAACATAAATAATATCATTAAGACAAAATTAAATAACATGAACATACGTTTAATGAAAAAAATCATACTAGGGTAAATATAAGATAATAAACAAATAAAAATATGAGTAAACTAAAAGAAAAACATAATACATGCAAAAATTATACAACAATATATATCATAAAATAGCATATAAAAGAAATAATTAAACATAGCATATACAAAAATGAAACTATGCACAAATAAGATAAATGACATACACTAAAAAAATGAATAAATAGAACATTTACAAATTATAAAAATATAATGCAATAGTTCAAAATACATGAAATGATAATATAATATATATACATGCATAGAAAATATATATTTGAAAATAAACTATATAAAAAGGTTAAATATTATAATATATAAAATACATAATCAAATGTATAAAAGATAGGAATAAATATACATATTTGAAAAATGAAGAAATTAAAATAAAAAAAGGGTTGAAAAACTAAGATACACGAAGAATAAAATAAGAACAAACCATAGAGAGTAAGAACGCAAGAGGGAGAGAAATTTGAGTGAATGCTCTCAAGAATTCTTATTGCTTCCCAAAACTCAAGTCATTTACAATGAAGGGAGAGGCCTCTATTTATAGTTGAGCCTCCCCAAATCCAACGGTACAGATCAATTACATCAACGGTTAAGATTAAAGGATATCTACAAATTAAATCTCCAAGATTACAAGATCATATCTAAGATTGCATATCATATCTAAGATTGCATATCATATCTAAGATTGTATCATATCTAAGATTGCATATCCTTAAAGATTATATTTCCATATGAGTCAAGCTTATAGATGGACCTTAAATCTTTTCAAGTAATGGGCCATTTTGATTGGGCCAAATTATATGTTTGTAATTTTATACTGGACTTGGACCTTTTTTTAAAAAAATTTGAACTTATTTCTGGGCCCGGGCAAAATTAAGTGTCTACAAGGTAAATGTTATATGTTTGGAAAACGAGTAATGACTTTAAAAGAATTATGGTTAATTCGATTAAGATAATTCATAGATGAAATAGACATATGAACTTAGTAAATATGCTTTAAATAATGTAATATTTATGGTTTGGTATCCTTGGATTTATGATTAGGTTTGAAAAGAGTAAAAGTTTATAGCGATATATTTAGTACTTGGAATGTAAATGTACAAGTGGTGTGTAGATAATTGTATTTGGAATTAGTTAGTTGATCAATATGAATGATGTATATTGACTAATTGTATTTCTGCATATATGTTCATGAAATATGAGAAATGGTTTATATATGATTTATTGAGTAGGAAATGTAATGTATATAATAGATATATCATACGTTTTGTATTTGATTAAAGTCTTGATTATGTGCTTGCATCTAAATATGGTTGTGGTTGTGATGGTGAGATACGTATGAACTTGGTAAAGTATACTATCATATTGACCATATAGAAATATGTATGTTTGAATATTCATAGGTGTGATTACATATATTATGCTTTAAATGCAACTTGGCATAATGATTTATGCAAATGTGCTTAGGTATACATGTATGGTAAGATAGGTAATTTACTTACGGTATAGATGCTTACTAATATAATAAATGCATGTGGCTATATATATAAACTTGCTAGTTATTTATAAGTTTGCAAATTGATACAAATGACTTATGATAGCCGAATACACTAGAAAATGAAATGAGTTTATTTATAACTGAAAGTTTGATATTAATTGGTGTTAATGTGCAAAATATATGGGTTTCATATAGATTCAATAGCTGATGCCGCATATATGAGTAAAAAAAATTGACAAGGAAATTTATTTCAAATGGTGTATAACTTGTGTAGGTGCAGGACTTTTATAAAAAAATAGGTTTAATTTTCAATAATGAAATGATGGATGTACTATATGTTCTGTATATGTATAAATGGTTTTGATATATAATTTGGATTATGTGAAATTTAAATTATGCTTTGAATGTTATATATATTCTTGAGTTTAATAATTGATTTAGTTATAATCATTGATGTGATTAAAATTTTGAACTATAATATGTGAAGCATATCTGTGAATTGTAATATAATTGGTGATGCCTCATAACCCTAATCCGGCAACAGATACGCGCTAGGGGTGTTACATTTTATTGGTATCAAAGCTACGGTTTAGTCGGTTCTAGGACTAATGTAGCGTGTGTGAGTCTAGCTATACATGTCATATTATATGTTGCAATAGTGTGATGACTTCTGACATTTGAAAATGTGTTTTCATATAGTAAATGGATCCCTGCAGAGCTGTAGCTGATGACATCGAGAGTGCAGCACCTGCTCCCACGCAAGGGACAGTACTAGTTGATTCTCGACCAATTTCGAGTAACCAGAAAGGAGAAGCTAGACAAGCTTTTTACCAAATGATGAATGACTGGTTTACTCAGTATATCTGAACTAACTCGGCTACACAACAAACTCCACCCCCAACTAATCCATCTTCGATGCCTGCTATACCTTAAGTTAGTGATCCACTGAGATTATATAAGCTACTTGTTGATAAAATCAGAAAACATGGGGCTAAAGAGTTTAAAGCTACTGATGATGATGCTAAGCGAGCTAAGTTCTGGCTTGATAATACTATTCGTGTGTTGGATGAGTTGTCCTATACCCTGGATGAATGTTTGAAGTGTGCCATATCTTTATTTCGAGACACAGCATATCATTGGTGGAATACCCTAGTATCAGTGGTTCTGAAAGAGCGAGTGACCTAGGAATTCTTTCAGACTGAGTTCCGTAAGAAATATATCGCCAGAGATTTATTGATCAGAAGCATAAAGAATTTCTGGAGCTAAAACAGGGTCGGATGACCGTGACAAAGTATGAGCGAAAATTTGTAAGACTCAGCCAGTATGCCTGAGAGTGTATTTCTATAGAAGCCATAATGTGTAAAAGGTTTGAAGATGGGTTGAACGAAGACATTAACCTGTTAGTTGGCATACTTGAGATAAAAGAGTTCGTAGTACTGGTTGAGTGAGCCTGTAAAGCCGAAGAGCTCGAAAAAGAGAAAAGAAAAGTTGATTTTGAAGTTAGAGACTCGTGTAAGAGATTATTTAGTAAGTTAATTCAATCGACACCAAAGAAGTTTAGAGATGATTTTAGTTGTTCTAAAGCCACTTCGGGTTACCCTAGACGGGATCAGAATAGACGACCAGTGAGCTCGAGAGGTACCTCAGTAGCTAGTATGGGTAATGTCAGATCAAATCAACCTGAGTGTAAGCATTGCGGTAAACAACATTCCGAAGTTGCAGATTGCACGATCGGCCCTGTTTTAAATGTAGATCGATGGCATTATATTCGTGAATGCCCAATGTTAGTTGAAGAAAATCCAGTGCAGAATACGAGATCGGGTAATACAGCAGCTTGAGGTAGACCACCCAGAAATGCGAGTAATGTGAGTGGAAGTCAGAGAGGGACTAAAGATACAACAGCTAGATCTGAGGCTCGTTCCCTTGCCAGAGCCTATGCTTCCATGCGCGTGAAGAGGTTTCATCTACAGATGTCATTACTGGTACATTCACTCTTTATGATACTAATGTAATTGCATTGATTGATCCTGGTTCGACTCATTCTTATGTATGTGAGACATTAGTATTCAGCAAGACTCTACCTATTGGGTCTACTGAGTTTGTGATTAGAGTGTCAAACCCCTTGGGCCGATGTGTTGTGGTTGACAAAGTGTGAAAGAATTGTCCCTTGATGGTTCAAGATTCATGCTTTCCGGCCGATTTGATGTTGCTGCCATTTGATGAGTTCGACATAATTTTGGGTATGGACTGGTTGACTTTGCATGATGCTGTTGTAAACTGCAAAAGAAAGACTATTGATTTACGGTGTCAGAATGATGAGATTATTCGGATTGGATCTAATGATCTGAATGGGTTACCAGCAGTGATTTCTTCGATGTTAGCTCAGAAATATATGAGAAAAGGATGTAAAGCTTACTTTGCATATGTGCTTGACAGTAAAGTGGCCGAAAGAAACATTGAATCAGTGCCAGTTATATGTAAGTATCTAGATGTGTTTCCTGAAGAATTGTCGAGTTTGCCACCTATTCGGGAGGTAGAGTTTGGTATCGAATTAATGCCCGGGATGACTCCGATATCCATAGCTCTGTACAGAATGGCACCTACAGAATTAAAAGATTTGAAAGCTTAGTTGCAAGAGTTGACAGATAGAGGTTTCACGCGACCGATTTTCTCTCCTTGGGGTACACCAGTGTTGTTTGTGAAAAAGAAATATGGAACTATGAGAATGTGCAATGATTATAGACAGCTCAATAAGGTGACTATAAAGAATAAGTATTCGTTGCCACGGATTGACGATTTGTTTGATCAACTGAAAGGGCTACATTGTTTTCGAAGATAGATTTGAGATTAGGCTACTATCAGTTATGAGTTAAAGACTCTGATGAACCAAAGACTGCTTTTCGAACAAGGTATGGACACTATGAGTTTTGGCTATGCCTTTTGGACTTACTAATGCACCTGCTGTCTTCATAGATTTGATGAATCGGATCTTCAAACCGTATCTAGATCGGTTTGTGGTTGTGTTTATAGATGACATTTTAATCTACTCTCATGATGAAGCTGCACATGCCGAACATTTGAGACTTGTGTTACAGACTTTACAAGATAAGCAGTTGTATGCGAAGTTTAGTAAATGTGAGTTCTGGTTAAGCGAAGTCAATTTTTTGGGCCATGTTGTATCACCATCGGGTATTCGGGTGGATCCGAGCAAAATTTCAGCTATACTTGATTGGAAACCTCCGAGGAATGTTTCTGAAGTCTGAAGTTTTTTGGGACTTGCTAGTTATTATAGACGGTTCGTGAAAGGCTTTTCTATGATTGCAGCCCTGATGACAAAGCTATTACAGAAAGATGTTAAGTTTGAATGGTTAGAAAAGTGCCAGAAAAGCTTTGATCAGTTGAAAGCCCTTTTAACCGAAGCTCCAGTATTAGTTCAGCCAGAATCGGGTAAAGAATTCGTTATCTATAGTGATGCATCTTTAAATGGTTTGAGCTGTGTTTTGGTGCAGAAAGGCAGAGTTATAGCTTATTCCTCATGACAGTTGAAGCCTCATGAAAAGAACTATCCGACACACGACTTAGAATTGGCAGCTATTGTGTTTACAATGGATATATGAGGCCACTATCTATTTAGTGAGAAATGTCATATTTATTCCGATCACAAAAGTTTGAAATACTTAATGACTCAGAAATATCTAAATTTGAGACAACGCTGATGGTTAGAATTGTTAAAAGACTATGAGCTTGTGATTGACTATCATCTGGGAAAGGCTAATGTTGTTGCTGATGCTCTAAGCTGAAAATCGTTGTTTGCATTGCGTGGAATGAATGTGCATATGGCTATGTCTGATGATGGTTCGATAATAGCTGAATTGAAAGCAAGGCCGCTATTTGTTCAATAAATTTGTGATGCCCAGAACGTTGATAATGAATTGTTAGTGAAACGAGCTCAATGTGATGCTGACACTGATTTAGAATTTAGAATTGATGCTGAGGGTTGTTTGAGGTTTAGAAACCGGATATGTGTCCCAAGAAATTCAGAATTGATTCAAATGATTTTAAATGAAGCTCACAACAGTTGGTTATCTGTTCACCCAGGTAGTACCAAGATATATAATGATTTGAAACAACTTTACTAGTGGCATGGTATGAAACGAGACATTTCTGACTTTGTTGAAAGGTGTTTAATCTGTCAACAAGTAAAAGCTGAGGAATAGGTACCTTCAGGATTACTCCAGCCAATTATTATACCTGAGTGGAAGTGGGACAGAGTCACGATGGATTTTCTATCTGGTTTATCGGGGACACCGAGCAACAAGGATACAATCTGGGTTATTGTGGATAGATTGACTAAATCAGCTCACTTTGTTCCGATATGTACAAATTACTCACTTGATAAGCTGGCTGAATTGTATGTTTCTCAAATTGTGAAGTTACATGGTGTGTATATATCTATTATTCCGGATAAACATCCAAGGTTTACATCGCGGTTTTGGAAGAAACTGCAAGATGCACTAGGTATGAAATTACATTTCAGTACTGCTTTCCATCCACAAACAGATGGTTAGTCTGAACGAATCATTCAAATACTTGAGGATATGTTGAGATGTTGCATTCTCGAGTTCGAAGGTACGTGGGAACGATACCTACCTCTAATTGAATTTATGTATAATAACAGTTTTCAATCGAGTATCAAAATGGCACCTTACGAGGCTTTGTATGGTTGTAAATTTCGTACACCATTGTATTGGACTGAGCTCAGTGAAAATAAGATACACGGGGTCGATTTGATCAGAGAAACTTAATAGAAAGTGAAAGTGATCCGTGAAAGTTTGAAAGCAGCATCAGATCGTCAGAAATCATATGCGGACTTGAAACAAAAAGAAATAGAGTTTTAGATCAGAGATAAAGTCTTTTCGAAAGTCTCACCGTGGAAGAAAATACTCAGATTCGGTCATAAAGGCAAATTGAGTCCAAGGTTTATTGGGTCGTATGAGGTTATAGAGTGTATCAGGCCGGTTGCTTACAGACTATTGTTACCACCTGAGCTAGAAAAGATCCACAATGTATTCCATGTTTCGATGCTTCGTAGATATCGATCTGATCCTTCACATGTGATTAGTCCGTCTGAGATTGAGATTAAGCCCGATATGACGTACGAAGAAGAACCGATTCGCATTTTGGCTCTTGAAATTAAAGAGTTGCGAAATAAGAAAATTTCATTGGTTAAAGTACTGTGGCATAAACACGGAGTTGAGGAAGTAAAGTGGGAGCCAGAAGATGCAATGAGAGAATGTTATTCGAACCTATTCACCGGTAAGATTTTCGGGGATGAAAATCCCTAAGGGGGGAGAGTTGTAACAACCCGATTTAGACCTTAATCGGAATGGTGGTTTCAAGACCACGAATCTGAGTTGGAAAAATATTTAAAAATTATTTTGTGTTTATTATGTGTGAATTAATATCTGTGAAATTTTCGTGATTTAATTTTATCGTTTGAGTGTCCGATAAATAAAAGGACTGAATCGCGTAAAAGGAAAATTTGGTGGTTAAATGTGAAAGTGTTTAATTGTTGTGGTCTTTATAAGTGGAGGCATTTATAATGCAATTAGACCAAATTTATGAGTGGTGGACAATAATGACCTTATATTATAATGATTTTATATTAAAATTAAAAGGTTAAAATTGTAAATGGAATAATATGTTTAATATATCATATAATAACATAATTAAAAACATGGTTCATATATTTTCTTTTGGCTGAAACTTCAACAAGAAAGAAAAAGAAAAAGAAGCTAGGGTTCAGCTACATTCAAGATTGATTAAGGTATGAGTTTAGCTCGGTTTTTTATAATTATTACGTTTTTGAGATTGTTGCTTCGAGTACTACAAAACCAATACTTGAATTTTTTATTTTGATGAATATTTTGAGTTGTGTCATTATTGAGAGCTTGAGATTTTTTATTGTTTGATGATGAAATATGAAAGATATGTTTTAGATTAACATGTTTTGTATTGGAGTTTTTGATGATTTTGAGTAATTAGGACTAAATTACAAAAATAATAATTTGAGGGACTAAAATGAAAAATAAATGAAATATATGGACTAGTATGAACACTAGGAACATTCAGCCAAACATGAGCATCTTGAGATTTTGCATATTTTGTGTTTTGTGCAATAGGAACTAAATTGTAAAAAGTGTAAATGTTAGGGGTAAAATGATAATTTTCCCATTTATGTGTATTTTGACTAAATTGATTGAAAATATGTTTGAATGAGCTTAATTTGAATATGTTTAGATCAAGAACCAAAGAAATCGAATTTGGATCGGGGGAAAACGAAAGTCGTCAACTAGATGCCCTATTCCATTTTATATCGTCCAAGGTAAGTTTATAAGCAAATAGACATGAAGTTTATAAGCAAATAGACATGTTAAATTGTAGTTAAATGTTAAATATACATGCTGGTATGAAATGTATGAATTTATACATGCTATGGTCGAATATGAATAAGCTTGGCTACTACATTTCCAAATTCGTTTCGACCGAGTATTGAGGTCCAAAAGCCCCATATGAACCTTAGGAATAGTTAGGATACATATGTCATGACATAGGATTCCGATATATGTGTGCGAGTAAGACCATGCCATTGATATGTGATTTCGATATATGTGTGCGTGTAAGACCCTGTCTGGGATAGTGGCATCGATTTGTGATTACACGTAAGACAATGTCTGGGACATTGGCATTATATGATATATATGTGATTCTCCGAGTGTCTTATCCAATTCTGAATGGTTCATCGGGCATAGATGAGTTGTGATTGAATGTACAAAACGAGCTAAATGGCTAGGTATGAATTAGCTTGTTATTACCTAAAATAAGGTAAGTGTATTCAGTCTTGAGACTATATTGAAATGAGCCTTAAGGTAAGTGTATTCAGTCTTGAGACTATATTGAAATGAGCCTTAAAATTATGCATGTGTGATTATGTGTATTCGGTTACATAATTTATATATGCATATGGGATTATATTGTGACTCATGACTTTGTGTGTTTGTGTGTATGTAAACTAGGTTGATAATAATTATTTGGCTTTGGAAATTAAATGGTAATATGTCAATTTGGTGATATGAGCAGTCGGTCAAGGTGACTTTTATGAATGCATATTTATATTTGTAATGTGAACTTTATATGTTGGAATGTGAATGTGTTTATATGATATACTTTGGCCTAATTTTATTAAGTTGATGATATTATTAAATTACTCTTTTGCTTATGACTTACTAAGCTATAAAAAGCTTACTCTATGTATATTTGTGTCTCTGCTTATAGATCTTGGAGTCAAGCTATAAACTCGGGGACTGTCAGCAAAGTTCATACACTATCTACTATTTTGGTACCTCTATAAGTTAAACTCGAATTATGGCATGTATAGGCCGAAGTGTGTTTTGAAATGATGAATTTTGGTTATGTATAAGGCCATGCGAAAATGGCTAATTAATATGTTTGAATTTGATTATGCTAGGTATAGCCTATGTTAATTATGGTTATAAGTTGCATGCTATGTAAGCTTAATATATAAGGTAAATGTTATATGTTTGGAAAACGAGTAATGACATTGAAAGAATTATGGCTGATTCGACTAAGATATTTCATAGATGAAATATACATATGAACTGAGTAAATATGCTTTAAATAATGTAATATTTATGGTTTGGTATCCTTGGATTTATGATTAGGTTTGAAAAGGGTAAAAGTTTACAGTGATATATTTATTACTTGGAATGTAAATGTACGAGTGGTGTGTGGATAATTGTATTCAAAATTAGTTAGTTGATCAATATGAATGATGTATATTGACTAATTGTATTTTTGCATTTATGTTCATGAAATATGAGAAATGGTTTATATATGATTTATTGAGTAGGAAATGTAATATATATAATGGATATATCATACGTTTTGGATTTGATTAAAGTCTTGATTATGTGCTTGCATCTAAATATGGTTGTGGTTGTGATGGTGAGATCTGTATGAACTTGGTAAAGTATACTATCATATTGACCATATAGCAATATGTATGTTTGAATCTTCATAGGTGTGATTACATATATTATGCCTTAAATGCGACTTGACATAATGATATATGCAAATGTGCTTAGGTATACATGTATGGTAAGATAGGTAATTTATAATAAATGCATGTGGCTATATATATAAACTTGCTAGTTATTTATAAGTTTCCAAATTGGTACAAATGACTTATGTTAGCTGAATAGACTAGAAAATGAAATGAGTTTATTTATAACCGAAAGTTTGATATTAATTGGTGTTAATGTGCAAAATATATGGGTTTCATATAGATTGAATAGCTGATGCCGCATATATGAGTAAAAAAAATTGACAAGGAAATTTATTTCAAATGGTATATAACTTGTGTAGGTGCAGGACTTTTATAAAAAATAGGTTTAATTTTCAATAACGAAATGATGGATGTACTATATGTTCTGTATATGTATAAATGGTTTTGATATATAATTTGGATTATGTGAAATTTAAATTATGCTTTGAATGTTATATATATTCTTGAGTTTCAATAATTGATTTAGTTTTAATCATTGATGTGATTAAAATTTCGAACTATAATATGTGAAGCATATCTATGAATTGTAATATAATTGGTGATGCCTCATAACCCTAATCTGGCGACGGATACGGGCTAGGGGTTTTACATGATCTTTAGAATAACCTGCCATATTTTCCAAAACTATATTTACTTGCCAAACTATTCTCAACTCTGACCACATTATTAGTTATTTCACTACTGAACTCTTTACTCTCTCACTTGTGAGCTCATTCAACATAAATCTCGTGAAATTTCGTTATAAAATACCATGTTGGTAAGAGGGTGAGGTCTAAAGCCTCTAACTTGACTCTCATATACACGCATATGTGACTTAACATTCATCATCATCATATCATCATAGTTATATAAGTCATTTCAGGCAGTTTAATATACATATTTAAGCTACACGAACTTTTCGATTACCTTATTCAAACAAATGCACATATATATACATTCTATAACTTTTGAGTAAGTTTACTTATCGCATTCATTTAGTCAAACAAGTTTGGCACATAACATCATATGAATGCCAAACAAACATGGATGCTTATCACAATATAAACTTTCATTTCGTGTCACTTTCCATATTTCAAGAATAATTTCCATTGAACTATTGTAATTTCGATGGATGTTCGAGTAGCATGCTCAAGGTATGCATGTCAACAATCCGTCAATTCATGTTCAAAAGTGCCCCTTTCGGCACATATTCATAGAGCACATTCTAAAACCTCATATGATATAGTAGGATTGCCAGTCCTACCTAAATCCTTTTCATAACATTTATAACATTTTATTTGTTTCATAAAATCACCATAATCCATCGAAATACAACATTCAACCGGAATAATGACATTTTACCCATATTTCTCAACTTAGGGTTATTTCATTTTGTACATCATCACATACATATCATTAACTCTTATTCATACCTTTCCAAGTTTCAACTTATCAGAAACACATTTTTAAATATCTTAGTATCACTTTTAGCGTTTTCGAAAGAAGCTCAGTTGGAAAGCATCTCTGTCTTAACAAAACAATTTCATCAAAGTCGGAAGGTATCACAAAATCATAGGTTATATATGGCATGTATAGTTGGACTCTCACACATGATAGGTTAGTCCAAGAATCAACTAAACCATAGCTCTGATACCACTAAATGTAACACTCCTTACCCGTATCCGACACTGAAAGGCATTACCTAACGTAAACACAAGCAAACATACATTCTGAGTTGTAAATTTGGCACCAAATTAAAACTTTTTTACAATCAATCACATCATCCCTAAAACCAGCATACGAGGCCCAAAACATGATTTATAAGTAGTTTGAGACTAAACCGAGAACTTTAGAAATTTTTACAACACTTAGAAAATTTTTGCTAAAGTAGGGGTCCCGTGTGGTTTTGGACACTCCAGTGTGAGCACGTCGTGTGGTTACACACGCCTGTGTCCCTAACCCGTGTAACTCTCTGTTTGTCACCCAAGAACAAATTGAAGTCACACGGCCAAGACACATGCCCGTGTCCTGAGGTAGTGTCCTTCACACGACTGAGACACACGGCCATGTCTCATGCCTGTGTGCTTGATACTGAGCATTCTATTTTGCAACAATTTAGTTGCAGGAGACACACAGCTGGATTACATGCCCATGGGGCTGACCATGTGTCGCACACGACCTAGACACACGCCCGTGTGTCTACTCGTGTGGACAAAAACAAGGCTATTTACCAAGCCATTTTGCCACCCTCACTTGTACACATTTACACAACAACACATGGTACAATTTCAAGCATGTAAGAGCTACCAAACCATTCACAATTATGGCCATCACATAGCAATACCATATCAACATCTATCATACACACAACATTTACCATGCCATAAATCATTCATGTCAATTTCACCTTCATTAGGCTTTATTTAACTACTTTTAGTTACCTTGTTGTACATACAAATTTATCATCTCATCAATAGACCACATTACCAAAAATTTCACATTCATGCCATAAATCACATTTCCAGATAATTCACATTCACCAAGCATGCCATGATCATATCACCAAAGGCATTGACATATATATGAATATACTCAGGCTTACAACCATGTTAGCCAAATAAGCGAATTTACATGGCCAAATAGCAAAACAAGCCTTTGACAATTACAAGCCATTACATTGGCTAAAATCATATGACGCATATAACAAAAATTACCGAGTCCCTATACATGCCATAACTCAAAATACTTGAATTTATCAATACCCAAAATGATAACTTGGTACTGTGATAGGATCTTCGGCGATCTCCAACTCGTGCTAACTTCACGGCACTATAAAACATGGGAAAGGAAGGGAGTAAGCTATATAGCTTAGTAAGTCCGCATGAAAATAATAAGCAACTCTTATTTAGCATTTATAGTCTCATACTTATCCATATCTTTGACATACCAGTTGAATCATTTGGAATTCTATCGGATACACGGGAAACTCACACCCTAAGTGCCGCATACATTGCCGAAGCTATCTCAATCTCGTATCACATATAATGTTCACTCTCGAGCTATCAACAGTTTTGCTCACACAAGCTGACGGTCATAAGAAGCTACACGATGCTGCTCACACAAGCTAACAAGTACCCGCAACACATGCCGGATAACTTAGCCACCGGTAGAATGTACGGACCAGCACCTAAATCACATAACCCCTAATGACAGGTCATTTGTATCCTAATCTATTCCTAAGGTTCAACTGGGATTTCACACTTGCCGAATCATCGCCGAACATATTTGTAGTGTCATATTCACAATTTATGCAATATCAAAGCATTTAAAACACAAATATAACAATGCTTATTACATACAAACTTGCATTAAATGCAAAAACGATGAAACGAGTCGATTAGTCCAAAACATTATTCTTTTCCCGATCTAAATTTGTATTTCACTTTTCTTGATCTAAATGTAATCAAAATTAACTTATTTAATCATTAACCTATTCAATTTAGCCCAAAAATGCACATTATAGCAACTTTACACTTTTGCCCCTAATATTTCAACATTCTTACAAATTAGTCCTTAACTCATAAAATACAAATTCATGCTATTCAACCTAAACCCATGCCAGCCGAATTTCAATTAGGTCCCTAGCAACCCAAATTTTTCATTTATTTGACAAATTAACCTTGAATTTTACACATTTCATAATTTAATCCCTATTTAGACATTTTACTAAAATCACTTAACAAATGATGTTTATCTAACAACAACCATACATTTTCTATCATTAAACATCAAAATACACATAGATTCATCAATGGAGAAACCCTAAACCTTTAACAGATTAGCAAAATAGTCCCTGGGCTAGCTCGATTAAGCTGTAACGATCTCAAAAACATAGAAATCATTAAAAACGGATTGAAAAATACTCACCATGCACCAAGTTTTCCTTAGCCAAATTTAACTAGCTTCCATAGAGGTTTACAAGCTTAAAATTTTGATGGATGAAATGAGGAAGACAACACTTTTGTTTTTGTTATTTTACTATGTTTATTATTTAAATTACAAAATTAACTTTATTTAGTTACCTTTAAAACGCTTAATAATGTGTCCAAATATGTCCGCTTATACTATTTATGGTTTAACTACAATATAAGGACCTTTAATTTAAGATTCCATAGCTATTGACACCTTTAGCTAATAGAACACAATTTTTACACTTTAGGCAATTTAGTCTTTTTTTACCAAATTAAGCATTCAAACAATAAAATTTCTTAACGAAATTTTCACACAATCATATGATCATGCTGTAAACATTAAAATAATAATAAAATAATTATTTTGACTTCAAATTTGTGGTCCCGAAACTACTGTTCTGATTTGACTAAAAACGAGTTGTTACAACTCTCCCCTCTTAGGAATTTTCGTCTTCGAAAATCTTACCAGAAAAGAGGTTAGGGTATTGTTTTCTCATAATTTCCTCGGATTCCCACGTAGCTTCTTCGACTCCGTGACGTTGCCACAAAACTTTCGCCAAAGCTATGCTCTTATTTCTCAGTTCTTTAACATTTTGAGCTAAAATTCCGATCGGTTCTTTGTTATATGTCATATCAAGTTGAATTTCAATCTCTGCAGGAGAAATCACATGCGATGGATCTGATCGATGCCGTCGAAACATTGACACATGAAATACGTTGTGAATCTTTTCTAATTCTGACAGTAAAGCTAGTCGATATGCCACTGGCCCTATTCTTTCGATGATTATACGGCCCGATAAATCGCGGACTCAATTTTCCTTTGCGACCGAATCTAAGAATCTTTTTCCACGGAGATATTTTCAAAAATACTCTGTCACATATTTGAAATTCAATGTCTTTACGTTTCAAATCCGCGTAAGATTTCTGTTGATTTGAAGTTGCTTTCAAACTGTTGCAAATTACTTTCACTTTCTCTTCAGTGTCTCTGATCAAATCAATCCTGTGAATGTTTTTCTCACTAAGCTCAGTCTAATATGATGGAGTTCAGCATTTGCGATCATACAAAGCTTTATATGGTTCCATCTTTATGCTCGATTGAAAATTGTTGTTATACACAAATTCAACCAATGGCAAATATTTCTCCCAATTACCTTCAAACTCTAAAACACAACAACGAAGGATATCTTCGAGAATATGAATTACTCTCTCAGACTGACCGTCAGTTTAGGGATGAAATACTGTACTAAAGTGCAACTACGTACCCAAAGCTTCTTGCAATTTCTTCCAAAATCGTGACATAAACCTCGTATCTCTATCCGAAATAATTAAAACTGGCACCCCATTCAATCTAACTATCTTAGAAATGTAAAACTCAGCTAATCTATCAAGCAAATAGTATGTACGTACCGAAATGAAATGTGCAAACTTCATTAGTCGATGAACTACAACCCAAATAACATCTTTCTTTTTCGGAGACAGAGGCAAACCCAATACAAAATCCATCGTAACTCTGTCCCATTTCCACTCTGGTATCATCACAGGTTGTAGTAATCCCGAAGGCACTTGATGTTTGACTTTAACTTGTTGACAAACCAAACATCTCGACGCCAATTCTGATATGTCTCATTTCATGCTCGACCACCGATACAACTGTTTCAAATCATTATACATTTTTGTACTCCCCGGATGTATGAATAAACAACTACTGTGTGTTTCGTGTAAAATTTTCTGAATGAGCTCAGAATTCTTTGGTACACAAATCTACCTCGGAACATTAAACAATCACCGGATTCGATCTGATAATCTGAATCAGTATTCAACTCACATTGCACTCTTTTAGTTTGCAACTCGTTGTCACACTTTTGATCTTCACAAATTTGTTGAAGAAACAACGGTTTAGCTATTAATTTAGCTAAAATCGAACCATCATCAAACAAGGTTAATTGAGTGTTCATCGCTTGCAAAACAAATAAAGATTTTCTACTCAGAGCATCC
Organism: Gossypium hirsutum; assembly: GCF_007990345.1. NCBI lineage: Eukaryota > Viridiplantae > Streptophyta > Magnoliopsida > Malvales > Malvaceae > Gossypium > Gossypium hirsutum. The sequence continues at coordinate 34,407,558 of NC_053429.1, read as the reverse complement.
ACGACTACATTCGCTTTCCTCGGATGATAACCAATCATTAATTCATAGTCTTTCAACAGCTCGAGCCATCTTCATTATCTCAAATTCAAGTCTTTCTGAGTCAATATATACTTCAAGCTCTTCTAATCGGTAAAGATATGACACTTTTCACCATATAAATAATCTTGCCAAATCTTTAATGTAAAAACAATAATGACTAACTCTAAATCATGCGTCAGATAATTCTTTTCATGTGGTTTCAACTATCTAGAAGCATAAGCTATCACTTTACCCTCTTGCATCAAAATACAACCCAAACCGTTCAATGACGTGTCACTAAAAAATACAAACTCTTTACCCGACTCAGGTTGATCCAAACCTGGTCCCTCAGTTAACAATGCTTTCAATTGTTCAAAACTCTATTGACATTTCTCTTACCACATGAATTTCACATCTTTTTATAGCAATCTAGTCATCGATGTAGCAATCATCGAGAATCCTTTTACAAAACGCCGATAATAACCAGCTAGTCCCAGAAAGCTTCGGGCTTCTGACACATTTCTTGGTGGTTTCTAGTCAACAACTATGGAAATCTTACTCGGATCAACACAGATACATTCTGCTAAAACAATATGTCCCAAAAATCCAACCTTTCGGGGCCAAAACTCGCATTTGCTGAATTTAGCGGACAGTTTCTTATCTCTTAATGTTTGTAGCACAATTCTCAAATGTTCAGTATGCTTAAATTCATCTTGGGAATAGATCAGAATGTCATCATTGAATACAACAACAAATTTGTCTAAATACGGTCTAAAAATCTGATTCATCAAATCCATAAAACCTATAGGAGCATTAGTTAATCCGAAAGGCATAACAAGAAATTCATAATGCCCGTACCTTGTTCTGAACGCAGTCTTCAGCACATTTGAATCTTTAACTCAAAATTGATAATAACCAGATCTCAGATCGATTTTCGAAAATACTATTTCTTCTTTTAACTAATCAAACAAATCATCAATTCTCAACAATTGACATTTATTCTTAATTGTAATTTTGTTGAGCTGACGATAATCAATACAAAGCCTCATCGATCCGTCTTTCTTCTTTACAAACAACACTGGTGCACCCTAGGGTGAAAAACTAGGTCGTGCAAAACCTCTACCTATTAACTCTTGTAACTGAGCTTTCAATTCTTTTAATTCTGTTGGAACCATTCTATACGGAGCTATCGATATCGGTGATGTTCCCGGTACTAACTCAATAGCAAACTCGACCTCTCTGATCAGTGGTAACCCATGCAACTCCTCTAAAAACACATCCAGATATTCACAAACCACTAGCACTGACTCAATCTTCGATTCAGACACTTTTGTATCCAAAACATATGCTAGGTAAGCATCACAACCTTTCTCACATATCTCTGAGCTGACATCGATGAAATCACAACAAGAAATTCACCCGACTTATCTAATTCAATTCAAAGGATTTCATTATTCTGCCATTTCAATACAGTAATCTTTCGTCTACAATTCACAATAGCATCATGCAAAGTCAACCAATCCATACCCAGAATCACATCGAATTCATCAAATGGTAAAAGCATCAAATTAGTCGAAAAACAGTAACCCCGAGTCATCAAAGGACAGTTCTTGCAAACTTTATCAACTAATACATACTTGCTTAAAGGGTTCGATACTTTAATCACAAATTCAGTAGACTCAACAGACAAACTCTTACTAGACGCTAAATTCATGTAGATATAAGAATGAGTCGATCCAGGATCAATCGAGGCAATTACATTAGTGTCATAAAGAGAAAATGTACTGGTGATAGCATCTGGTGATGACGCATCTTTGCGAGCATGAATAGCATAAGCTCTGGCTGGAGTTTTAGCCTCAAATCTCACAGTCGAGTCCTTGGTTGATCCCTTGTTACTATTCATATTTCCCAAATTTCTAAGTAGTCTCCCTCTAACAGCTGTATTGCTCGATCTTGCATTCTGATATTTATCTTTCTCGGCTAACTCAGGGCAATCCCGTATGAAATGATCTAGTGAATCACATTTGAAACAAGCTTTGTTATTCATCCAGCAATCTCTAAAATTTCGTCGTCCACACTGTTGACATTTGGGTTTATTATTTCTCACACTACCGACACTTGACACCGAAGTAGCTTGAGCTTAGGACTTGAGTAGTACTTCCCACGATCTCTATTTGAATATCCCGCTGAAGTATTCAGACGACTATATAAGTCCCGTGATTTCTTTGACGAAGATTGATAGGGTTTATTCATCGATCTTTTTCTTAAATGTCTAGCCTTGAAATCAACTTTTCCCTTTTCTTTGTTAAGTTATTCGGCTTTACAAGCTCTGTCAACTAGCACCACGAATTCTTTCAACTCTAGAATCCCTACTAGCAATCTGATATCTTCGTCCAACCCATCTTCAAATCTTTTACACATAATTGTCTCAGTTGAAACACATTCTCGAGCATACTTACTGAGTCTAACAAACTCTCACTCATACTCGGTTACAGACATTCTACCTTATTTTAGTTCTAGAAACTCTTTGCTCTTCTACTTGATAAACCATTGGCTGATGTATTTCTTTCTAAACTCAACTTGAAAAAATTCCCAAGTAACCCTTTCTCTTGGTACCACAGATACTAAAGTATTCTATCACTGATACGTAGTGTCTTTTAGAAGTGAAACAGCACATTTTACACATTCAGCTGGTGTGTAGGAAAGTTCATCAAATACCTGAATCGTATTTTCAAGCCAAAACTTGGCTCTCTCAGGATCGTCATCAACTGTAGCTCTGAACTCTTTAGCCCTGTATTTCCAGATCTTATCAACAGGTGGCTTATTCAATCGTAGAGGTTCTAAACCTTGAGGAGCTATGAGAACCGATTAGAGATTAGTTGGGGGTAGAGGTTGCTGAAAAGCCGGATTAGTTCGGACATACTCAGTAAACCATTCATTCATCATCTGGAAGAAAGCTTCTTTAGCCTCTCCTCCCTGACTACCCGATAAGGGTCTCGACTCTAATCGCGCTACACTGTGAATAGAGACTGGTGCATTACTTTCTACATCATCAGCTACAGCTCGATTGGGATCCATTTACTACATGAAAACACGATTTAAAACTGTCATGAGATATCACACTATCACAAGTTATATATGGCATGTATAGCTAGACTCTCACATACGCTACGTTAGTCCGAGAATTGACTAAGCCGTAGCTTTGATACCAATAAATATAACACCCTTCACCCGTATTTAATGCCAAAATAGGGTTACAAAGCATTACCAAACTTATTTCGCAAGTAACCATACATTTCACATACATTTTTGAATTCCATGTAAACATCATTCAAAATCATTCACATACATTCATAATGCCCCTACTATGAGCCTACGAGGCCCAAAATATGCATTCAGGGTGGTTCGGGACTATAATGATAACTTACAAAATTTCTGGAAAAACTTAGAAAATTTTTACAAAACACAGGCGACACACGCACATGTGTCTCACACGGCCAAAGACATGCCTGTGTCACAGGCCGTGTGGACATTCAAAATGGGATCACATGGCCGTGTCCCAGCCCGTGTCCGACCTTGTGTAACTCTCTGACTTGGGTCACATAGCCAACCACATGCCCGTGTGACTAGCCCATGTGCCCTTCGAAATGATCACACATGCCCGTCTGCCAGGTCGTGTGCTAAGCCGTGCCAAACCTGTAGGGTATACTGACTTATGTCACACGGCCAAGTCACATGCCCGTATGCTAGGCCGTGTGGAGCATATTGACTTGATTTTTAATTCAACACCAAGGGACACACGGCCGTGCAACCTAACTGCGTGTCACACATGGCTGAGAGACATTCGTGTCTCTGCCTGTGTGGACAAAAATAGGTTATTTACCAAGCCATTTTGCCACCCAAGTTTGTATAACTTACACCAAACCAAATGGCACCAAAACATGGCATAAATAGGCAATCAAACCAACTAAATCAAGCGTAATTCATTCTAGATCTATACCATCATCCATAATACACTTAAATAACAAAATAGACCATTCCATTTATACCAAATTCACATTCACATTTCAACTAAATAGACACTTTCAAACATGAATTATTATGCCTAAACTCACAAGCATAAAACTTCTCAAAAATCAATAATTCACCACAAGCATTAGCATAGCAATTATCAACACAATACAAAGGTCATTTACATATATATACACAACCAAATCAACCAAAATAAGCCATCTCTCATGGCTATGCACAAAACCAATTACTTAATATTTACAAGCCATTTCAAATGGCCAAATTCATTATCAAACTATATATCAAAATAACCATAACTCCTATACATGTCATATATCCAAAAACATAGATTCAAAAGTAACAAAGTGATAGTTGGATAGTGTCATGAAGTCTCCGACAATTTCTGAATCCGAGCTAGCTTTGATATCACTATAAAACACAGAAAAATACATAGTGTAAGCTATAAAGCTTAGTAAGCTCATATGAAATAAACTCAATTAATCATAAATACATAATTCAAACAATTGAATATATCATCACATATCTCATATTACCTAACAAACCTTCTACATAATCAATCAGAAGATTAGTTGTGAAATTCACAAGTTTCATCGATTCAATACTTTTACGGTTCTTGTACATACTTGTACCATCTCTAACTAGTCTCATGCTTATCCATAGCTTTAACATACCAGTTGAACCATTTGGAATATTATCAGATACACGAGAAACTCGCACCCTAAATGCCATATACATAGCCGAAGCTATCTCAATCTTGTAGCACATATAATGCTCACTCTCGAGCTATCAACGGGTCTGCTCACACAAGTTGACAGTTATGACGAAGCTACACGGTGATGTTCACACAAGCTAATGAGTACCCGTAACACATGCCGGATAACTCAGCCACCGGTAGAATGTACGGACCAACACCCAAATCACATAAACCCTAATGATATGTTATTTGTATCCTAATCTATTTCTAAGGTTCAACCAGGATTTCACACTTGTTGAATCGTCATCGAACATATTCGTAGTGTCATATTCACAGTTTATACAATACCAAAGCATTTAAAACATAAATATAACAATGCTTATTACATATGAGCTTACCATGATTGCAAAAATGATGAAACGAGTCGATTAGTCTAAAACATTATTTTTTCCTCGATCTAAATTAGTATTTCACTTTTCTTGATCTAAATGTAATCAAAATTAACTTATTTAATCACTAACCTATTCAATTTATCCCAAAAATGCACATTATAGTAGCTTTACACTTTTTCCCCTAATATTTCAACGTTTTTACAAATTAGTCCTTAACTCATAAAAATACAAATTCATGCAATTCAACCTAAACCCATGCTAGCCGAATTTCAATTAGGTCCCTAGCAACCCATATTTTTCATTTATTTTACAAATTAACCTTGAATTTTACACATTTCACAATTTAATCCCTATTTAGACATTTTACTAAAATCACTTAACAAATGATGTTTATCTAACAACAACCATACATTTTCTATCATTAAACATCAAAATACATATAGATTCATCAATGGAAAAACCCTAAACCTTTAACAGTTTAGCAAAATAGTCCCTGGTCTAGCTCGATTAAGCTGTAACGATCTCAAAAACATAGAAATCATTAAAAACAAATTGAAAAATACTCACCCTGCACTAAGTTTTGCTTAGACAAATTTAATTAGCTGCCATGGAGGTTTATATGCTTAAAATTTTGGTGGATGTATGAAATTAGGAAAACAACACTTTTGGTTTTATTATTTTACTATGTTTATTATTTAAATTACAAAAGTAACCTTATTTAGTGACCATTAAAACACTTAATAATGTCTCCAAATATGTCCAATCATACTATTTATGGTCTAATTACAACATAAGGACCTCTAATTTAAGATTCCATAGCTATTAGACACCATTAGCTAATAGAACTCAAATTTTACACTTTACGCGATTTAATCCTTTTTATCAAATTAAGCATTCAAACAATAAAATTTCTTAACGAAATTTTCACAAAATCATATTATCTTGCTATAAACATTAAATTAATAATAAAATAATTATTTTTACTTTGAATTTGTGGTCCCCAAACCTGTAACAGCTCGATTTTAGCTAAATCAGAATAGTGGTTTTGGAACCATAAATACGATGTCAGAAAATTATTTTAATATTATTTTTGGTGTTTACAGCATGAAATTTGATATGTGTGAAAATTTGGTGAACTAATTTTATCGTTTAGTTGCTGAATTTGAGAAAAAGAACTAAATCGCGTAAAATGCAAAAGTTGCATTCTACTTGTTAAAGGTGTCTAATAGCCATGGTTTGTTAAATTCGAATTCCTTATGATGATATTAGACCATTGGTAGTGCTAATGGACATATATGGACATTTAATGAATGTTTTAAATGGTTTTTCATTAAGGATATAATGGTAATTAGTATAATTATTATGTATTAAATAAAACAAAACCAAATTTAAGCTTAAAATCATCATCTTCATCCGAATTTAAGAGGAAAGAAAAGCTTATGAAGGTTTTCTAGGGTTCGGCTAGTATATTCCTTGATTAAGGTACGGTTTTAGCTCGGTTTTTTATGATTTATATGTTTTTGTAATCGTTATAACTCAATCTAGCTAGCCCGTACCTTAGATTTTGAAACTGTTAAAGATTGAACATGTTGCCATTATTGAATGCTTGAGTAATTTGATTATTAATGATAGATTATGAAGGTTTATTGATAGATTTAATAGTTTTGTAAAGTGATTTTTTGACAAAAATATCAAATAGGGATTAATTTGTAAAAATGTAAAATGTGGTGTTAAAAGTGAAAATAAATTGAAAATATAGGATGCTCGTAATACATGTTAAATTCGGCCAAGTATGGGTTAAATTGAATTGTGTGAATTTTTTATAATTGTGAAATAGGGATTAAATTGATTAAATGTGTAAGTTTAGGGGCTAATGTGTAAAAATGCCCAAGTGTGTATTTTTAGACTAAATTGAAAGAATATGTAATTGAATAAGTCAATTCTGAATTCATATAGATCAAGAAATAAAGAATTCAGATTTAGATCGGGGGAAAAGCAAAGTTTTCAAGTAGTTGACCCGATACGACAATTTTGAATACGAGGTAAGTTTGTATAATTGAACTTAAATGTGTATCTATTTGTTTGATGGATGAAATTGAGATAGTAATTATTCTATTGGATAATTGTTGAGATAGTAAATGAAATGTACAAATTGAAAAAAGCAAGTTGCCGAATAAGACCATGGCTGGGCTATGGCAAATCGAATAAAAAGACCGTAATCGGGTTATGGCATGTGAACAAAAGACCACGGCAAGGCCTTGGCAATGTATGTTTAAGACCATAGTTGAACTATGGCATCAAAAAATCGATGAAGTTGTATCGTAAGCACTTATAACCGAGGCGGTTTGATAAGAATATTGATGAGAAATAGAAATGTATCGGTACAGGTATGTACGAAAAACTATCCAAGTATCGAGATAGATGAAGTTGAGAACTCATGAATGAGGATATGAATAAATTTTATGTTAGCTCATGAATTGATGCTTTAAATGTTGATGATATTATCTATTTTGAATTGTTATATGAATGTTGTGATTATTTCATGTTCACATACGAACTTACTAAGCTTTATGGCTTACTTTGTTTAATTTTTGATATTTTGTAGTTCTGCAAAGCTAGCTCAGATCTAGGGATTGTCAGAGACTTCATCGCACTATTGATCATCTATTTTGGTACTTTTTAAGTTATGTATATATGATATATCGCATGTAGAAGCTTGAGTCATTTGAGTTGGCATAAAATAATGAACTTGTTGATGCTTATGAATGTGCCAATAGTTCTACTTTTAATGTTTGGTAATAAACTTATAATAAATGATATGGAATTGAGTATTGAATTTAGTTGAAATTTATATGGTATGGTTATGTATTGGTTGATGACTTTTGGCTGCATAATTGTGTCTTAAAATGATACCATATGAGCTTGTATAAGTATGTGCAAAAAGGGTGGCAAATTGGCTTTGTAAATGGCCTATTTTTATCCACACAAGTAGAGACACGAGCATGTGTCTCAGCCGTGTGCAACACACAATTATGCTACACGACCGTGTGTCCCCTAGTGTTGAAATTGAATTGAAGTCAGTCTACTCCACACGGTCTCACACACAGGCGTGTGACTGGCCATGTAGTATAAGTCAGTATACCCCCTAAATGGCACACAGCCTAGCACACGGGCGTGTGTGGTCATTTCAAAAGGCACACGGGCTGGACATACGAGCATGTGGTTGGTCGTGTGACCCAAGTTAGTATACTGTCTAGTTTTTACACGGCCTGGCACATGGGCATGTCCTCAGCCGTGTGATACAAGTTAGTATGTATGCTCTGTTTTCACACAGCCTGAGACACAGGCGTGTCTACTAGTCGTGTGAGGCACACAGTCTGTTCACACGGGCGTGTGACCCTTGTATGATTGAAAAATTTCTAAGTTTTTCGAAATTTTCGTATGTTATCAGTTTAGTCCCAAACCACTTCTAAAGCATGATTAAGGCCTCGTAGGCTCTTATAAGGGATAATGTGATTGTCTTGAATAATATATGAGAATGAATGCTTAAGGTTAATAAATATAAGCCAAATGTTGTATATTGATCAGTAATGCCTCACAACTCTACTCCAGCAATGGATACAGGTTAGGGGTATTACAAAACCACTATTTCGATTTGACTAAAAATGGGCTATTACATTCATACTCTTTCAAAATACCCTTAAGCACATGTGCCCTCTTTCTGAAGCCTCCCCAAAGAGAATACTATCATCAACGAAAAGAAGATGGGAGATTTTTAGTCCATTCCTACTGACTTTAGGCCCTTCAATAAGACCTTCCCTCTCAGCCAATTGCATTAAAGTTGATAGCCCCTCACTATAAATCAAAAAAAGATTTAGGCTTAATGGATCCCCTTACCTTAATCCTCTAGTAGCATGAAATTTCTGACTTTCTTTTCCATTAACCACAATTGAATAAGTGACTTTTAAACAATGTATTATAAAATTCCACCCGTGAACTAGCAAAAACCCATTGTTTAAAGCATGTCTTTTGGAAAAGACCATTCAACACGATCGTAGGCCTTGCTCATATCCATTTTCAATGCCAAACTCCCTTTCTTGCCTATTTTTTTTTTTGCTTAAAAGCATGTAAAATTTCATATGCAATAAAGACATTATCAGATATTAATCTATCAGGAACAAAAGCACTTTGAGCCTCATCAATACAACATTCTAAAACTTTTTGAAAGTAAATCGCCACAGTTTTAAAGATGAGATTATAAAGAACTGTGCAAAGGCTTATTGGTCTAAAATTGGACAAGTTTGTAGGCTGAACAGTTTTTGGAATAAGAACAGTATTTGTAACATCTTCCCCATTCTATAAGGGAATTTTTTAAAACCTCCAGGTTTAGCAAAACATCACCCGAAGTGGTCTTCTCTAAAAGATTCTTCTAACACCCACCAAGCTTTAAATTTGAAATTTCGTTGTCTTTCCCAAGTCGCACCCTTCTCCATATGAATTAATAACGGATAATGATCACTAAAGGAATAAGGAAGGTGATCAATTAAAAAATTAGGGAAAAATTCATCCATTCCTAATTAACCACTCCCCTATCCAACCGTTCACGAATATTAGTCTCCAGTAAGTTTCCCCTTTCCTAAGTGAATCAAGGTTTCGAAAAGCCTCCATCAACCAAATTATATTCATCCAATACTTGTTTAAAATTCTCTATATGCCTTTCATCCTTTGGGACACCTTCTTTTTTTCATGTGAAAACAAAATCTCATTAAAATCACCAGAAATGATCCATAGTAAGTCACAATTTCTATTTAAGCTTTGAATCAAATCCCAGCTTCCTTCTTTATGTCTTATATTCGGAGCTCCATAAAAACCCGTAAATTTCCACATTGGACTATCACTACCCTCGTTGATAACGATGCCAATATGATTTTTAGAGAAACTCTAAATACTAACCATATCATTGCCATTGTATGCAAGACTAAGCCACTCTTGAAACCTTCCGTTGAAAACTCTATACCATTCATAAAGCCACATTTTCTACGTACTTTTTCCATACGTCTAGCATTTAATTTTGTCTCTATAAAGAAGACAATTTGAGGATTAATAGACTTCAACATGAAACGAAGTCGTCATGTTGCTCGCGTACTCCCCAATCCGCTGACATTCCAAGTTAGGACTTTCATTGCACTCGGTCAACTTGCCCATTGGCAGCCACCGATCCTTGATGAACATGAGCATTATTTTGCTTAAAAATAATTCCCGATGAATTAAATAAGTCAGAAACATTAGGAATCAATTCGTATATTCTAGGCCTTTTCTTTCCTTCGACATTTACTATTGGATTCTCTTTAATATCATGCTCCATATTAAGACAGTCCATTCCACTGGAGGATCCAATCATATTCAAATCAGGAGTTATTTGAGATCATTCCAAATTAAACCTAAAAATCATGTTAATATGATTCTACAAATCACTCCCTTAATCATCCCTTAAATTGCGCCCTGATCCAAGTATTTTCAGATTTGTTTATGGAAATACATCATCTCCTTCCTCGCTCAGCCAAACGCTAGTTTCTGTGTTAGCCCTCCTCGTTTGCGCTTTCAATGAAATACTCCACCTAAACTCCAAATGCTCTTCTCTTTGATCCAATCTCACCGGGCAGAACTTATCATTATGGCCTAAACAGCCATATAAGAAATAGAAAATAGTAAGCCTTTCATATCGAAAATTCACATAAGTAAATTTCGATAATGGAACTACAATTTTCTTCCTCCTCTTCAAAGTTTTTTTGACATCAACCTCAACACGAATACAGAGATAATTTTTCAACCCCTTACTTATCAGTTTCGTAACATAATCCATAAATCTCCTTATAAAGTTCCCTAACTACTTGGCCACCACCTCTAAGAAAAATCTTGGGGGTAATTCATGCACTTGTACCTAAAATGCCATCGAAACTAATGGTACCTGCATTGGATCTTCCCCATTTTCCAATCGTTGGAAGATTAAAAGGTGATTGTTAAACGTCCAAGGGTCTATTTCGTAACTTGATCTATGTCCATCTCGTGGAAAAATCTAAAGAAATATCTCCTTGCCCCAAGATCTGATATTTGAGCACCCTTTAGAGGATGCCACAAATTTGCCATAGTATTTTTCATCGTCGGAAAATGAACAACACTCGCTGTTAGAAAACCCCTTACCAAACAATACTCATACATTGATCTTTGTAATCCTAGTTCTATTTGCAGAAGCAAACCTTCCTCTTCCCTATCCTTAAGATTGAGACCCTCAACTTTCTTTTCCCTAGAGAAACAACACTCCAAGATTCTCACACTGAAAGATAAAAAGAAAAAAAAAGAAACTTGAAAACTCAATGACAAAAACCAAAGAACAGGTCTGTGCTACAGAGAGCAGACAAAACCTGTGCTATAGAGAGTAGGCTAAAAATTTCATAGACAATTATTAAATATGAGTTATTTGAGTTGATTTCATTAAGGATATATTAGAAACATAAATTTAAAATTTAAAATTTAAAAGGAGATTGAATTAACTAATTTCACTATTATAGTAACAAATAATTAATTTCACTATTATAGTAACAAATTGATTGACATTATCAAGGAAAAAAATCAACAATTTATTTAATTGATTTTGATGTTCTAAAATTTAAAATTTCAATATTTATTTTTTTTTAGAATTTTCAACAATTGAATAAGTAAGTCCAATTTGACATTAATTTCACTATTATAGTGATTGGCCTTATCAAGGAAAAAATCAACAATTTATTTAACTGATTTTGATGTTCTAAAATTTAAAGTTTCAACATTGATTTTTGTTTATAATTTTCAACAATGGAATAAGCAAGTCCAATTTGACAAAATTTCAATGCATTATTTTAGTTTATATCGTCTTTTCATTTTAATCTCTTTTTTTATCTAATACTTAAAAAAGATTTTTTTTCTTATGACTAAAATGAAAGCGATCTAGAAATTTGGTGACCAAAATGAAAGTGTAAACATGACGTGCACATGATTTAAGTGTACGGTCACCCCGTTGTAAAGGATTTAATGCTTGGGTGATGAAAATGAAAACGTCCTAAAAGTTGGGTGACCAATTGAGTAGTTTACTCAAAAATAAATTATATTTTTTTCCTTTTTAAATTTTTTAAAATTATATTATAATTTTAGAAAATGAATTAATTTTTCTTTATAAAAATTCTAAAAATACCAAATTGATATTTTAATTATAGTGTAGGGAATCAAATTAGTTATTAAGGTTATGAGTTAACAGTCATGCCATCAATCTATTAATGATAATTTTGTAATTTTTTACTACTAAAATAAAAATTTGCTAATAATTGAATGATTAATCAATTAGTTTACCCAAAAACATTTGAGGAATAATGACTTAATAGGCAAATTTCGCGCAAAAATAATCCTCGATCCATATTGAGAAAACCCTAGCTGGCTTTTCCTTAAAAAAGAGAATTTTCTCTTAGAGATCTACAATTGTTCTTTTCCTCTCGGCGAAAACTGTGAAATCTATTGGAAAGCTTATCAATTTTGTGTTGCAGATACATAGAGGGATCGACTGTCAACAAGTTAAGAATGGGAATTGAAACGGAAGAGGTGGAGAAGACGCGAACCAGGAAAAGGCCTCGTCTTGGGTGGGACGTGGCACCGTCTGGGCTAGAGGTTGGTTCCTCATATATAAAAAGAAAGGGTTAAGGTGTCTTAGGGCACAGCTGGAGCAGAAAGGAGAGAATTATCCTAAAGGGGCTATAGTTGTTTACTTGGTGTGTGAATACAAATCTGACCTTTTTGGGGTTGGGAATTGGTTTGTAGGCGCATCAAACTCTGGCGAAGGCTCGGCGTTCGTCGCCGCCCAAGAGGGGTGATGACCACGATGGCCATTATGTTTTCAATCTCGGCGAAAATCTCACTCCAAGATGTAAGCATTATTTATTTATTTTTATCCTCTGTGATTTAGTTTTGATTAATGATTTGTATAATTAATGTTTTGACAGATAAAATACTTAGTAAGATGGGTGAAGGTTAGCTGACAAAGTGCTCTGCTGTGAGATCTTTTAATTTCTGTGATTCTGGTTGTGGCACTTCTCAGCAAAAATTGCTAGTGTTGTAGGCACGTTTGGCCGAGTTTTGGAATGTTGGGACCGTCAAACACGAGAGTATGTTGCTATTAAGATAGTTAGAAGCATTCGCAAATACCATGATGCTGCTATGATTGAAATCGATATACTTCAGCATCTGGCAAAGAATGAAAAGGGCACCTCTGGGTATGTCTTCCTATATTTTGTTTATGGATATTGTATCTAGTAGAGTTTGTGCTAACACACTTTGGGTTATTACTTGCAGCTGTGTGCAGATTCGGAATTGGTTTGATTTCCGCAATCACATTTGTATAGTAAGTATTCAAGAACCTTCTTTTAACCATCTTCTTGAGTTTCCATTTCAGGCATTTTTTTTTCCTTATTATAGGCAACTTTATTCTAAATAAGAGGTTTACTTTGCATTTTGCTATGAAAGGAGTGGTTGCATGTTCTCTTAGAATGCATGATCCTTCATTCCTTCTCAGTTTTCTGTGGTTCTTTTTAGGCAAATTAGTTGAAATACTGATAATTGAAACTTGAATCTATTAAGATACGTTGAGTTCTTAATTATAGATATTTTGTCCTTGTAGACTTCATTTATTGAATTGGGACTGAACAAAAATCTTCCTGTGAATGCATTTTAATGGTGTTTTTAATGGTGTTACCAGGTGTTTGAGAAGCTTGGACCAAGTTTATTTGATTTTCTAAAGAGAAATAAATACTCCCCATTTCCTGTGGGTCTTGTTCGCGAATTTGGACATCAGCTTTTGGAATCTGTAGCATGTGTGTGGATTGTTCTTGGCTCAACATTGTCATCTTTCCTTCCCTAAGAAATCACCTTATTCTGTTACTTGGCCTTGTTTGCTTGTACAAGGGTGGCATTGGGTTGCTTAATATGTTTCTTTTGTTTAATGTGTTCCTATGCTATTACTTATCTGGCAGATATGCATGATTTACACTTAATCCATACTGACCTGAAGCCTGAAAATATTCTTCTTGTTTCTTCTGAATGTGTAAAGCTTCCTGGCTGCAAGGTAGTTTGGGTTTTTATAATTGATAATTTATGCATTTTTAGATTTGGGGTACAAACTTGGTTATGAATAAAAAATGCTTGAAATGGTACAGAGTTCTTCAGATGAAACGCATTTATGGTGCTTGCCAAAGTCAAGTGCCATTAAGCTGATTGATTTTGGTAGCACTGCATTCGATAATCAGAATCACAGCTCCATTGTTTCCACAAGGCATTACAGAGCCCCTGAGATTATTCTAGGTAATGAATATTCTGTTTCTCTTTGTCTGTTTGGTGTTTTGTTCTATTTCCCAGGTATTATTCTAGTTTCCAGTTGAGTTCAAGGAAGGGTATTTTAGGACAGCATCTGAAAATCTAATAGAAAATAGTCGAATGACTTACTGTTTGGTTTCCCTTTTGAGTTCGTCCATTTTAATATCTTGTATGATTGAATTGCCTAGATTGTTTCTGTATATGCTTTAAATTACTTCGACACTTTTCAAGTGTGCTAATTGTTGTTTTGGCACCGATCAAATGTGCCATCTGTTGTTATGACTCCCTTCAATTATGCCATTTGTTGTTTTGATACATTTATTAATACATTGATGCAGGTCTAGGTTGGAGTTATCCTTGTGATCTTTGGAGTGTTGGTTGTATACTTATTGAACTATGCACGGTAAGTCTTGCATTCCTTTAGATGAATTTAGCTTTTTTAGATGTGGAACATGGGACCTTACGCTGGTTAAATCATGTGTAGGGTGGAGCATTATTTCAGACCCATGAGAACTTGGAGCATTTGGCAATGATGGAGAGGGTATTAGGACCTCTTCCTGAGCATATGATTCGAAGGGCTAGGTAAGTTATAAGCTTACTTTTAATCACATAATCAAGTGGTTTTAATTGCATTGCATCTCACCATATTTTTGGTTTGATACAGCCGAGGTTCAGAAAAATATTTCCGGAGCGGCTCTAGACTAAATTGGCCTGAAGGAGCAGTTTCTAGGGAGAGTATTAGAGCTGTTAAGAAGCTTGATCGCCTGAAGGTCATATTGCCTTTCATGTGTTTGTTTTGTTACGTAGATTTTCTTTCTCTGATTCAATATCGGTTCCTTATTTCAGAATATGGTATCACAACATGTAGAGAGTTCGAGATATTTTCTTGCAGACCTATTGGAAGGTTTATTAAAATACGATCCATCTGAACGTCTCACTGCACGTCAAGCTCTAAATCATCCCTTTTTCTCAGAATCCAAATAAACAGTAAATTAATAGTGCTCGAAATGGCAGATGAATGGTAAAGGCCAGCTACCTAATTTGAGGTTTCCATGTTCGTATATTAATGTTGATTCATAGAAAAGCTCAAAGAACATGCTGGATCCATGTTGCGGAAGAAAATCGATGGCCGGTGTTTTGAAGAGAGGTTTCTTGGAGACAAAAGTGATGATATTGGGGTATAAAGCAGTAAACATAGTTTGTAATAAGCTTTTGCTTCAATCACTTGTCATCCTCTGGGTAATGTTACATAAATCGTATACCATATGGCTTCAGAGCATAGGCTGAAAATCTTTCTTTATTCATATAGTTCGTAACATATTTGAGGAAACAACCCAAAAAAAGATTCCATGCATTGAAGATGATTTGAAAGTCACTTCATTCATATAGTTATCCATGATCGTGAAAAAAGAAGTCAGAGCAATCACCACTGTTAAGTTGGTCAGCAAAATAAAGTAAAGAGACCTAAAGCTTAAAAATGCTCCCTAAGAATCTGTTTCCAAGAAGATGAAATCCCTAACGTGATAGAAACTAAAGTAGCCACAGTTACTAAACATAAAAGGAGAGTCTTCTAAGATGCACATTTGCAGAACATATTGGCTTAGGGGTGAAACAATCACCCGTTTGGGGAAGGAAATGGATAAGTTCAAAGCTTACTACTGAGCAAAAGCAAACCCGTAATGATTAACAATTAGAAATGCAACATGGTGCGGAAAGTTTTGGAATGGAAATAAGGACCATGTTTGCACATATGAAGAAAAGGATGGAGAGTCAAACCAAGCTCATGGGCGCTCCAAGTAATCTTGGGTTGAATCTTCATTAGGACAACAAAAGGCGCTCAAGCAGTAATGGTGATTTGGAACATTTTTATAATATATATTATCTCAATAGTTGCAAAAGAAAAATTGTAAGTAACCAAAAATTACAACACTTATTACTAATCAAGAATTGTTATTATTTGAAAGTAATGAGTTATGTGTCTTGTTACTTGAAGTTATGTTACATGATTATTAATAAAAGTTATGATTATTCAAGTAATATATATTAAATAGTTGTGTTCATTATTAAAAGATGTGGCTATCTAAATAGGCATATATATCAGATGCTTATGTCTGTATGAAGAGACATGAAAGCTCTTATAAATAAGAGGCAAATTTCATTTATAAGACACTAATATATACCCAAAACGTGGAAACAAAGCTTTTTTTTCTATATACTTTCTAAAAAGAAAAAGAAGCTTATTTCTATTCTCCATCTTTTAATATTCCTAAATTATTCTATAAAAAAAATATTGTAAAGTTATTTATGGTATTTGATATTGTTACTATACTTTGCTAGTGCTCATGGACTATTCTTTTAGTGCAAAACGCAGACAGTAAGTTTCATGTATCTTTAAATTTTAGAGGATAGTTGTTGAAAATGGAATAACTTTTTAAAGCTAACTAACCCCGAGAGTAAGAAAAGGTGTGCGTAGTGATGACGCAGCTCGACATGCTTTGTGGTAAACACTATGGATGAATATTATGAAGAGGTTGAAGGACTCCTTGGTGTTGGATGAATATGCACTTAGCATATCTTTATTTGAATCCTTATATCAGAGATAGCCAAACCAATTAAGATATTTCACTTGAAAAACTTTAACAAATGCCTACAATCTTAATAAACAAATGGGAATACATAGAGTTTAATATTCCAAGGAAAACCTTACGTAACTTACAAACAATCATATTTCATCACTCTTCTCGTCCCATAACTAGAATAGAATAACCTTAGGTCCAACAAACTACCTACCATGGAGGAAAGGAAGGAGCATAGAAAGAAATGTTTGTGCATGTGATGTGGTACAAAATTCTCAATTGGCCATAAATTATCAAATCTCAGCTGTACTAAAATTTAGTGGATGATAGTAATGAGACTAAAGAACATAAAGAGATCTTGGACTGCCTAGAGTCGAGGGAGGAACCCAGTGTGGAAGAAACTGAAAAGTTACAAAAAGGCAGCTATTTATGTAACATCCTGATTTTGAGCTTAGTCGGAACAGTGGTTTCGGGACTACAAATATGATGAGGAAAATTTCATTTTTATTATATTTTTATGGTCTAATATTTCAAAAAATGATTTCATGAACATTTCGTTCGAAAATTTCGACGTTTGGGCACTCAATTTAGTAAAAAGAACTAAATTGTAAAAAGTGCAAAAGTTGAGTTCTACATGTTAGAGGTATCAAATTGTTATGAAATTTTAAATGGGAGGTCCTTAAATGATAATTAAACCATTTTATAACTTGTTGGACAAAAATGGCCTTGATTGGGTAAATTTTGAAAGAATAGTAAAAAGGGCATTTTGATCATTTAGAGGTAAAATGAATTAAAAGACAAATTTTAAACCCTAAATGTGTCCCTTTCTTCTTGCTATAGCAGAATGTACCAAGAGCAGCCATGGTTAGGGTTTGGCCAAGCTTCCAAGCTTAATAGTAATTGATTCCGAGCTCCGTTTTTAATGTTCTATGTATTTTTGAAATCTCGGTAACATGATCTGCTCATTTCTACCATTATTTTGAGCTAGGATTTATGTTTAAAAATTTACCCATGAATGATATGCATGTATTTTGATGTTTAATGGTAGTATATGAAGCTTGAAATTGTGTTAAACAACTTTTGCTAAGCGATTTTACGTGAAAACGAGTAAAACGATATAATCGGTAAAAATACCTAATGTTCATAAGTACATGTTAGAGTGAGAATTTGATGTTTCTATAGAAGGGAAAAATGATCAACATGTCATAAAATATAAGAAAATAGGAAGAAATTTAATTTTCGAACCTTGGAAAAAAGTGAAAATATGCAAAAGTTTAGGGGTCAAAATAAAAATTTGTAAAAATATGATTTTTAGACCCATATGAATAGTGTGACTAGTTAGTAGGCTAAATGTGATATTATAGATCAAGGAAATCAAGATTTGGGCTTAAATCGGGAAAATACAAGGTTATGGACTAGAATGGTAAATTGTCATTTCTGGATCCGAGGTAAGTTTGTACATAAATAATTTATCGATTCTTTTTATTTTATTATATCTTGTTATCATATGAAATGTGGTTGCCTATAGAATGATTATTTGTTGTAAATTGTAAATTGAAAAATGACTATGAATAAATTGTAACATGTTAGAAAGTGAGGAATTTCACGGTTGAGCCTTCGGAATAGAAACGATATGAATGATCTATTGTGAGGTCACGTGTGTAGTACTAAGTGCAGGCTACTACGTGCACCGGATAATTGGTCGCATGTGTAGTACTAAGTGTAGGATACTATGCGTACCCGAATAGTACTAAATGAAGGCTACTACGTGTACTGGATAATTGGTTGCATGTATAGTACTAAGTGCAGACTACTATGCATACCAGATGGCTTTGGCTACAAGTGTGAAAACATGTGCAGGAAACTGAGTATCGGTTATTATTCGGAAGAGTTCAACGAGAAAATCGATTAAGTAAAAATACATGTGAACATGATTATATGATGAATAAGTGCAAGTATATGTTTAAGAAAATTTTGAGCAATATACTCGATATTTGAGTAAACTTCGATAAGACAATGTAACATCCCGAAATAGGGCCTAAACGGAACAGTGGTTGCGAAACCACAAATCTGAGGTAGAAAATTTTATTTTATTATTATTTTGAGGTTCATGATATGATTTCATGATTGTGTGAAAATTTTGTGATGAAATTCTACGCATAAAGTGCTTAAGTTGAGATTAGGGACTAAATCGAATAATTTGCAAAGCTTGCATTCTAGAAGTTTTTAGTATGAAATTGCTTAGGAATATTAATTAGGAGGGTTTAAATAACAATTTTACCAATTTTTAAGTTCATGGACAAAATAGGACGTGGATGGAATTTTTGAAAGTTTAATAAGGAAGGGCATTTTGGTCATTTGGATATTAAATGAAATAAAAAGGGAAAAATAACACAAAATTCATCATCTTCTTCATTAGCACGAAATTTCAAGGGTTCTCCATAGCTAGGGTTTGTTTCAAGCTTTCAAGCTCCATAGTAAGTGATTCCAAGCCCCGTTTTTAATGTTATTTACGTTTTCGGAGTCCCGGTAGCTCGATAAAGCTTATGCTAGCAATAATTTAAGTTAGGGTTCATATTTGGAAAGATACCCATAGGTGAAAAGTGTTTATTTTGATGTTTTATGATAGGATATGAGGTTTTAAATTATGTTAGACAACTTGTGCTAAGCAGTTTTAAGTGAAAACGAGTAAAATGGCTTAATCGGTAAAAATACCTAATAGTCATAAGTACATGTTAGTGTGAATTTGATGTTCCCATAGAAGGGAAAATGATCAGCATGTCATAAAACATAATAAAATAGGATGAAGTTTAAATTACGAGCCTTGGGGCAAAAGTGCAAATATGTAAAAGTTTAGGGGCAAAAATGTAATATTTCCAAAGCTGGGGTCAACGACTGTTTTGATAAATGTGAATATTAAATAAGTTAAATTTGCTATTATAAATCAAGAAGAGCGAAATTCGGGAGTAGATCGGGGAAAAGAAAAAGTAAAGGACTAAATTGTAAAGTTTAGTCACATTTTGTATCGAGGTAAGTTTACAGTAAATAAATGCAATATTCTTTTATTTTACATTATTATTGTCAATTTCCAGCATTTATATACTTATTTTCTTTGAATATTTAAAGTCGAATTAAAGGCGAAGTGACAGAGAAAAAGCATTAGGAAGCCCCGTTTGAACCTTAGGAATGTTAGGATATTGGGGTTGACAGGACAGGACAGGACAGAAATGAGCCATGTAAGTCCATATCAGTTATATGGCTTTGGAGACAGGAATGAGCCATGTAAGCCCATATTATATATATATATGGCATTGGAGACAGGAATAATTCATGTAAGTCCATGTCGAAGACATGGCATTGGCAGGATATTGATAGACAGGAACGACCCTAGTATCCTTAGTATTCCGAGTGGTTCAACGGGCCATTGTACACGTTAAATTACAGTGAATTATCAGCAAAAGAGAAGGTAGATTATATTTATGAATAGTGAAAGGTCAGGTAAGAAAGAAGGTAAGTGAGTAAAGAAGAAGGTAGAAAATGAGAAGTAAAGAAAGTTTATGAGGCTAGGTGACATTATGTATAATTATTCATTATGTTGAATGTTGTACTTTATTTGCTTGTAAGCTTACTAAGCCTAGTGCTTACTCTCTTTATTTTTTTTATAGTTTTTATCAAGCCACTCAGGGATCGAAGGAAACGTCGGAGACCCGATCACACTATCGAAGAAATCACATTGGTATAGTTAGACGTTTAGTTTTGTGTATGGCATGTATAGGAACTTGGTTTCTTTTGATATGATATGATCAATGAATGATGTGTAAATACTTGCTAGTGATTAGCTAATAGAGTGGCTGATGATATACATGTTTAATAGTATGTATGATTAAGTAGTAACTATCACATGAAAACTAAGAAAAATGTGGAAGTAACTTAAAAACAGATTCAAGTATCAGAAATAACGGGATTTTGAAAAATCACAAGAAATTATAGAGTCATGGGTTGATGGTGAATAATATATGAAATTAAAGCTCGTTGTGTCTATTTTCATTTAGAATAAGAAAAACAGGTAAAGGTTTTGTATTTTATAGGGTATCTGAGTTTTGGTGAAATAGGGCCAGAGCGATTTCTGGATCCCCTGTTCCAACTTTATAAATTCACCATAAATTTTAAAAAAATAATTAGGTGGTTTAATTTATATGGTTAGAATCCTTATTAAATCTAGTTTTAATAGAAACAAACTATATAGTCATATGATTCTTGTACAGAGAAAAAAGTGGTTCGTAGTAAGTAGAGGCCAGTGCAGTCGAATTCTGAAACAGGGGTAACTTTAACTAATAAACTGTACTAATTTGCTAAGTCAAAAATTCTATAAAAAAATTAGTAGATATATATATGAGTCTAGTTTCAGAAAAAATTTACAGATCTTAATTTGGAGTTTTGAAACTTGAGAAATGAATTTTTAAGCAACCATGACATAGAAAAATAGTTTATTCCGAAAATTAAAATAAGTGGTTTAGAGTTGTTTAAAAGGTAAGACAAGTTTAGTAACACCTCAAGCTTGACTCCGGTGACGGTTTCGGGCGTGGGGGTGTTACATTTATTGGTATCAGAGCAGTTTTAGTCGGTTCTCAGAACAGTTAGTGTGATTAAAAGTCTAGCTATACATGCCATACCTGTATTTTGATAGTGTGACGACTCCTGACGATTTTTAGATATTTTGTTTTATAGTAATGGATCCCGAGCGAGCTGGTGATGATGATATAGAAAGTAATGTGCCTGCTCCCACGGAAGGGGCAGCACCATCTGAGAATAGGCCAGTAACAGTTAATCAGGGAGGAGTGACTCGAGAAGCTCTCTTCCAAGCTCTGAATGATTTGTTTGCTGAGTTCGTTCGTACGAATCCGGCAGTTAGACCTCCACCCCCTCATGATTCTCAGGCTACCCATGTAGCTCAAGCTCCCCCAGTCACAGGTACAGTGATAAGAGAAAAGCCACCAGTTGATAGAATCAGGAAACAAGGGGTAGAAGAGTTCCGAGCAACAAAAGATGATGATGCAGAAAGAGCAGAATTTTGGTTAGAAAATACTATCAGAGTCTTTGACGAATTATCTTGTACACCCGAGGAATGTATGAAATGTGTAGTATCACTTCTTAGATACTCAGCCTACTACTGGTGGAAGACACTTGTATCAGTTGTACCAAAGGAGAATGTCACTTGGGATTTCTTTCAGGAGGAATTTCGTAAAAAGTAAATCAGTCAGAGGTTTATTGATCAGAAGAGAAAGGAATTCCTGGAATTGAAACAAGGTAATATGACAGTGACCGATTATGAGCGCGAATTTGTCAGGCTTAGTAAATATGCTCGAGAATGTGTGTCCACAGAGGCTATTATGTGTAAAAGGTTTGAGGATGAGTTAAATGATAATATCCGACTATTAGTGGGTGTCCTAAAAATAAAAGAGTTCGTCATTTTAGTTGAGAGAGCCTGTAAGGCAGAGGAGCTGTTAAAAACAAAAGGCAAAGTTGAGACAGAGACACAAGATACAAAGAAGAGACAGATGAGCAGGTCATTCCAGGCTACATCCAAAAGACCAAAGGAGTTTTCTACCAGATCTAGTTTCTCAGCCGGGTATTCTAGTCAGAATAGAGGCAGCAGATTTAAGGATTCGAAGGCTCAGAACACCTCGATTGCGAGTGTAGGTAATGTTGGACAGGGTAGATCAAGGTGTTCACGGTGTGGCAGACTTCATTATGGTCCTTGTCGGGCAAGCAAAAATGTTTGTTAAAAATGCGGTGCTCTAGGTCATTTTGTACGAGAATGTCCAGAGGTGGCTAATCGAGAGATAACACAGAGTGCTAGATCCAGAAATACTCCTACTAGAGGCAGAACACCAAGGCAACCGGGAGTAGGAGCAAGTAACAGAGATACCTCAAGAGATTCGGCTGTGAGACCAGATGTTAGAGCCCCCGCAAGGACTTATGCTATTCGTGCACGCGAAGAGGCATCCTTCCCCAATGTGATTACGGGTATATTTTCTCTATATGATATTAATGTTATTGCTTTGATTGATCCGGGTTCAACTCATTCATATGTTTGCAAGAAATTGATGTCTAGTACAAGTATGCCTATAGAATCTACAGAATTTGTGATTAAAGTATCGAATCCATTAGGCAAGCATGTATTAGTAGATAAAGCAATTAAGGAACAAAAGTATTGCACTTGTGAAAGTACTATGGAATAGACATGGGGTAGACGAGGCTACATGGGAACCCGAAGAGGCTATGCGAAAATAGTACCCAAATCTCTTCACAGGTAAGATTTTTGGGGACGAAAATCCCTAAAAGGGGGGGGGAGAAATGTAACATCCCGAAATAGGGCCTAAACGGAATAGTGGTTGCGAAACCACAAATCTGAGGTAGAAAAATTTATTTTATTATTATTTTGAGGTTCATGATATGATTGCATGATTGTGTGAAAATTTCGTGATGAAATGTTATGCATAAAGTGCTTAAGTTGATATTAGGGATTAAATCGAATAATTTGCAAAGCTTGCATTCTAGAAGTTTTTAGTATGAAATTGCTTTGGAATATTAATTAGGAGGGTTTAAATAACAATTTTACCAATTTCTAAGTTCATGGACAAAATAGGACATGGATGGAATTTTTGAAAGTTTAATAAGGAAGGGCATTTTGGTCATTTGGATATTAAATGAAATAAAAAGGGAAAAATAACAAAAAATTCATCATCTTCTTCATTAGCATGAAATTTCAAGGGTTCTCCATAGCTAGGGTTTGTTTCAAGCTTTCAAGCTCCATAGTAAGTGATTCCAAGCCCCGTTTTTAATGTTCTTTACGTTTTCGGAGTCCCAATAGCTCGATAAAGCTTATGCTAGCAATAATTTAAGTTAAGGTTCATATTTGGAAAAATACCCATAGGTGAAAAGTGTTTATTTTGATGTTTTATGATAGAATATGAGGTTTTAAATTATGTTAGACAACTTGTGCTACTCGGTTTTAAGTGAAAACGAGTAAAATGGCTTAATCGGTAAAAATACCTAATAGTCATAAGTACATGTTAGAGTCTGAATTTGATGTTGTCATAGAAGGGAAAAATGATCAGCATGTCATAAAACATAAGAAAATAGGATGAATTTTAAATTACGAGCCTTGGGGCAAAAGTGAAAATATGTGAAAGTTTAGGGGAAAATTGTAATTTTGCCAAAATTTGGGTCAAGGACTGTTTTGATAAATGTGAATATTAAATAAGTTAAATTTGCTATTATAGATCAAGAAGAGCTAAATTCGGGAGTAGATCGGGGAAAAGAAAAAGTAAAGGACTAAATTGTAAAGTTTAGTCACATTCTGTATCGAGGTAAGTTTACAGTAAATAAATGCAATATTCTTTTATTTTACATTATTATTGTCAATTTCCAGCATTTATATACTTATTTTCTTTGAATATTTAAAGTCGAATTAAAGGCGAAGTGACAGAGAAAAAGTATTAGGAAGCCCCGTTTGAACCTTAGGAATGTTAGGATATTGGGGTTGACAGGACAGGACAGGACAGAAATGAGCCATGTAAGTCCATATCAGTTATATGGCTTTGGAGACAGGAATGAGCCATGTAAGCCCATATTATATATATATGGCATTGGAGACAAGAATAATTCATGTAAGTCCATGTCGAAGACATGGCATTGGCAGGATATTAATAGACAGGAACGACCCTAGTATCCTTAGTATTCCGAGTGGTTCAACGGGTCATTGTACATGTTAAATTACAGTGAATTATCAGCAAAAGAGAAGGTAGATTATATTTATGAATAGTGAAAGGTCAGGTAAGAAAAAAGGTAAGTGAGTAAAGAAGAAGGTAGAAAATGAGAAGTAAAGAAAGTTTATGAGGCTAGGTGACATTATGTATAATTATTCATTGTGTTGAATGTTGTAATTTATTTGCTTGTAAGCTTACTAAGCCTAGTGCTTACTCTCTTTATTTTTTTTTTATAGTTTCTATCAAGCCACTCAGGGATCAAAGGAAATGTCGGAGACCCGATCACACTATCGAAGAAATCACATTGGTATAGTTAGACGTTTCGTTTTGTGTATGGCATGTATAGGAACTTGGTTTCTTTTGATATGATATGATCAATGAATGATGTGTAAATACTTGCTAGTGATTAGCTAATAGAGTGGCTGATGATATACATGTTTAATAGTATGTATGATTAAGTAGTAACTATCACATGAAAACTAAGAAAAATGTGAAAGTAACTTAAAAACAGATTCTAGTATCAGAAATAACGGGATTTTGAAAAATCACAAGAAATTGTAGAGACATGGGTTGATGGTGAATAATATATGAAATTAAAGCTCGTTGTGTCTATTTTCATTTAGAATAAGCAAAACAGGTAAAGGTTTTGTATTTTATAGGGTATCTGAGTTTTGGTGAAATAATGCCAGAGCAATTTTTGGATCCCCTATTCCAACTTTATAAATTCACCATAAATTTTAAAAAAATAATTAGGTGGTTTAATTTATATGGTTAGAATCCTTATTGAATCTAGTTTTAATAGAAACAAACTGTATAGTCATATGATTCTTGTACAGAGAGAAAAGTGGTTCGTAGTAAGTAGAGGCCAGTGCAGTCTAATTCTGAAACAGGGGTAACTTTAACTAATAAACTATACTAATTGGCTGAGTAAAAAATTCTATAAAAAAATTAGTAGATATATATATATGAGTCTAGTTTTAGGAAAAATTTACGGATCTTAATTTTGAGTTTTGAAACTTGAGAAATGAATTTTTAAGCAACCATGATGCAGAAAAATAGTTTATTCCAAAAATTAAAATAAGTGGTTTAGAGTTGTTTAAAAGGTAAGATAAGTTTAGTAACACCTCAAGCTTGACTCCGGTGACGGTTTCGAGCGTGGGGGTGTTACAGACAAAATGGATTAAGTGAAATTATGTAAGAGTGAATTTTAGTAGTAAAATAGTGTTGGACAGCAACAGTTGTGTGACTTTGAAAATTCACCAAATATTGTGTAAGTTGAATTAAATTTCAAATAAATTATATAATTAAAGCTTAATGTGTATATTTTCATATAAAGGAAACAAGGGAGCAAAAGAGTTGTATATTACGTTATATTGTAATTTTTGTGAGACAGTGTCAGAATGAATTCGAATCCCCTGTTCTGACTTGTAAAAATCATTAAAAATTGTAAAAAAATAATTATGGGTTATAATTTATATTATTAAAATCTTTGATGAGTATAATTTTAATATAAACAAACAAGAACATTATCTGAGTCTCGTACTATGAGATAAATAAATTTTAGTGAAGAAAGGTCGAAGCTGTCAAACAGTGAAACAGGGGAGAATTTGAATAATAAAATGTACTTATTGGCTTGAGAAAAAATTCTGAAAATTTTATGGTGGAAAGATATATGAGTCTAGTTTCTGGGAAAATTTACGGATCTTAATTTGGTGTCCCGTAACTCTAGATATAAATGATTTAGTGACTGTGACTCAAGAAAACAGCTTAACCAGAACATGTATAAATGTACAATTGGGTTAGTTTTACTATGGAAAGTATGTTAGTAAATTGCTTATTATTATTTCATGCGAGCTTACCCCCTCCTTTCCATTTCTTTTAGTGTTGTCAAGTTAGCTCAGGGTTGGAGATCGTCGGAGGCAGCATCACACTATCAGCCAACGCCTTGACAGTATAAACACATATGCTAGAATTATCAAGTGAGTGGCATGTATAGGGACCTAGTTTTATAACATGTGTTGTTATAGTTTGGCCAAATATATTGGTCTTTAGTGAGCTAATGATTCTGACTTATAAATTTAGCTATTTATGTTATGTTTGATATTGTTGATGTGCATATTCTTGTTTGCCATGCATGGTTAGTAATATGTTATGTAACGCCCCTAACCCGAATCCGTCACCGGAATAGAGTTACGGAGCATTACCAGAGTTACCGATTTATTTATTAGATATTTCATTAATCCGATATCTTTTCTTTTCCACGTTCAAGTCTCGTATTCGAGTCATCCGGATCTTTATAAAGAAATTTGATCGCCGTTTTCATTTATTTCAGGTTGTAATACATTCAACTAATGCTCTAACAAAATTACCATTTTACCCCTAAACTTTTAATTAATGAAGATTTCATCCTTAGGTTAAAATAAAATAAAATTCTTGCAATTTAATCCTTATTTCCAGTCGTTGTTCTCAAACAAATTGATAACAACCCATGAATTCTATAAAATATCAGAATTTTCCATAATTTCCAGACTTTTCAATTTAATCCTTAAAACATGTTTTTCCCTGATCTTGAGCTAAATTAATAATTTCATTAAATTTTGTGATTTTAAATAATAAAATAACCCATTTCATGCAAATTGGTCATTTCTAACATTTTTTTTACAAAATTGCCCATAAAATTTTACTTTTATTCAATTTAATCCATGAGCCTAAAACATGCAAATTAGCCATGCTAGCTGAATATTCATACATATTTTCCTCCTCCTCTCCATTCCACATCCTTAATTTATATAACATGCAACAAGTAACATTATCAATAATTTCACTATTTACTTATATGTATATTCAAAACTGTCCATTTGCATCATAGTCACTAAATTATTTATATCTTAAGCTACAGAACTTGAAATTAAGATCCGATAATTTTACCTGAAACTAGACTTACATATCTTATTACCATAAAATTTTCAGAATTTTTGGTTTAGCCAATAAGTACAGTTTATACTTTAAAGTTACCCCTATTCTGCTGTCTGACAGTTCTGACCCTTCTTGACTAAGAATTAATTATCTCATCATACAATATTCGGATGATGTTCCTGCTTATTTATATTGAAAATAGACTATTTAAGGATTTTAAACATATAAATTTAATCCCTTAATTATTTTTTTCCAATTTTTGATGATTTTCCAAAGTCAGAACAGGGGAATCCGAAATCATTCTGACATTGTCTCACAAAACTTATTATATCTCATGATTTACAATTTTATTGATTACACCGTTTCTTCTATAAGAAACTAGACTCAATAAGCTTTAATTTCATATATTATTCATCCTATAATTATATTTCTGCAATTTTTGGTTATTTTTCAAAGTTAGACTATTACTGCTGTCCAAAACTGTTTTAGTGCAAAATGTTGATTTTCATTTTGCCCCAAATTTCACAGTTCATACAATTCAGTCCTTTCTTAATTAACCCCTCAATTAAGCTAATTTTCTCAATTAATACTTTTCCTAGACATTATAAGTTATTTCATAACTATTGAAATTCAGAATTTCCACATTAAACTCTAACTTCAAACTCTTTTACAATTTAGGTCCCAAACATTCACTTTCTATTCAATTCTTTCAATAAAATCAGCATATAAAAAATTTAAAGCTTTAATTCCATGCCAAATCATCATATACTTCCAGCACATATTCATAGAAACTTTCAATTTCTTTCATAGAATCAAGAACTAATGAATTCAACAAGTGGAGCTAGTTGTAAAAGTCACAAAAACACAAAAATTTCAAGAAATAATCAAGAATTGAACTTACTTGCAGCAAAAATATGAAAAACCAGCTTAAGGGAACTCTTCAATAAAGAGAAATTTGGATAATTCCACTTTAGTCCTAGCTTTATTAAGTAAATTTTGCAATTTTCCAATTTTGCCCTTAATTCCCCTTATTTTCTTGCTGATTTCATGCCCTTGTTGTCCAGCCCAAATAGACCTTGGGTATATTTTCCTTTTAAACCCTCTTTCTTTTATCATTTAAGCTATTTAATCATTTCCCACAATTTTGCATTTGATACAATTTAGTCCTTTTTGTTCAATTAGCTATCAGTACTTTAAAATTTCTTGACGAAAGTTTAATACTAACTTATTAACACTCCATAAATATTTATAAAAATATTTATGGCTCGATTTAAAATTCCCAAGGTCTCGATACCTTGTTTTCGATTCTAATTATTTTAATATATATATTTAATATACTATTCACTATTTCGAAATTTTTCCTAACTTCACATTTAACTTATACTCACTAAATTAATAATATTTCCTACTCATTTTTCAGATTTAGTGATCTCAAATCACTGTTCCGACACCACTGAAAATTAGGCTGTTACATGTTATATGTTGTTGTGAATGTTTAAGTCCGTTAACGCCTCGAACCCTATCCCAACGTTGGATACGGGCGAGGGGTGTTACAATTTATTTGCATGCCATTCGAGGTACTGACACGCCTCCAACTATTAAGAGTGATGGGATGAAATATGATATTGGAAGTCGATTGGTTACAAGGATTAAGACCAATTCTATTGGATTTCCAAAAACCCGCTATTGAATTTTCAATAGAGGGTTAGCATTATATATTTTGAGGTTTGGTTTCTAGAGCTATCGGGATTGTAGCTAAGAGGCAATCCACTAAAGTTGATTTCCCCTTTAGGACACCATTGCTCAATATCTTGCTCAATTACAAGAATTATTGTGTGAGTATTTTCTTTTTGTTTTTGATAGCCCAAGGGATCACCTTCAAAAATAATTAAAATTTTGATTTAATAGGACGAAATTGAATTTTGCTTTACTTTTGAAGTTAAAATGAATTTTTACTTTTAATAAAGGACTAACAGAATAGTTGAAAATGTTCCATTTTAACCGAGATTGGTTTTATTTTGATTTTAATTAATTTTAAATTTTTTTTGAAATAGTTTGTAGCACTCCTAAAATTTTTATATTTTAAAAGCAATTAGAAATCGAGATAGTATGCAATTGATTTCTCGATAAAGTAAAATAAAGAAATGAAAGTGATAAAAGAGAAGGCTGAGGAGTTTTTCTCATGTTTATATTTCATTCTCCCAAATTTTAAATAATTATACTTGAACTTTAAAATTTTTTACATCTTTGCAATTTAATCCTTACTTTAATTTAGTATACTACAACATACTTTCAATTTAACCTTCCTTGATACTCCTCAACCTTCTCTTTTATCACTTTCATTTCCTTATTTAGGGACCAAAAAAGAATATAACCAAAAATTCTTACGATATCAAATTGGTGTAAATTGAATAAGTGAAGAAATATGAAGGACCAAATTGCAATTTTACGAAAAGTGAATAGTGACTCAAGGATGAAATTTTGAGTAAACATGAAGGATAAAATAGTCACTGCTCAAATTAGATAATTATATGATGTAATAATTAAGAAATAAAAGTGTTAAATTATGATTGGTTGGTTATTTTATTATTTAAATAATAAATTAAATAAAATATTTTTATGGAAACATGAAGAAAATTCTTCATGCTTCCAACGCCATTTACATATACATGAAAAGGGATTTTTATTTTCTTTACAATTTGGTCCCTTACTATTAAATCCTACATTTTCTTCCAAATTCCTTGGAAATTTCCATAGCCACTCCAAAAGGAGAAGTGAAGTAGAGACACTAGAGAGTTAGAATATCATCTTGGAAGAAAGAAATTGAAAGTGGAAGTGCAGATAGTTTTGGAATTTTACTTTGTTTAATTTTAATATAAGTGTAGAGCATGTTAACTAGTTGATTTAATTATGAAAGTGTAAATATTATGCATGAAAATAAATTTGTGCATTGAAATAGTAGAAAAAGGACTAAATTGTAAAGTAAACAAAATAAGTCTTGTGGAATTGAATCTTGAAAAGAGAATATAACTGAAGTGAGATGAAATAGGGATGAGATAAAAGTGAATGAGATAAAATTCTAAATTACATTGAAATTATGATAATAAGGACTAATTTGTAAAGTGTACAAAAGTTTATGATTTAAATAAATTATTATGAAAAAGAGTTTAAATGAAGTGTTAAAGTGTTAGTGAATTGATTTCATAGGGATGTTAAGGTGAAATTATAGTAAATAATGAATTTCCACGATGTTAAGGATTAAATTGTAACTTTGTGAAATTTATAATTGAAACAAGAGAAGCGAAGTGCCTAAGAATTTGTTATGTGAAACAAGATATTATAATCGATTATTTGATTAAAGTGCTTATGTAGTGAAAAATAAATTCCATGGCATTAGGGACTAAATTGAAAATGTACAAAAGTTGAAGTATGGATAGGATATTATAATAAAGAGCTTAAATGAAAAGTTAAATGTTATTCAATTAATTACAAATGAAAAGTCGTTCTTGAATTTCATATTGAAAAGGGCCAAATTGAAAAACATACAAAAGTGACTAAGTATACTAAAATTTTGAAATAGCATATTCAAGTGAAAGATATGCTAAGTGAAAGGATAGTAATTAATGAAAATATATACTAGCTATGACGAGTACATAGGTCAAATTTAATTGTGAACATAAGTGGACCTAATTGTAAAACTCGAATACTTTTGTTAATTTTATAGAATTTACTGAAATGAAATGGGTTTAACATTAAATAACCCAAATCAAATCCTTATTTAATTCTTAAACATTGAATCATAAAACGGTATCAATACCAAGATAAATGTATTGTTACTATAATAAAGATATTGGTACTTTGAGAAAAGTATCGATACTTAAGCAATGTACAGATACTTAGTGAAGTACAGATACTTTAAGTAAACATATTCATCCAAACAATTTGGACAACAATAGTGGTCCAAGTTTGAAAATTCACCAGAAATTGTAGAGATCAATTTAAATGTTGAATTAAATATGGAATTAAAACTTAATGAGTCTAGTTTTGCATAAAAGAAACAATGTAAGCATAGATTGTAAATTATGAGATATATGGATTTTTGTGAAATAAGGTCAAAATAATTTCGGGTTTCATGAATGTTTAGGGTATTGTACAAAAATTGAAAAAAGTGTAAAAAAAATGTTTAAGAGATGAAATTTATATGAATAAAATTTTAGTAAGCCTATTTTCAAGAAAAACAAATGGCAACCTAGTACAAGACTTTTATTATTAGATAATCAATTTTTAGTAAAGAAGGGTCATAGTTGACCAGATGTAGAACAATGGAAGATTTGAGGAAAAAACTATATTTATTGTATTATGTAGATATTTCAAAATATTTATGGTAAAAATTTCATTGAGCCTAGTTTCAAAAACAAAAAGTGGATGTTAATTCCAAATTCTATAGACTGAGATATAAATAATTTAGTATCTGTCACTCAAATGGACAACCTTAATAAGAGTATGTATGAAATCAGGGAAATCTTAATTGATGTTATATATAAGCATATGATACTCAAACAAAAGGTACATATATACAAATATACACATGTACATAAAGGATGTAGAATTGAGAGGAGGAGGAGGAAAAATAGTAAAAGAGTTTGATGTTAAGAAATTGTTGTAAGTTCAAAAAGTTTGCAAATAAGTCCTAAATGACCTATAAACTATTGAATGAGCTAACAAAAGCTCGATTAAATCTTGAAATGAAATTAAAATTTATTATTAATTTAAATTTGATTAGGAAGTGTATTTGAATTGAATTTCTCTGAAGTTGCTTCGGACACAAATTTAACATTCCGATGCCTGGACTTGGAGAGCGGATCGGGTATAGGGGTGTTACATTTAGTGGTATCAGAACTTAGGTTTAGCTGATCCTCAGACAAAGATCGAGTCTAGAAATACAAGTCACATAAGAAAATTGAATATAAAATAATGAAATGTGAATTTGAAATTTGAAAAGATAGTAAAGTAAGCCTTAAATTGTTCCTGACTATATAAAAATTTTAGCATGATTCATGACAATAGGTGTGAAGTATAGACAAGTGAGAAAGAATAGAGTTTGAACTTGAGGAAATGATGAAAAAAATGAAAGTCATAAATAAATATGGCATAAGATGATAAGAAGAGGATTAAATTGTAAAAAGTGTGAACTTAAATTATAATAATAAGTTAAAAAGTATAAGCACGAGATTAGCAATGGAGGAAGATAAAATAATCAAAGTAAGTTAATTAAAATAAAATGTATAAATATTTTGCCCAAATTCATAATACTAATTCTCATCAAATCAAGTCAAATTTCATCAAATACCCTTTAATGGTAACTAGATAAAT
This sequence comes from Gossypium hirsutum, assembly GCF_007990345.1. Classification (NCBI taxonomy): domain Eukaryota; kingdom Viridiplantae; phylum Streptophyta; class Magnoliopsida; order Malvales; family Malvaceae; genus Gossypium; species Gossypium hirsutum. The sequence goes on along the minus strand of NC_053429.1, from coordinate 34,374,392 downwards.
ATTTAGCAATTGAAGAATCTAAGATATGGGTAAGCTTAATCAAACTTAGATTATCATGAAAACATAAAAATTTCAAAGAAAAAGCATGATTACCTTAAGATTTTAGACAAAACTGCAAAAGATAAATTTTTTCTTTCTTTCTTCTTTTGTTCCTAGTTGGACAACACACAAACTTGAAAAAGATGAATTACTTTTTCTCTCCACTATTTGGTATTTGTACCAAGATTAATGCATTAATTAACTTAATTAATCTAAAATTTAACCTTTAATTAAACTTAATTAATTAGATTAAATAATTATAAGCATGTGGATTTCCACAATCGTTCACTAATTCATTTCACAATAATGGTTAAATAACCATTTAGGTCATTTGGTTAATTGCTAATTTGGTCCTCAAGCATTTTCTAATTTAAAATTCAATAGCAATTGAACTTTAATTCATGGTTTTCTCAGTTAAACTACTTAATAAATCTTTCATATTTTTCATATAAACTCTGTAATTCTTCCTATTTTATTCTTACAAACTTGATTTATGGAAACGGGGTTTCAAAACCACATGTTCCAACACTGCCTAAAATTGAGTCGTTAAAATTCTCCGTTCCTTTAAGAAATTTTGTGCCCTCGAAATTTACTTAAAAAGATGAGGGAATATTAAGATCTCATCATCTCTTACGGATTCCAAGTAACTTATTTTGCGCTATGATTGCACCATAAAACTTTCACTAATGACACGCACTTGTTTCTCAACTCTTTCACTTCTCAAGCAAAGATTTCTACTGGCTCTCCCTTGTATGTCAAATTAAGTTGCACCTCAACCACTTGTAAGAGTATCACATGAAAAAGATTAGATCTATAACAACCCAATTTCGGTGAAATCGAAACAGTGGTTTTGGGACCACAAATCTGAGTCATAAATAAAATTTATTTTAATTTTATTTTATGGCCCATAATATAATATAAATGTCATGTGAAAATTTTGATAAGAAAATTTTATCGATTATGTGTTTAATTACGGGAAGGACTAAATCGCATAAAATGCAAAAGTTAAATTCTAGTAGCTAGAAGGATTCAATAGCTATGAAATTCAAAAATTGAGGTCCTTATGTGGTAATTAGACCATTAATAAAAATTTGGATGATTCATCCATGAAAAATTAGAAAAAGGATAAGGAATAAATTGGAAATCAAAATTATTTAAGATGATAAATTAATTAAATAGAAATAAAAATAATTTTTATCATCTTCTTCCCCAAAATTGTAATATCCCGAATTAGGGCCTAATCGGAATAGTGGTTTTGTGACCAAAAATTCGAGATAGAAATAATTATTTTATAATTATTTTGATGTTTATGATATGATTGCATGATTGTGTGAAAATTTTGTGAAGAAATCCTATGCCTAAAGTGCTTAAATTGAAATTAGGGACTAAATCGAATAATTTGCAAAACTTGCATTCTAGGAGTTTTTAGTATGAAATTGTTTTGGAATATTAATGAGGAGGTCTTAAATAGCAATTTGACCAATTTCTAAGTCTATGGACAAAAATTGGACATGGATAGAATTTTTGGAAAGTTTAGTAGTAAGGGCATTTTGGTCATTTAGTTATTAAAATGAATTAAAAACAAAATTAAAAGCCAATTTTTGTCCATCTTCTTCATTAGCTGAAATTTCAAGGGTTCTCCATAGTTAGGGTTTTTTTCAAGCTTCCAAGCTCCATAGTAAGTGATTCCAAGCCCCGTTTTTAATGTTCTTTACGTTTTTAGAATCCCGGTAGCTCGATCAAGCTTATGCTAGCAATAATTCAACCTAGGGTTCATATTTGGAAAAATACCCATAGGTTAAATTTGTGTATTTTGGTGTTTTATGATAGAATATGAGATTTTAAATTATGTTAGACAACTTGTACTACTCGGTTTTAAGCGAAAACGAGTAAAAGGGCTTAATCGGTAAAAATACCTAATAGTCATAAGTACATGTTAGAGTGTGAATTTGATGTTTCCATAGAAGGGAAAAATTATCAGCATGTCATAAAACATAAGAATAACGGATGAAGTTTAATTCCCGAGCCTAGGGGCAAAAGTGTAATTATGCAAAAGTTCAGGGGCAAAAATGTAATTTTTCCAAAGTTCGTATTAAATGCTGTTTTGATGAATGTATGTATTAAATAAGATTAATTTGGCATTATAGATCAAGAGAAACAAGATTCAAGTCGCGATGGAGGGAAAAACAAAGTTTACGAAGAATAGGCTCGATTGCTAATAATTTTGTATCGAGGTAAGTTCATGTGTAAATGTAGTAACATAATTGTCATTTTAAGTAATTTAATGTTGTTTATATGATATGATGCTGATTATTATCATGAAATATTATGCTTTGTGGTTATTGTTGAATAATATGTAATTATGTGAATTACTTGATGAGTATGAACTATCACCGAAGTATCGATTTCGATATTCCGTGGAAGACGGAAAAGATGTGTGATCGAGGAAAACGCCCGTTTGAACCTTGGGAATAGATTAGAATACAAGTGACATGTCACTAGGATGGTTGAGTTCCGAACTCGTTGAGTTGAGTCTGAGTTCGTGAGATGTAACTAGGCATCCGAGCTCGTTGAGTTGAGTTCGAGTTCACTTATGGATGCGAATGCCCGAGCTCGTTGAGTTGAGTCTGAGTTCACTTATGGGCGGGTTACATGGTAGCTTGGCTACATAAGTTCCGCAGGCTATTGAATTTGTCTAGCTGCAGGTATGGCTCTTATGTTCATGAGATCCGCGTATTTGAATTATATTCCGATGTGTTCAACGGGTGAATCTTACGTGAATAAGAAGAAGGCCTAAAATGAAGGTGACATGTTGGCAAGTGTGGTAAATGAGAAAATTAGACAGGTATGTGCTTAAACCCTCGAGTTGAAAACTTGGTATGATGAAATCATAGACAGATATTAAATGTAAATGAAACATGAATGTCTTGGTGTTGTTTATGCAAATGATGTTTTATGTGAGATTGTGTGATTATGTTACTTTCTATTTGCATGTGAACTTACTAAGAATTTGTGCTTACTCCTTCCTTTTCTTTCATTGTAGTTTTGACAAGCCGACTTGAGAATCGAGATAGGTCGAAGACTCGTTCACACTATCCGAAGGCTTAAATTGGTAAAATGGCTTGTGTATTTTGAATGTGGCATGTATGGCAAAACACTCACTTTGTGTAATTGATCTTATGATATGGCTATGGTTTGGTAAGAAAAGGGTTTGTAAATGATTAGCCATTGGAATGGCCAATCTAAGTCATATTTGATGTTATGTATGTTTAAAATGCTATTTAGTCCATGAAAATCCTTAGTAAAGTGAAATTTTCCATAAAACAGAATCTGACAGCAACAGTGATGTAAATTTTAAAAATCACTAAAAATATTAGAAATGGAATTAAATGATGAGTAAGTTATGAAATTGAAGCTTAATGAGTCTATTTTCATATGGATTGAAAAAACAGGAATATGAATTATATTTTATGAGATATTTGAATTTTTGTGAAACAGGGCCAGAGTGATTTCTGGATCCCCTGTTTTGACTTTAAAAATTCATAATAAATTGTAAAAAGATAATTAGAAGTCATAATTTATATGTAAAGATTTCTTATTGAGTATAGGTTTAAGAGAAACAAACTTCATAGTCATTGAAATTCTGTACAGAGAGATATCTGATTCGAAATATACAGAGGTTAGAGCAGTCAAACCCTGCAACAGGGGAGACTTTAACTAATAAAATGTACTAATTGGCTTGACCAAAAATTCTATAGAAAATTAGTAAATAGATATATGAGTCTAGTTTCAGGGAAAATTTACGGAATTGGATTTAGAGTTTCGTAACTCGAGATATGAATTTTTAAGAGACCATGATGCAGATTGCTAGCTTGACTGGAAATTTTAAAAATAAATTGTTTGAGCTGTTTAAGTAATGAATTAAGTCTGTTAACACCTCGTGTTCGACTCCGGTGACGGTCTTGGGTACGGGGCATTACAAAAATATTCCATAGAAACCCTAGGAGAGAGAGAAGAAACTTTCTTGGATAAATAGGGTAAGTTTTCTTGTCTCGTTTTTTAGTAATTTTGATATTTTTGAAACTGGAATAGTTTAGGGGGATCAATTTGAAGAGTTATCAAAGTATGAAAATTAGGTCATGGATACATATGCTGAAGTTTGAAATTTATGGTAGAAAATGAAAGATTGTTTATAGATAAACAACTTTTACAAAGTGATTTTTGATGAAAACATGATTTAGGGACTAAAATGCAAATTTGTGAAAATTGAAGAAAAATTTTGAATTTTATAGAATAAATGTTCTGTAAATTTTATGGTGAAATTTTGGTTAGGCTTGGAATAGGAAGTAAATTGCACAAATTTCATTTTTCGAGCCTAGGGACGAAATTGGAATTTATGGAAAAGTTAAGGGCAAAATGGTAATTTTTCATAGGATGAAAATTGAGTCCCCTTGAATATGAAATATGATAAATTGATGTTAAATTTACTCATATAGATCTGGGTAGACCAAATTTGAAACTAGAACGAGGAAAAGAGGAAGATGTCGGATTAGTAGATTTTACGTACACAAACATTTGTCGAGGTAAGTTCGTGAACTAAATTATGTATATTTATATGCCTGAATTAAATGTTGTGTTCATGAATTGTATAAATATCATATATATATGACATTGACAATATATCTGACAAAGCCCGATCAATAATAATGCCGGTAAATGATAAAAAAAGTTATTTATATGCTTGGAATGAATGTGGAATGTGTTTACTTGAATTATATGAATGTTATGGATGTATGAAATAATCACATGCCCAATAATGCTTGAAAAATGTTTAAATTACGGTTGAATAAATGGAAAATCGATGGCTATGTGATTTCCCGAAATGAATGAGGTCCTGCATTTGTTCTTGAAGGGATTTAGCTTGGACAAGTAATTCTATTGACCTCATTATAGAAAGGATTTAGCCTGGACGGGTAATCCTGATATAAGTCCTCTCGAGCATATGTTATGGATTGGATGTAGCCCGGACGGGTAATCCAGATTAAGCTTTTTAGAGCATATGTCATAAAAAGGATTTAGCCTCGACTGGTAATCCTGACTAAGCTCTATTGAGTATATATTGTAGACAGGATTTAGCCTGGACTTGTAATCCTGTTGTAACACCCCTTACCCGTACTCGAGATCTGGACAAGGTACGGGGCATTATAGTACACAAACATGACATTTTCGAAAAATCACAAGCTATAAAATTTCGTTCCAAATTAAAACCAATCAAACATATTCATAGTGTCCCTATTATGGGTCTACAAGGCCCAAAACATGCATTGAGAATGGTCCAGGACTAAATTGAGAGCCTAAGAAAATCTTAGGAAAATTCCTAAGTTTAAGCCTCACACGCCCATGTGGAGGTAATGCACATGCCCGTGTGCTTGGGACACGCCCGTGTCCCTTACCCGTGTGAAACTATTTGAATTTATTTTCCATTTCGAACCTACAGGGGTTTTCACATGGCCGAGTACACGCCGGTGTCCCTTGCCGGTGTCCTTTACATGGCCTAGACACGCCCGTGTCGTCGCTCGTGTCCAAAAACCCGAGCATTCTATTTATGATGTCATCATGCATTTAGGGGCACACGGACAAGACACACGCTCGTGTGCTAAGCCGTGTCCTCCACACGGTTGAGACACATAGCCGTGTCTCTGCCTGTGTGTTTATTACCATGCATACTGACCTAAAAATTTTAGGTGCAGGGAACACACGGACGTACGACACGCCCATGGAACTGACTGTGTGTCACATACGGCCTAGACACACGCCCGTGTATCTATCCGTGTGGACCTTTTTGGAGGCTACAATCCAAGCCAATGGTCACCCTCAACATCCACACATATCTGTGAACTTCTATGGTATTTAACAAGGCTTAAATATGCCCAATGACTACTTTCAATGGTCTATTGCATGTTAACCTTAACTCATTGGTTTTATACATGCTAGATTATCCTCTTTGTAATAAGGATTACCATATCATCAAACACATTTAAACTTGGCTCATTTTATAACTCATTGCCAATTATGACCTAGCCATCTCCAAGTGATTTGGCCACATTCCACATGTCCATTCATGATATACCTTATTTAACCATCTCATTAACATTTAAACACCAACATGCACAATTAGTAAGTTACAACCTACATCAAAATGAGCCATGTCTTATGGCCATATAAAAAATGAATAGGTATACCATTCAAGCCCTTACGTTGGCTAACCAATGACATATGTAACAAAATAACCAAAAACCTATACATGCCATTGTAACAAAGTAAAGATATCTATATATCAAAGCAAGATAGGCTGATAGTGTTGACAATACTCCAATCGTCTTCCAATCTTCACGAGTCCATGAGCTCTGTAAAACAGGGAAAGAAAAGGGGGTAAGCATTAACATGCTTAAAAAGTTCGGATAACAGGAAGGTAAACTTACTGGTTATTTAGCATACAACCATAAAAGATATTCATGCCAAACATGCATAGTATAAATCCCCTATCACATACACTCAATCGTCAAGTTGGTTTCTTCTCAAGCGATATAGCATTAATCTTAGGTGAGCTCATCAATTCAAACATTTCCATTCTCATTTCTCATTATAGTCCTGTTGAATTTCTCAGAAATCTTGATGGGTATCCCGTTTATCGTCAAGTCATGCTAGTGACCATTTTAAATATACACTCCCGTGAACCTCACTCTCATGACGAGATTACCAATCCAGGTTAAATCCCTTATAACATAAACTCAATGAGTATTGTTAGGATTACTATTCTAGGCTAAATCCCTTACAACAAAAATTACTCCAATACACTCGGATTTGAAATGCCAGTCCAGGATAATTTCAGTGTTTAATCGTATTACCCATCCGGGCTAAATCCACAATGCACATATATTCATTGGGAGGTTCGATCACTTAATGAACACCTGTCTGGGCTGGATCCTTACTATACTAAGATCATCGAATTACCCGTCCGAGCTAAATCCCTTTCTGCAACACTGCAGGATCTCATGTCATGTAAACAAGAATTTACCCATCGAATCTTCCTTTTTCATTCAACTGGGATAATTGTCATCTTTTTCATTTTACACTACCACATTTCATGGATTGTCATGCAATCAATATCTAAATTAACATAAATTTAAGAATATGCATTTTCAAGTATATTTAAATTTTACTTCGAGTTACACGAACTTACCTGGTAATTGTTTCGATTTCGTATTTCGGTTATTCTGAAACCTTTTGTTTTCCATGGTTGACCTCCAGAATTGGTTCCTCGGGGTCTATATCAGTAAAAATAAATTATTAATACCTCATACTATTCATTTCGAACCTAAATTTTACCCCTGGGTAAAATGACCATTTTGCCCCTAACATTTCACATTTTTACAAATTAGTCCCTAGGCTCGTATAATGGAATGCATGAAATTCCTTGGTTACCCATGCCTAGCCGAATATATCCTAAGCTCATACTAGCCCATATTTTCCTCTATTTCACACTTCTACTACATATTTTATGCTTTTTACAGAATGGTCCTTTAAGCCATTTCCATGAAAACCTATATAGTAAAAGTTGTTTACCATCCTTTAAACTCTCATATTCCTCCATAAATCATCAAAACACAAGCATCTCATGCATGGGTAATTTTCCAAACATGAACCCTAGCTTGAGATATGAGTAGAAATGGATAGAGCATGTTACGAGGATCTCAAAATTATAGAGAACATTAAAAACTGGGCTAGGGAGCACTTACTATTGAGCTTGAAATGTTGAAAACCCTAGCTTATGGAGCTCTAGGAATTTCGGCAGCTATGGGGAAGAAGATGGCTGATTTTGACTTTCTTTTTCCCTTTTTATTATGTTTATTACCAAATGACCAAAATTCCCCTCCTTACAAAACTTCCAAATTTTTCTATGCATGCCCACTTTTGTCCAAAAACTTAAAAATTGGGAAATTGCTATTTAAGACCTTCTAATTTATAATCCAAAAAAATTTCATACAAATTGCTTCTAGAACCCAAGTTTTGCAATTTATTCAATTTGGTCCCTAATTTTCAATTGGACATATTATACTTAGAATTTCTTCATGAAACTTTAACACATGCTTATTTTCATATCCTAGAACTCATAATAGTCATAAAACAAATATTTTAACATTATATTTGTGGTCCCAAAATTGTTATTCCGACTAGGCCCTATTTTAGGATGTTACATCTCTCCCCCCTTAAGTATCAGTAGAGAAGTTCGGATATTGACTTCTCATGGTTTCTTCAGGTTCCTATGTGGCCTCTTTTACTTCACGTCTATGCCATAAAACTTTCACCAAGGCTATATTCTTGTTCCTCAACTATTTGACTTCCCGAGCCAAAATCTTAACCAGTTCTTCACCATAAGTCATATCCGATCTAATCTCAATTTCTATCGGTGAAATCACATGGACACATGAAATACATCGTGAATCTTTTCCAATTCGGATGGCAACGCTAACTGATAGGCTAATGGTCTAACTCTTTCAGTAATCTCATATGGTCCAATAAATCGCGGGCTCAATTTTCCTTTCTAGCCGAATCTCAACATTTTTCTATGGAGATACTTTCAAGAACACTTTATCTATTTGAAATTTAATCTCTTTTCTTTTCAAATCAGCATATGACTTTTGTCTATCCGACACCGTTTTCAAACAGTTGCGTATCACTTTAACCTTTTCTTCAGTTTCCCTAACCAAATCAATTCCGTGAATCTGGCTTTCCTTGAGCTCTATCCAATACAGTGGAGTCTGGCACTTCCGGCCATGCAATGCCTTGTAAGGTGCCATCTTTGAACTCGTCTGGAAACTATTGTTGTAGGCGAATTCCACCAATGGTAAATATTTTTTCCAACTACGTTGAAATTCAAGGACACAACACCTTAACATGTCCTCGAGAGTCTGAATCGTCTGCTCAAATTGACCATTAGTCTGTGGGTGGAATGCTGTACTAAAAATCAACTTTGCACCTAAGGCTTCTTGCAACTTCTTCCAAAATCTCAAAGTGAATCTTGGATCTCTATCTGAAATGATCGACAACGGTACCCTGTGTAGTCTCACAATGTCAGATATGTACAAGTCAACCAACCTGTCAAGAGAGAAATCTGTCCGTTTAGGAATAAAATGAGCTGACTTCGTTAGTCTCTCAACTATAACCCAAATGGCATCTTTCTTCTTCAGTGTTAATGGTAATCCTGTCACAAAATCCATAGTAATCTTATCCCATTTCCATTCGGAGACCATCACAGGCTGTAATAAACCTGAAGGCACTTGATGTTTAGCCTTAACCTGTTGACATATCAAGCATTTCGACACAAATTCAGAGATATCTCTTTTCATACCATTCCACCAGTACATGGTCTTTAAGTCATTGTACATCTTAGTACTTCCCAGGTGAATAGACAGACGACTATCATGTGCCTCTTGCAAAATTTTCTGAATAAGCTCATCATCTTTGGGTACACAGACCCTATCTCGAAACATCAAGCAACCATTAGAGTCAACCCAGAAATGTAATTCAATGCCCGTCTCACATTGTGCTCTCTTAGCTTGCAAGTTACTATCATTGATCTGAGTTGCACAAACTTCTTGGAGAAATGTCAGTTTGGCTCTTAACTCAGCCAAAATTGAACCATCATCATATAACACCAAATACATGTTCATAGCCCTCAATGCAAACAAGGACTTCCTACTCAAGGCATCAGCGACTACGTTCGCCTTTCCTGGGTGGTAATCAATTATCAGCTAATAATCTTTAATCAATTCTAGCCATTTTTGTTGTCTCAGATTTAATTCCTTTTGAGTTAACAAATACTTCAAACTCTTGTGATCTGTGAATATACGGCAAGTTTCACCATACAAATGGTGTCTCCAAATCTTCAAGGTGAATACAATGGCAGCTAGCTCTAAGTCGTGTGTTGGATAATTTTTCTCTTGCGGCTTTAGTTGCCTCGAAGCATATGCTATTACTTTTTTCTCTTGCATAAGCACGCAACCCAGTCTATTTAAGGACGTGTCACTATAGACCAAGAATTCTTTTCTCGGTTCGAGTTGCACTAAAACTAGAGCTTCATTTAGTAATGTCTTCAATTTCTCAAAACTCTGCTGACACTTCTCTGACCACTCAAACTTAACATCTTTTTGTAGTAATCTCTTAAAAAGAGTCGCAATCATCAAAAACCCTTTTACGAAGCATCGATAGTAACCGACTAAGCCCAAAAAGCTTCTAACCTCGGTTACGTTCTTTGGCAGCTTCCACTCAACAATAGCAAATATCTTATTTTAATCAACTCGGATGCCATCACCTATCATAATGTGACTGAGGAATCCAACCTCTCGGAGCCAAAACTCACTCTTGCTAAATTTAGCATACAACTGTTTGTCCCATAAGATCTGTAAAACTGTTTTTAGATGTTCTGCATGCTCAGTCTCATCATTGGAATAAATCAAGATGTCATCAATAAACACACAACAAACTTGTTTAAGTATGGCCGGAATATCCTATTCATCAATTCCATAAATACAGCCGGTGTATTTGTCAACCCAAAAGGCATCACAAGAAATTCATAATTGCCATACCTCGTTCTGAAAGTAGTCTTAGGTACATCTGAATCTTTTACTCGCAATTGGTAGTAGTTGGATCTCAGATCTATCTTAGAAAACACAATGGCTCCCCTCAATTGATCAAACAAGTCATCGATTCTTGGCAACAAATACTTGTTCTTGATGGTTACCTTGTTGAGTTATCGGTAATCTATACATAGTGTCATTGAACCATCTTTCTTCTTAACAAATAATATGGGAGCACCCCACAGAGAAAAGCTTGGTCTTGCGAACCCTTTATTGGTCAATTCTTGCAACTGTGCTTTTAACTCTTTCAACTCAGTTGGTGCCATCCTATACGGGGAAATAGAAATGGGTGTTGTTCCCGATGCTAGTTCAATACCAAATTCTACCTCTCTGACAGGAGGTAAATTGGGCAATTCTTTTGGAAACACATTCGGGTATTCGTATACTATCAGTACCGACTCAATCCTCAACTTAGATTCCTTAGAGTTCAATACAAGACCAAGGTAAGCTTCATACCCTTTTGTCATATACCTTCGAGCCTTCATTGAAGAAATCACATCCAGTGGTGTATTCAACTCGCTTGAATCAACTCAGAGAACTTCATCATTTGAACATTTCAATTCAATATACTTGTTACCACAATTTACTATCACATTGTGGAGGGTCAACTAATCCATTCCAAGTATTACCTCAAATTTATCAAAGGGAAAAAGCATACGATTAGCCGGAAAACAATGACCTTGGATCGTTAAAGGACAATTCTTACAAACCTTATCTACTAAGACTGACTTGCCTAAAGGGTTTGACACCTTAATCACAAAGTCCATAGGTTTTACAGACATATTCATGTTAGACACCAATTTTATGCAAATATACGAATTGGTCGATCCTGGGTCAATCAAGGCAATAACATGTACATCATGAAGAGAGAATGTACCCGTAATGACATCAGGAACAGAGGCTTCTTCTCTAGTGCATATCGCGTAAGTTCTCGCTGGGGCTCGAGTCTCTAGTTTTTCAGTTGTATCCATGACAACATTTTGACTGCCACTTGCACTTCCAGGATGTCGGGGTGGTCTACCTCGTGAATTAGGAGCATTAGGCTTTGGGGCTAAATCCACCTCTTTATCAACTCATTCCGGGAAGTCTTTAAGGAAGTGGTCAAGAGAACCACATTTGTAGCATGCGCCACTCCTTTTTTGACACTCACCGAAATGGAATTTGTTACAGCTTTCACACCTTATCTTTTGATCACCCACACTTCCCACACTAGTTACCTTGGGGGAGGAAGACTTCGGGTTGTGACGCTTAGAGCTTCTTGTTCTGCCCGAATATCCCACCGATGCAGTGGAGCACTCTTGTTGACTCTTCGATTTCTTTGTGGGAAAAGAGTGTGTTTTGCCACTAGATCATTTATTCGAAATTTGAGTCTCTCTTTTTGTTTGCTTTCTTTCATTGTTTAGCTCTTCGGCCTTCTTGGCCTGATCAGCCAGTATTGTAAATTTTTGTATCTCAAGGATCCCGATCAACAACTTAATTTCTTCATTCAAGCCTTCCTCGAAGCGCTTACACATTTCTGTCTTTGATTGGACCCACTCCGTGGCATATTGACTTAACCTTACGAATTCCCTCTCATATTCTGACACGGTCTTATTTCCTTGCTTGAGTTTCAGGAATTCTTTTTGCTTCGAGTGTAAAAATCTTTGACTGATGTATTTCTTTTTAAACTCAGCTTGGAAGAACTCCCATGTAATATCTTCTTTCAGTACCACTGAAGATACAGTCTTCCACCAGTGATATGCAGTATCTTTTAGAATAGATACAACACACTGTAAACACTCCTCAGGTGTACATGACAACTCGTCCAAAAATCGCGTAGTGTTCTCGAGCCAGAACTCGGCTTGTTCAGCATCATCATCAACCTTAGCTCTAAACTCTTCAGCCCCATATTTTCTAAGTTTGTCCACTGGGGCTTTACCAATTCTCACAAGTGCCATACCTTGTGGCACTTCTTCTTCAGGCCGAGCAGGGGGCAGAGGAGGTCGTGGTATATTGGGGTGGTTTCTCAAATAATCCCCAAACCATTTATCCATCATCTCGAAGAAGATAGCTCTTGCCTCTTCCCGACTTTCAGACATAGGCCTTCTACTACTACTAGCAGTAGCTCACTGAACGGAAGCTGGAGCATGGCTCTCGGCTCCCTCGGACTCATCTTGAGCTTGATTGGAAGACATTTACCATATTCAAATACAATTAAAAATGGTTAGGAGATGTCACACTTTCATAACTTATATGATGGCATGTATAGCTATACAAAATACATACTATGTTAGTCCTAGAACCGACTAAACCGTAGCTCTGACACCACTAAATGTAACACCCTTTACCTGTACCTGAGACTGGGACAAGGTACGGGGCATTACGTACACAAACATGACATTTTCGAAAAATCACAGGCTATAAAATTTCATTCCAAATTAAAACCAATCAAACATATTCATAGTGTCCCTATTATTGGCCTACGAGGCCCAAAACATGCAATAAGAATGGTCTAGGACTAAACCAAGAGCTTAAGAAAATCTTAGGAAAATCCCTAGGTTTAAGCCTCACACACTCGTGTGGAGGCAAAGCACACGCCCGTGTGCTTAGGACACGCCTGTGTCCCTTACCCGTGTGAAATTATTTGAATTTATTTCCCATTTTGAACCTACAGTGGTTTTCACATGGCTAAGCACACGCCTGTGTCCCTGGCCTGTGTCCTTCACATGGCCTAGACAAGCCCATGTCGTCCCCCGTGTCCAAAAACCTGAGCATTTTGTTTATGATGTCATCATGCATTTAGGTGCACACGGCCAAGACACGCCCTGTGCTAGGCCGTGTCCTCCACACGATTGAGACACACGACTGTGTCTCTACCCGTGTGTTTACTACCATGCATATTGACATAAAAATTTTAGGTACAGGGGACACATGATCATACCACATGCCTATGGAACTGACCGTGTGTCACACAAGGCCTAGACACACGCCTGTGTTCTACCGGTGTGGACCTTTTTAGAGGCTATAATCCAAGCCAATGGTCACCCTTATCATCCACACACATCTGTGAACTTCTATGGTATTTAATAGGGCCTAAATATGCCCAATGACTACTTTCAATGGTCTATTGCATGTTAACCTCATCTCATTGGTTTTATACATGTTAGACTATCCTCTTTGTATTAAGGATTACCATACCATCAAACACATTTAGACTTGGCTCATTTTATAACTCATTGCCAATTATGACTGAGCCATCTCCAAGTGATTTGGCCACCTTCCACATGTCCATTCATGATATACCACATTTAACCATCTCGTGAACATTTAAACACCAACATGTTCAATTAATAAGTTACAACCTACATCAACATAAGCCATGTCTTATGGCCATATAAAAAATGAATAGGTATATCATTCAAGCCCTTACATTAGCTAACCAATGACACATATAACAAAATAACCAAAAACCTATACATGCCATTGTAACAAAGTACAGATATCTATATACCAAAGCAAGATAAGCTGATAGTGTTGACAATACTCCAATCGTCTTCTAATCTTTACGAGTCCACGAGATCTGTAAAACAGGGAAAGGAAAGGGGGTAAGCATTAACATGCTTAGAAAGTTTGGATAATAGGAAGGTAAACTTACCTGTTATTTAGCATACAACCATAAAAGATATTCATGCCAAACATGCATAGTATAAATCCCCTATCACATACACTCAATCGTCAAGTTGGTTTCCTCTCAAGCGATATAGCATTAATCTTAGGTGAGCTCATCAATTCAAACATTTCCATTCTCATTTCTCATTATAGTCCCGTTGAATTTCTCAGAAATCTTGATGGGTATCCCGTTTATCGTCAAGTCTTGCTAGTGACCATTTTAAATATACACTCCCGTGAACCTCACTCTCATGACGAGATTACCAATCCAGGTTAAATCCCTTATAACATAAACTCAATGAGTATTGTTAGGATTACTATTCTAGGCAAATCCCTTACAACAAAAATTACTCCAATACCCTCGGATCTGAAATGCCAGTCCAGGATAATTTCAGTGTTTAATCGTATTACCCATCCGAGCTAAATCCACAATGCACATATATTCATCGGGAGGTTCGATCACTTAAGGAACACCCGTTCGGGCTGGATCCTTACTATACTAAGATCATCGAATTACTCATTTGAGCTAAATCCCTTGCTGCAACACATGCAGGATCTCATGTCATGTAAACAAGAATTTACCCATCGAATCTCCCTTTTTCATTCAATTGGGACAATTGTCATCTTTTTCATTTTACACTACCACATTTCATGGATTGTCATGCAATCAATATCTAAATTAACATAAATTTAAGAATATGCATTTTCAAGTATATTTAAAGTTTACTTCGAGTTACACGAACTTACCTGGTAATTGTTTCAGTTTCGTATTTCGGTTATTCTGAAAACTTTCATTTTCCATGGTCGACCTCCGGAATTGGTTCCTCGGGGTCTTATTAGTAAAAATAAATTATTAATACCTCATACTATTCATTTCAAACCTAAATTTTACCCTCGGGTAAAATGACCATTTTGCCCCCAACATTTCACATTTTTACAAATTAGTCCCTAGGCTCGTATAATGGAATGCATGAAATTCCTTGGTTACCCATGCCTAGCTGAATATATCCTAAGCTCATACTAGCCCATTTTTTTCTATTTCACATTTCTACTACATATTTTATACTTTTTACAGAATGGTCTTTTAAGACATTTCCATGAAAACCTACATAGTAAAAGTTGTTTACCATCCTTTAAACTCTTATATTCCTCCATAAATCATCAAAATACAAGCATCTAATGCATGGGTAAATTTTCAAACATGAAACCTAGCTTGAGATATAGGTAGAAATGGATAGAGCATGTTACGAGGATCTTAAAATTACAGAGAACATTAAAAACGGGGCTAGGAAGCAGTTACTATTGAGCTTGAAATGTTGAAAACCCTAGCTTATGGAGCTCTAGGAATTTCGGTAGTTATGAGGAAGAAGATGGCTGATTTTGGCTTTCTTTTTCCCGTTTTATTAAATTTATTACCAAATGACCAAAATACCCCTCCTTACAAAACTTCCAAATTTTTCTATGCATGCCCACTTTTGTCCAAAAACTTAGACATTGGGAAAATTGCTATTTAAGACCTTCTAATTTATAATCCGAAGCAATTTCATACAGATTGCTTCTAGAACCCAAGTTTTATAATTTATTCAATTTGGTCCCTAATTTCCAATTGGACACCTTATACTTAGAATTTCTTCATGAAACTTTAACACATGCTTATTTTCATATCCTAGAACTCATAATAGTCATAAAAAAATATTTTAACGTCAGATTTGTGGTCCCAAAACCACTATTCCAACTAGGCCCTATTTCAGGATGTTACACCTGTTGTCTATATATATGTGGCTCGAGAGTGTACTCTCTGAAATAGTACCTTATGGGTACCATTGAATATGAATTGACAGATCTTGATTTGTACACCTCGGGTGTACTACTTGTATATCCATCGATATTTCAAATAAATTTAACAGGTAAAAATCTTGACATGAGAAGATATGAATAAGAAATGAGTTATTACACCTATCTGTCTGAAAGACAAGAAAATGGTGATATGATAATCGATATATGAAAATATGAGATGATGATATTTGTACATGGAATTTATTTGATGAATATATGTTCATCTTTGATTATAGACTTGTACACCTTTAGTGTACTACTACTTGTGTGACTTTTATATTTCAAATGATATGAGTAAAGTTCTGACATGAAATAATCTAAATTCGAGATGAACTATTATGAAATTATACTTGTAGTATAAAGAGATGATTTATACATGTTAAATGAATACATATTGTGGAAAGCATATATGCATGGAAACTTGATTGTTGTTGAGCCCATTTATGTTTTGATGTTATTATGGAATATATGACTAACAAGGGCAATGAGGATGTGTGTAGGGCTTGAGGTCAAATTGATTGAATATGCCTTACATAGTTACCTCAAAATAGAATGAATGGTAAGTTAAGTACCATGTTATACGAACTTACTAAGTATTTTATGCTTACTTAGTTTTATTTCCTTATTTTAGAGTAAATCAGAAGCTTGTTGTATTGGAAGCTTGGCTGAGATCACTCACACTATCTATTGTCCTATTTCGGTACATATGGTAAATAAATTATGGTTATAATGGCATGTATAGGTTATATTGGTCATATTGGCATGTGAATGTAAATGATTATTGTAATCTAGCCATTGAAATGGCTAGTGATGATTATATTTTGGCACATGTAATTATATGCATTTAAGTTTATTTTATGGAGATAACATAAGTGGTTATTATTGATTGATTGAGAAAGGTTAAATGAGTATGCTTATAAAAGGTGAGATTTAAGCATGAATGTATGTAACAATATATCATGATTAGATGTTATAAATTGCTTGAATTCAATGCTTGGATTGGTTGGTATTTGGATGTAAGTTTGGTGTATGAATTTGGTATGATTTTGGGTGAAAAATGAAGCTAGGAATGACTTTATTTTGTCTACATAGGTAGACACACGGGCATGTGTCTAGACTGTGTATGATACACGGCCTGGTACATGGGCGTGTTGTTAGGCTATGTGTCCTCTGCACCTTAAATTTGAGAAACAGAATGCTCAGAATTGAGCACACGAGCAGAGACACGGGCGTGTGTCTTAGCCGTGTGGGTAACACGGCCTAGCACACGGATGTGTGGCATGGCCGTGTGCACAAGTCATAGAGTTACATGGGGTAAGACACGGCTTGTAGCACGGGCGTATCCCTTGGACCACACGGATGTGTGTGCCCTGTAACTTGGAAAGTTTTTTAAATTTCTTGCAAAATTCTTAGAGTCTCTAATTAAGTCCTGACTCGATTCTAATGCTCGTATTGGGCCTCGAGGGTCCATTTAAGGGACATTACGAATAATTTTAGAAATTGAATAGTAATTTACATGAATTATTTGAAAAATGTTTTGAAAATTCTGGTAACACTCTGTAACCCTGTTCCGGCAATGGATACAAGTTAGGGGTATTACAAGATCAATACCACCAAGCAATGACGCATGGAACATATTATGAATCTTTTGCAACTTTGACGACAAAACCAAACGATAGGCAACCAGTCTAACTCTTTCAATAGTTTTATATGGCTCGGTATACTTGGGACTTAATTTCCCTTTGTGGACAAAACACAAAATTTTCTTCCATAGAAAAACTTTCAAGAATACATTTTCTTCTACAACATATTTAATTTCTTTTTGTTTCAAGTCAGCATACGAATTTTGTCTATCTAAGGTTACTTTCAATATGTCTTTTATCAATGTCACTTATCACCCTATACTGACCCGATCGCTAGGTCCAAGTACCAAGTGTCACAATTAACCTGAGTTATTTAACAACAATTCTAACTTGAATTATTTACAACTTAAATATCACCAGGATTAATTCATATTTATCACATAAATTTTTCTCTAATCTCTTTAATTATCAATAGGTTTCAAACTATAACTACAAATAAACTTTCTACAATTTCTAAGGTTTTTACAATCAATTTACCTTATTGAGCATGTATATGTTGATATATATACAATGACTTGGAATTTAAAACTTTAATAAAAGTTCACTTATTTGAACCCTTAGGCATAGCCTCTAAGGGTGCCCCTCTATATGTGTGATACAACTATGACGCCACTTGCGTGAGCTTGGCAGTGTTTGGCTTGATCCCTCCACACAATCCTCGAGTCATCCCTTAACCCTACATTCAAGGTAAAATAGACGCAAGTTTGAAAGAACTTAGTGAGAATCTATAAAACAATGTTCACAAGTGACCTTGAACTTTAAGAAATAAATAACTAATGCACATCATTAAACTCACTATATATCATAGGAGATCTCGCAGTTTGACTGGTGATTTATGCTAGACATGCGAATGTCTGGACTAAAAATACTGCAGCAAATAAATATGTAATTAAAAAGCGGTGTCCGCAAGTATAATGGATAAATTGTAATATAGTTAAGTATTACAATGACACACTTTAGAAAGCATTTCGAGGATCGTACCCAAGGGAGGTTGAATTAAACCTAAATTAACTCTCTACACTAATAGGAGTAAATAGTACTAATTCAAAATTATATTACAAAAACCAAATTAAAATGGATAAATTAAACTAACATAAAATTATCTAAAACTAAAAATCTTCCAATTAACAATCTAAATTTAATCCAATAAAAATAGGCAGGAGTTCAACTCACTTCAGTGTTCCTAATTACCTTTAGAACTCGAGTTTTATCGAGTTAGTTATTAATTAACCAGTTATTACCTCTCGGCCTCTAACTAATTAACTAATCAACCAATACACGCTTACTGTAACACGCCTAACCCTATTTCATCTCTAGAATAGGGTTACAGGGTATTACCGAACTTTACGAACTAATTACGAATATTTCTTACCTTTATTATACAAATCAAGAATTAATCATAGAACACTCATATTGTCCTTTAGATCGGCCTTCGAAGCCCAATATACACTTTAGAAGAGAATCAAGATTAAGCCAAACACTTAGGAAAATTTTCCCAAAATCTCAAATTTTTTCTTAGGAACAAGGGACACACGCCTGTGTGGCTCACACGGCCAGGAAACACACCCGTGTCTTAGGCCGTGTGGGCATTTGGTAAGAGACACACGGTCGTGTCCCAACCCGTGTCCTTACCCGTGTAACTCTTTGACTTGTGACACATAGCCAATCACACGCCCATGTGCTAGGCCATGTGCAAAGTATAGGGGTCACACGGCCAAGACACACGCCCATGTGCCAGGCCATGTGTCACACACGGTTGAGACACACGCTCGTGTCTCTACCTGTGTGGATGAAAATAGGCCATTTTATGGCCACTTTTTTCACCCCACTATGGTATCAACCTATACACAACCAATTTCACATGTATATGACTAATTTCTTTCATTATTATAATCATATAATCACATATATTCTTCAATCTAATCTAGAACATAACTAGAACATAACTTAATTCATACATATAATTATCTATATTAACATGCTCTATTAATTTATATACTACTTATATCAACACTTATACTAACATAACATACCATACTTATATAAGCTAATATGAAATTCTACCATAATGTAACTTTGACATTTACATAACCATTTCAATCCCTATACATGCCATATAAAACATAATAAGTTTAACAAAATCTACTAGCAAGTCAGATAGTATGACTTACTGTACTGATCCGATCCTCCAACTTCACGTTAATCTACAAAGAACATTAAACAACACAAGTAAGCTTACAAAAGCTTAGTAAGTTCATTGGCTTTTTAAATAAATCTTACCGAACATGCTATAATAATTCATTAAACAAGCAATTCACAAACATTTCTTGTCATTCAAAATTTCAAATGATGAATTCACTTGATTGAGCATAATATCAATAACCACTTAAATTCTATCATATTAATTCCATATGACACTTACCAATCTTTTTCAAATTAGAGAACATCTTATGGATTTAAGTACATTGTTTCTCGATGCCATAGTCCAACTATGGTCAAACACATTTATTGTAACGCCCCAAAATATCTGTATTTTTTCCTGTAAATAATTAACCTAAATGTGTATCTGCTTCAGTGGTTGAGTATTCTGGTAGTGTCTGAGAGATCACAAGTTCAAGTCCTACCTTTGGCAAAGTTTTAAATTTTCTTGAATAAAGCCTTACTTTTGTTCAGTAAGCTTTTATTAAATTGTTTGTAAAAAACATATCAGAAAGGGCTTGCTAGTCTTGTGGTTCAGTGGAGTGTTGGCGTGTTTGGGGTCCTGTTTTTGAGCTTTGCAAGAGCATTATTTTTGCTTGTCTGTTCCGAAGAGTTTAATTTGGACTAAAAATCTAAGTAGTGGGTGGTTGAGATAGAGAAAGTAGTGGGATTTGGGTAATCAGTTTCCCAAAATTCTCTCCCCAGAAAGAAAACCTAACGTCTTCTCTTCCACCATTTCTTCCTATTTTCTATTTGCTTCTACTGAATCTTCACCTTTCTTGCTGTCAATTTCAGTTCTACCTTTTCCATACTACCGTTTTTCGCGTCTCTTTACTGCAGTATCTCTAGTACGTTATCAGTAAGTTTTGTAAGTATGATTTCCCTTTTAGGATGTTGAATTGTTGTTAATAGATTTCTAACTTATGCTCAGGAGAGGATTAAGGAATTTGGGTCTTCAATCAGTGTTGTAGAAGTGCGAATACGCCATTGTTTCGTTTGGAGGTAAGGGTTGTAGGTGGTTTTTCGGATTGTCTGTTCACGAAAATTTGGTTTGATATTGGTTTAAGTGATTAAAATTGAGGTTTTCTCAATCGATTATAGGTTCTGGATTACTGGGGATTACTTTTTCTGTGAAAACATTCCAGGTGTGTACTCGAAAATAATGAAAACGAGAATCAATGAAAGTCAAAAAATGAAACTGTCGATGCCACATGGGTGTGTGGCCGCCCATGTGGTAGGCCGTGTGGCAGTACACGGGCGTGTGATTGATGAGGCCAGGCTGTATGCGAAGGACATGGTCGTGTGATGGCCATGTGAGGCCATGTACGACACACGGGCGTGTGGAATTCTGGAATTTGGCTGTGTGGGCCACCCGGGCGTGTAAGCCCACACGGATAGGCCACATGGGCGTGTGAACCCATTTTTCTGAAATACTTTGAAAGGTTGCTCGGGTCGCCCAAGTTGACTAGGACCTAATGCAGGGTCGGTAAGAGTTACTTGGCCCTTGATTGCGTGATCTGACTATGTGATATATGTGCTCTAGCATGTTACTCTAGGCATGTAGACCGATTTGTATGTATGATTTGTTAAATGCATAATTGCATGTCATGTATTGTATGTTGTATTGCATCGAGGTTGGGTTAATGTATATGGAGGAAGTATTTTGAAAAGCTCCTATGCTTGATATCTAGTAGCCAAGCTGCAGCTATCTGATTATGTGTTGCATTTTGGTATAGCGTGGTGTGTAGGGATGGGTGGGTGGGTCGATTTTATCCTCACATGATATGTAGGGTTGGAAGGAGTTGGTGTGTAGAGGCTGGTGGGTAGGACTCTATTATTCTGATATGTTTTGCATGATATATCTGAGATGGGCTATAGCCCAGTTCGTATTTGATTCTGGATTTGAGTGAACTAATGCTTACACCGATTCTGTAAAAGGGGTCAGGCCCGAATTATCTGATGCTTGGATACATGACTGACTTCTGTTGTTGTGTATATTTTCTATGGGGATTACACACTGAGTTGGGAAAACTCACCCTATTCTGTTTAATCCGTGTAGGTAATTTCAAACATTAGACAGATCAGAGCGGCGGAGGACTTGGCGGTGACCACCACTATTTCGTACTGTTTTAATTCGGTCTTTCTGTTAGTTAATTAATTTCTCGCTAATAAATTGAGTATTTATTATTTCTGTAATTAGGACTTTTGGGACTGACTATTTAAATTTGGGATTATACTTAGCTATCCAGTTTTATCCCTACAAAAACATGACGTTTTCTTGAAATTAAAGTTTTCCTAAAAATGAATGGTTTTTCTAAAACAAAAAGTTCACAAGCTTCCGCTAAAAGTCACGTTTTGAACCATAGCAACGAATATGCGTTTTGCTAAGTTAATTAAAGACTAATAAATGGGAAGGGTTTTCACTCGATGAATTGGGCTACAAATTTCATTCCATGTGACATCGCCTGATTCGAGCATAACATTTAGGCCGGGTTTAAAGTGTTACATTTAGTGGTATCAGAGCCAAGTTCAAAACTCGACTGTGAATTTTGGGTTTCCAAACTTGTTCTTAAAGAAATTATTTCCAATTTTTTTTAAATATTCTTGTTAAGTGTGTGGTTTCCAGAGTCTCTGGCGCCGATTTTGTAAGTTTTCTGAAATTTGTACTGTTTATTTTACAATACTGTAGATAGTATATTCTGAAACTACTATAGGTAGTAAATCGTATTGAAAACTGTATTGAGACCGTGATTTACGAAAACAAACTCTAAACTTCTGATACTGTTCTGCATAAAACATCTGTTAATAAATACTGAAACTGTAACTGATCCATA
Source organism: Gossypium hirsutum (assembly GCF_007990345.1). Lineage (NCBI taxonomy): Eukaryota > Viridiplantae > Streptophyta > Magnoliopsida > Malvales > Malvaceae > Gossypium > Gossypium hirsutum. The sequence continues at coordinate 34,351,493 of NC_053429.1, read as the reverse complement.
AAATTTGTAATACAGATAAATTCTGAAATATACGATGAGCGTATGAGGTACCCGCGGACGGGGTACTAAAGGCCGGTGTAGTGGCTATAGAGGGCTCGAGCTCAGTCCTCATCTTTAGGCAGCATGTCGAATCTTGATACGAGTGAGGCATCGGTTTCACCTGCTATAGAGACTGGGTCTCATGATCACACGGCCGGGGACGATGCATTGTCCCAGGCTATGCTGAGGATTTTAAAGAAGGTCCCTGGGCCCAACACTGGATCTGGGGGCCGTGGGTCAGTTACGGAATGACTCCGGTCCAATGGGGCTGAGTTATTCAGGGGTGTTGCTAGAGTCACCCCTAACGTGGCCGAGTATTAGATGGAGGCCATAGAAAAAATTATGGACGACTTAGATTTTACTGCTAAGCAGAAGCTTAAGGGAGCTGTTTCTCTACTTTGCGATGAAGCATACCAGTGGTGGTTGATGGTTAAGAAGGGCACCCAGCCTAACCACTTGACATGGGATCTCTTTAAGACAGCTTTCCAGGGCAAGTACGTGGGGGCTAGTTATATTGATGTTAGGAGATGAGAGTTTCTGAATCTGACGCAGGGAGACCAATCAGTGGTCGAATATAAGGCCTAATTTCTAAGACTGAGCCGTTATGCGCGAGGCATGGTGGCGTTTGAATATGAGAGATGTGTCCATTTTAAGGACAGTCTTAAGGATAACCTGAGGGTGCTACTAGCTCCGCAGAGGGATCGTGAGTTTGCTGTTTTGGTCGAGAAGGCCAAGATTGCTGAGTATGTTAAGCGCGCGGAGTGCCAAAACAAGGATCGCGAGAGGGGTGAGAACAAGAAGGATTCGGAGCCCTCGAGTTCTAGGATGAGGCTTAAGAAAAAGGCTAGATCTAATGGGCCAGTGAGAGTTGGGCCTCCTATTGCACCTACTAGGGTGGCACTGTGTGGGCACTGTGGTAGACGCCATCCGGGCGAGTGTTGGAGGACTACTAGGGTGTGCTTGAGATATGGGTCGACTGAGTAACGTGTTCGGGATTGCCCGTTGAGAACTGATCAGGTGCAAGCTCTAAGTTTTTGTGCTGTATATTCACCGAGAGTAGTTCAGTAGCCATCTAGGGGTCAAGGTCAGGCCAAGGGTGGTAATGGTATGGGCCGAGGACAGAGAGCACTGAGCAGAGGTGCTGGACCATCTGAAGCGAGGCAACCTCTTTTTGTTTATGCTGCTCGTCTCCTTGAAGACCAAGATGCTCTGGACGTCACTACGGTATGTTTTTAATATTTGAAGTACCTTATCTTGCACTGATAGACATAGGCTCTACACACTCATACGTAGCTAGTACTGTGTCTGAAATCTTGAGCATTCCGGTTGAGAGTACTTCTAGCGAGGTAACTGTTGTGAGTCTGTTGGGACAGCCCATTTGAGTAGGTAAACTGTTTAGAGACGTTCTGTTAGAGGTCCAAGGGACAATATTTATGGCTGATCTAATGGAGCTTCTGTTTGGGGAGTTCGATCTGATTTTGGGAATAGACTGGCTGGTTAAACACTGGTGAGTCTGGATTGTGCGATGAAAGGGTTGTCTTGAGGACCGAGGAGGACAGTGAGGTAGTGGTGATTGGGGAACGACGAGACTACCTGATCTTTGTTTTGGTAACAGAAAATTTGGTTCGGAAAGGGTGTGAAGCATTCTTAGCCTACGTCAGTATTTCTGATTCTGAGGACTCTTCAGTTAAAGACATCAGAACAGTGAGGGATTTTCCAGATGTGTTTCTTGAAGAGCTACCGGGGTTACTTCTGAGCCGTGGGGTGGAGTTTGAGATTGAGTTTACAGAATGGCACTGAAAGAGTTGACGAAAGTTAAGGCTCAGATTCAAGAACTGTTAGACCGTGGGTTCATTTGTCCCAATATGTCTCCATGGGGAGCACCTGTTTTATTTGTGAAAAAGAAAGATGGGACAATGTGGATCTGTATCGATTATCGGCAGCTGAACAAGCTAACAATTAAGAATAAATACCCACTTCTGAGGATTGATGATTTATTCGACCAGTTTAGAGGGGCTTCTGTGTTTTCCAAGATTCACTTACATTCTGGGTATCATCAGTTGAGGTTAAAGAAGGCTGACATGCATAAAACGACATTTAAGACTCGATATGGACATTATGAGTTCCTAGTTATGCCCTTTGGGTTAACTAATGCACCAGCAGCATTTATGAACTTGATGAACCGTGTGTTTTAGCCTTATCTGGACCAATTTGTGGTGGTTTTTATCAACAAATTTTGGTTTATTCTAAGTTTGAGGACGAGAATGATGAGCATCTCAGAGTGGTTCTATAGATTCTTCGTGAGAAATAGTTGTATGCGAAGTTCAGCAAGTGTGAGTTTTGGCTTCGGGAAGTGACATTTTTGTGTCATGTGGTTTCAGCTGAGGGGAGTCGTGTTGATCATCATAAGATTGAGGCTGTGTTGAGTTGGAAACAACCGAAGAATGTGTTTGAAATCTGCAGCTTTTTGGGGCTGGCAGGATATTATCGATGATTCATAGAGGGGTTCTTCTTGATCGCAACTCTGTTGATTAAGCTTCTACGTAAGGGAGTTCCTTTTTTTTGGACTAATGTATAGTAGAAGAGCTTTGATAAGCTCAAGGCTGTTTTAACTCAAGCTCCTATTTTGATGCAGCCTGAGCCTGGTAAAGACTTCATGGTATACAGTGATGTGTCACATGTGGGTATGGTTTGTGTTCTGATGCAAATTAAAAAAATGGTTGCTTATGCGTCTCGTCAGCTCAGGACTCATGAGGGTAATTATCCGATGCATGATTTGGAATTGGCGGTGGTAGTCTTTGTACTGAAAATTTGGAGGCACAATCTGTATGGTGAGAAGTGTACTATCTACACTGATCACAAGAGCCTCAAATATCTCCTCACTCATAAGGAGTTAAACCTTAGGCAACATAGATAGGTTGAAATGCTTAAGGATTATGACTGTACTATTGAGTACCATCCTGGTAAGGCCAATGTGGTGGCCGATGAGTTAAGCCGTAGGGCTATGACCGATCTGAGAGCGATGTTCACTCGACCTAGTCTTTTTGACGATGAGAGTCTATTGGCAGAACTTCAGCTTAGATCGACATGGATTGATCATATCAGAGATAAACAGATGGGGGATAAGTCTCTGGAGTTGTGTTTCTGTCAGGCTGAGAGTGGTACTACTACAAAATTTGGGATTATTAAGGATGGGGTATTGTGTTTCCGTAGTCAGATTTATGTATCGAATGATGAGGACTTGAGACAATCGATTCTAAGGGAGGCGCATAGTAGCCCTTATGCTATGCATCCTGGCAGAAATAAAATGTACCGAGATCTACGAGAAGTATACTGGTGGCTAGGGTTGAAGCGTGAGGTTACTGACTTCGTTGCCCGCTGTTTGACTTGTCAGTAGGTTAAGGCTAAGCATTAGTTACCTTCGGGTTTGCCGCAGCCAGTTAGCATATCAATGTGGAAATGGAAGCGAGTAATGATAGACTTCGTTAGTGGGTTACCTCTAACACTCACTAAGAAGGATTCTGTCTGGGTCATCGTTGATTGATTGACCAAGTCCGTGCACTTCATCCCGGTCTGGACAAACTTTTCTCTATAAAAATTGGCCAAGCTTTATATTTCTGAAATAGTGAGGTTGCATGGGGTACCTTTCTCGATTATTTCCGATAGGGATCCTCATTTCACTTCTCGGTTCTGGAAGAAACTTCATGAGGCTCTAGGTTCAAGGTTAGACTTCAGCATTGCTTTCCATCCTCAGACAGATGGTCAATCAAAGAGGGTGATTCAAATACTAGAGGATATGTTGAGAAGTTGTGTTATCGATTTTCGGCGCAGTTGGGAGGAGTACTTGCCTTTGGCAGAGTTTACCTATAATAATAGCTACTAGTCTAGCATCCAGATGGCGCCTTACGAGGCCTTGTATGGTCGCAAGTGTCGCACTTCCTTGTGCTGGACTGAGTTGGGTGAACGACGTATTCTGGGTCCAGAATTAGTCTCTGAAACTAACGACAAGGTTCGTTTGATTCGAGATCGAATGAAAGTGACTTCTGATAGGCAGAAGTCTTATGTAGATCTAAAACGTCAAGAAATAGAGTATTCTATAGGGGACTTCATTTTTCTCAAAGTTTCGCCATGGAAGAAGATTCTGAGGTTCGGTTGCAAGGGCAAGCTGAGCTCTTAGTTTATTGGGTGGTACCGAATTCTGAAATGAGTGGGGCCAGTCGCATATCAATTGGAGTTACCTCCAGAGTTAGATCGCATTCATGATGTGTTCCATGTCTCGGTGTTGAGACGCTACCGCTCTGATCCCACGCATATAGTTCCTATGGAGGAAATTGAGGTTAGGCCAGATCTAACATTTGAGGAGGAGCCGGTTCAGATTCTAGGTTGTGACATTAAGGTACTACAAAGAAAATCTATCCCCTTAGTGAAGGTGCTGTGGTGGAATCATAGCATTGAGGAGGCCACTTAGGAGCTGGAGGATTCGATGTGTCAGCAGTATCCTTAGCTTTTCTGATCAAGTAAAATTTTGAGGCCGAAATTTTCTTTTAGGAGGGTAGAGTTGTAACGCCCCAAAATATTTGTATTTGTTCCTATAAAAAATTGACATAAATGTGTATCTGCTTCAGTGGTTGAGTATTCTGGTAGTGTCTGAGAGATCACAAGTTTAAGTCCTACCTTTGGCAAAGTTTTAAATTTTTTTGAAAAAGCCTTACTCTTGTTTAGTAGGCTTTTATTTGATTATTTGTAAAAAAAATATATCAGAATGGGCCTGCTGGTCTGGTGGCTAAGTGGAGTGTTGGTGTGTTTGCTGTCCTATGTTTGAGTCTTTGCGAGAGCATTATTTTTGCTCGTCTATTCCAAAGAGTTTGAGTTGGACTAAAAATCTAAATTGTGGGTGGTTGAGATAGAGTAGGTAGTGGGATTTGGGTAATCAGTTTCCCAAAATTCTCTCCCCAGAAAAAAAAATAACATCTTCTCTTCCACCCTTTTTTCCTCTTTTCTTTTTGCTTTTGCCGAATCTTCACCTTTCTTGCTGTCAATTTCAGTTCTACCTTTTCCATACTACCATTTTCCGCGTCTCTTTACTCCAGTATCTCTAGTACGTTATTAATAAGTTTTGTAAGTACGATTTCCCTTTTGGGATGTTGAATTGTTGTTAATGGAGTTCTAACTTATGTTTAGGAGAGGATTAAGGAGTTTGGGTATTTAATCGGTGTTGTGAAAGTGTGAACATGCCATTGTTTCATTCGGAGGTAGGGGTTGTAGGTGGTTTTCAGGATTGTCTGTTCACATCAATTTGGTTTGATATTGGTTTAAGTGACTGAAATTGGGGTTTTCTCAATCAATTATAGGTTCTGGGTTGCTCGGGATTACTTTTTCTATAGAAACATACCAGGTGTGTACCTAAAAACAATGAAAACGATAATCAGCGAAAGTCGAAAAATGAAACTGTCGATGCTTCACGGGTGCGTAGTTGCCCATGTGGTAGGCCGTGTGGCAGTACACGGGCGTGTGATTGACGAGGCTAGACTATGCGCGAAGGACACGACTGTGTGATGGCCAGGAGAGGCTATGTGCGATACACGGCTCAACCAACTGGGTTGTGTGGGCCACACGGGTTTATGGGCGCACACAGGCATGTAGAATTCTAGGACAGGCCTTGTGATCCACACGGCCAGGGCCAATTATGGCCGTGTGGGCCACACAGACTTGTGGGCCCACACAGGCAGGCCACTTGGGCGTGTAAGCCCATTTTTCTGAAATACTTTGAAAGGTTGCTCGGGTTGCCCAAGTCGCCTGGGACCTAATGTAGGGTCAGTAAGAGTTACTTGGTCTCTGATTACGTGGTCTGACTATGTGATATATGTGCTCTAACATGTTACTTTTAGCATGTAGACCGATTTGTATGTATGATCTATTAAATTCATAATTGCATGCCATGTGTTGTATGCTGTATTGCATCGGGGTTGGGTTGATGTATATAGAGGAAGTATTCTAAAAGGCTCATAAGCTTGATATCTGGCAGCACAGCTGCAATTATCTAATTATGTGCCGCATTTTGGTACAGCATGGTATGTAAGGATGGGTGGGTGGTGTGTAGGGTTGGACGAAGTTGATGTGTAGAGGCTAGTGGGAGGACTCTATTATTCTGCTCTATTTTGCATAATATGTCTGAGATGGGCTATGGCCCAGTTCGTATCTGATTCTGAATCTAAGTGAACTAATGTTTACACCGGTTCTATAAAAAGGGTCAGGCCTGAATTATCTGATATTTGGATATATGTCTGAATTATGTTGTTGTGTATATTTTCTATGGGGATTACACACTGAGTTGCTAAAACTCACCCTTTTCTGTTTAATCTGTGTAGGTAATCCCCAGCATTAGATAGATCAGAGCGGCGGAGAACTCAGCGGTGACCACCACTATTTTGTACTTTTTTAATTTGATTTTTCTATTAGTTAATTAATTTCTCGCTAATAATTTGAGTATTTATTATTTCTATAATTGGGACTTTTGGGATTGACTGTTTAAATTTGGGATTATACTTTGCTTTCCAGTTTTATCCCTACAAAAGCACGACGTTTTCTTGCAATTAAATTTTTCCTAAAAAAATACGGTTTGTCTAAAACAAAAAGTTCACAAGCTTCAGCTAAAAGTCACGTTTTGAACCATAGCAACGAATATGTGTTTTGCTGAGTTAATTAAATACTAATAAATGGGAAGGGTTTTCACTCGATGAATTAGGCTACAAATTTTCAAAATTACACATTTACCCTAACTTTTACAATTTTTACAATTTAGTCCCTGATCAATTAACCCATCAAATGAGCTAATTTTTCTCAATTAACACTTTATGTAATTATTTTAGGCTACTATAAAGCCTTTGATATTCAGAATTTTAACACCAACCCTAATTCTTAACTTTTTCACAATTTGGTCCTAAACTCAACATCTATCAAAATTACTTAATAAAATCATCATATAACAAAATTAAAGCTTCAAATTCATGTTAATTCATCATGAACATCCAGCACTCATCAATGGTAACTTTCAAAATTACCCATAGAATCAAAAAGTAATGAAATAGATAGTTGAACCTAATTATAAAAATCTTAAAAACACAAAAATTTCAAGAAATAAACAAAATTAAACTCACTTGTAGCAAAAAAGAAGGAAAAATCAGCTTTAAAAGCTTTCTCCCATGCTATTTTCACCTAAATTGAAATGAGAACATCTAGAATTCTCTTGCAATTTCTATTTATTTGTTAAATTTTATTTAATTTACAATTTTTCCCTCCATTTGTCTTATTTCATTGTTTAACATTAGCATACCGTCCAACCTATGCAATTTAGGCCCAATTGCCCTTTAAGTGCTCATTTATTTATCTCTTAGACTATTTAATCACTATTTCTTTAATTAACTAGTTTTACACCTTTTTTCAATTTAGTCCTTTTAATTAATTAACCATCGAAACGTTAAAATTTTCTAATGAAACTTTAATACTAACTCAATTACACTCCGTAAATATTTATAAAAATATTTACGGCCTGATTTATAAAATCAAGATTTCGATACCTCAGTTTATAAACCGATTAATTTAATAAATATTTCTAAAACACAAATCACTAACTCATAACTTTCTTAAATTCACAATTGGCTCATAAACACTAACTAATAAAATTTACGAGCTCACTTGTTGGATTTTAGTGGTCTCGAACCACTGTTTCTCACACCACTGAAAATTGGGTTGTTACAACTCTCCCCCCATTAGGAAATTTTGTCCTCAAAATTTGTTACCTGAAAATAAGTTCAGATACTGTGATCTCATCGATTCTTTTGTTTCCCAAGTAGTCTCCTCCGAACCATGATGATGCCACAGCATTTTAACTAACGGTACTCGTTTATTCCATAATTCTTTAATCTCTTGGGCCAAAATCTGCAGCGATTCTTCTGAGTACTTCATATCCAGTTGAAGCTCAATTTCACTATGAGGAATGACGTGTAAAGGATTTGATCTATATCATCGCAGCATTGATACATGAAACACGTTATGAATTTTCTCAAGTTTCGGAAGCAAAGCTAACCGATAAGTCACAGGGCCAATTTTTCAACTATCTCATACGGTCCGATAAATCTTGGGCTCAATTTCCCTTTTCTACCAAATCGCAATACTTTCTTCCACTGTGAGACCTTTAAGAATACTTGATCACCTACATTAAATTCTATCTCTCTTCTCTTCAAACCTGTATATGATTTTTGACGGTTAGAAGTAGCTTTTAAATTGTCCCGGATAATCCAGACATTTTCTTCAGTTTCTTGAATCAAATCAATCCCATTAACTTGGATTCACTCAGTTCGTACGAATACAATGGATTCTTACATTTTCTTCCATAAAGAGCTTCAAATGATGCCATTTTTATGCTAGACTGATAACTATTATTATAGAAAAATTTGGCCAAGGGTAAATACCTTTCCCAGCTACTTCCAAACTCGAGTATACAATATCTTAACATGTCTTCTAGAATTTGAATCACTCGTTCTAATTGCCCGTCAGTCTGAGGATGAAATGCTATGTTGAAATTTAACTTAGTACCTAGAGCTTCTTGTAGTTTACTCCAAAACCTTGATGTAAACCTCAGATCTCAATCCAGAATAATAGATGTTGGAACCCCGTGCAATCTTACTATCTCAGACATATATAATTCTGTTAACTTCTCAAGTGGAAAGTCTATTCTAATCAAAATAAAATGTGCTGACTTAGTTAATCTATCAACAATCACCCAAATCGAATCTTTCTTTCTCGGAGTCATAGGTTAGCCAAACATAAAATCCATCATGACATGTTCCCATTTCCACTCAAGAATCATGACAGGTTGTAACAAACCCGCTGGTACCTGATCCTCTACTTTGACCTACTGAAAAATCAGACATTTTGCTACAAATTCACAAATTTCTCTTTTTATACCCGGCCACCAATACATCCGTTTCAAATCACAATACATCTTCGTACTTCCCAGATGAATGGAACACATGCTATTGTGAGCTTTAGATAAAATATCAGTTTTCAAATTTGAATTATTCGGAACAAAAATTCTATTGTGATAATGTAACATACCGCTATCATCAATGCTATACTCTGAACTCAATTTATCTCGAACCATCTATTTTTTCAACACCAATTTTGGGCTATCATCTTGCAACTCCCAAATCCATTGAAGGAACACAAGTTTTGTTCTCAATTTTGCTAATATGGAACAATCTTCATTAAGAAATAAATGAGCGTTTATCGCTCGTAGTGCAAACAAAGATGACTTTCGACTGAGTGCATCTGCAACTATATTAGCCTTTCCCGGGTGGTAGTCAATAACCAAGTCATAATCTTTCAGTAGCTCTAGCCACTATCTCTACCTCAAATTCAACTCCTTCTAAGTCATCAAATATTTTAGACTTTTATGATCTGTATATACATAGCATTTCTCTCCATATAAATAATGTTTCTAGATTTTCAAAGTAAATACAATTGCAGCCAACTCAAGATCATGTGTAAGATAATTTTTCTCATGCGGTTTCAACTACCGAGAAGCATAAACCACTACTTTTCTTGACTACATTAGGACACAACCCAAGCCATTCAGAAATGCATCACTATATACAACATATGGCACACTCGATTCTAGTTGAGTCAAGACCGGAGCTTCTGTTAACATTGATTAAAACTTTGCTGACACTCATCATACCAAACAAATTCAACATTTTTCTATTGTAGTCGAGTTATCAGGAAAGTGATCATTGAAAAGTTCTTGAAAATGTAGCGATAATATCCTGCTAAACCCAGTAAACTCCGCACTTCTGTTATATTCTTCGGAGTTTTCCAATTCACTATTGTAGATACTTTGCTTGGATCCACTCGAATCCCTTCAGCTGATACGATATGACCCAGAAATCAGACCTCATGAAGCCAGAATTCACATTTACTAAACTTTGCATACAACTGGTTTTCTGTCAAAGTCTATAACACAATCCTCAAATGTTGTGCATGCTCGGATTCTGTCTTGGAATAAATCAATATATCATCAATAAACACAAATACAAATCTATCCAAATAAAGTTGAAAAATCCAATTCATTAAATTTGAGTTTTGAAAGCAGTCTTCGACACATCACATTCTTTAACTTTCAACCAATAATACCCGGATTTTATGTCTATCTTCGAAAATACTACAACACCTTTCAGCTGATCAAACAAATCATCAATATGAGGTAAAGGGTATTTGTTTTTAATTGTGACCTTGTTTAGCTGTTTGTAATTTATACACAATTTCAAAGAGTCGTCTTTCTTTTTCACAAATAAGACAAGTGCACCTCAAGGAGATATACTCAGTCTGATGAACCCTTTGTCTAGTAATTCTTGCAATTGAGTCTTTAATTCCTTTAACTCAGCTGGTGCCATTCTATATGATGTTATTGATATCAGGGTTGTTCCCATAATTACATCAATCACAAATTCAACTTCCCGATCAGGTGGTAAACCCGACAGTTCCTCAAGAAACATATCAGTAAATTCATTAACATCTGGTAACTATTTTAATTTTGATTCAGAACCCCGAGCATCAAGAATGTAGGCTAAAAATGGTTCATTACCTTTCCCCATTAATCTCTGAGTTGAAAAGGCTGAAATAATTCTAAATTTTTTTTTTGGATTTCCGACCTTAACAGTAATCATCTCTCCTGACTGACATTTTAGATCAATCCATTTTTCTTTACAATTTACTATAGCACCATGCTTCGTCAACCAATCCATTCCCAAAATAAAATCAAATTCCAAAAAAGGTAGTAACATCAAATCAGCTGGGAATTCATAGCCTTTTATTTTCAATAGGCAGTCACGACACACTAAATTAACTGTTACACTTTGGCCTAATGCATTAGTAACTTGAACACCATAATCAGTAGGTTCAGTAGACAATTTCTTTTCTGATGCTAAAGCAGTGCAAACATAAGAATGTGTAGACCCAGGGTCAATCAATGCATACACGGTAACATCAAAAAGATAAAATGTACCAGCAATTACATCTGGAGCTGTAGCTTCCTCCCTTGCTCAGACAATATAAGTAAGTGCAGGTGCCCTAGACTTTTTCGATGCGAGTCAAAATTTGGTCCATTGGTTCGCATGAACTAAATCCTAAATCTCATTGTTTAAGTCGAATAATGGGTCAAACCCACGTTCTTGAATAAACGTTTTGCATTGGAGTTCCAAGAAGTATTTTTTTGACTTTTTGGCTCTGAAATCAAGTAGAATTAAATTCTCTCGATTCGGTTGGTTGCGAGGAGCTACAATTTTTCCTCGGGGCCATTTACAAACAATAATCCAAACACAACTACTATGATGAAATAAAAATAAAATAAAATAATAGAAAAAATGAAAAATGTTTCACTGAGATTGTTGCATGAAGAGGTGATTACCAATGGTAGAGAGCAATAAAGAAGACATCAATGGTATGAAGAGGAAACAAAAGCTCGCAAAATACTACAAAAAACGAAAGCAGAGATGGAAGGGAAGTGATCGATTGTAGTTAAGAGGGCTTAGGGGGTGTTTAGAATATGTTTAAAGTGTAAAATTAGGGTTAAAAATATATTAGCATATATATAAGGCTATACAGATCATGCAAAAAAAAAGGATAAAAATTTTGACGACCTGAAAACAGTGTCATGACACTGGGTGTTGGTGTCGCGACACCGTACTTCGAATGCTTCATATTTTAGGTTCGAAGTGCCATGTCACGGCACTGGCCCCCAAATTTTCAAATTAATTTTGGTTTGAAATGCCATGTTGTGACAATGAGGTTCAGTATCACGACACTAGATGTAATTAGCAAGATTTTAGGTTCAAAGTGCTATGTTACGACATGGAGATGCGGTGTCACGACGCCGCCTTGATTTTAAAAATCCTAGGAGCTTCAAAGTTCAGTGTCGCAACATCGAGGTTTGGTGTCACGACACTGCCTGGTTTTCTTCATTTTGAAGTTCGGTGGAGTGTCAGTCCCTCCTTTTTACTCCTAATTTCTCAATAAGTCCCTAGTAGGTTCCCTATAGCTACCTAAGGCCTTAAACCTACTCTAATTAAAACTTTCTAACCTAATCAGAAACCAAAATACAAACCCCAAAGTTCGAATGTACAAAATTTACAACAAAAATCCAAAGTCTTATAAAGAAATTAAGTTTGGCTATCGGACTCATTTTGTTGCCCTTGCGTTCCATGCATCGCCACATTTCTCCTTTTGCAATCTTTTTGGTCCATCTAACAATCAACTTTATTTTTAGGGTCATTCCACTTGTCGTGCTCCTGCGATCTTTTGGTACCTACACATATCGAACTAGAACTATACCTTTGAACAAGATTGTTAGGGGTACTCAAAGAAATTACGTAACAATCCTCCTCTATTTTATTTTCATATTTCGTATTTTGGAATCATGTCCAAATTTGAATACTTCTATGTCACCATCGATATTCATTATTAGTATGTTCTTTTTTAGATCAATGGTTGATCTAAAGGTAGCCAAAAATGGTCGACCCAACAAAATAGGAATATCTTAGTGCTCCTTGAAGTTTAGGACCAAAAAATTGGTGGGGATTAAAAAATCCCTTACCTTAACCAATACGTCTTCGAGTACCCCTTTAGGGTATACCAGAGACTAATCAGCTAATTATAGTGTAATTGTCATATTTTTCAGCTTATTCAATCCAAATTTTAAATATGTGGATAAGGGCATCAAATTTATGCTGGCCCCTAAGTAACAAAAGGCCTTGCTAAAATGTTTATTTCCTATCTCCTGGGGAGTTGTAAAACATCCTATATCTTTTAGCTTCGGGGGTATTTTTCAGGCAATTATTGCATTACAAAAAGCGTCGATTTTTATTTGCTCACCTTTCTTTAGCTTTTTATGGTAGACATATTTTCTTTTAAATATTTGAAATACTTTGGTATCTTATCAATAAGCAGTAGTAGTGGCAAATTAAAGTTAAGGGATTTAAAAAGATTTAGAAAACTTATGAATTCCTCCTCACCCATTCGTTGCATGTCCTCCAACCTCGATGGGAATGGTATGCTCTTTTGCACTAGTTCCGAGCATGCAGTATTTTCCAGCTCAGCTACTGATTCAGATTTTTTCTTTATGTGGACTTCAATTTTCGGATCATTAAAGTTTCAGTCCTCTGTCTTGAGCTCATCATCCCCCTTATTAATGGGTTTATCTGAGTTTCCTAATGTTTTACCTGAACGGAGTGCAATTGCATTCGCATTCTCTTTTCTGTCCCTCTGAGGATTGTTCTTAGTATTAATCGGAATACTTATGCCCATTTGCTTCCACATCTCATTCAACATTCTTAAGATATAATGCATCTCCTCCTCTAATTCGACAACACCGGTATGAGTTTGTGCGCATTCGGTCTTTATATGTTGAATGTCAGATCGTGTGAGTTGCATATGGATCTCTCTGGAGATATTTGCACGCGGGGGTTGATTTGGAGGGTTTTTCAATTTGAAGTTGGGTTTCCACTACCTTAATTGCCTCCCCACTTTAGATTTTAATGGTCCATCCAACTGAGGTTGTAAGTATCCGAATAGGGATTTCCACCCCTATTACCCAAATAATTCACTTCCTTCGATTGGCTCTCCAAGTATGTCATGTAGTCTCGAGCGACATAATTCATCGATGGCTTAACAGTGGTCTATAGACAATATAATTTTTCCAAATTTTATTGATAATTGTTATCTTCCTTGACCATCTTAGCCGATGACAGCTTTTGGCTATATGAAAAGTGTTTGTTTAGCTACATGTATGAGTTCATTGCCATGTCCTCAATCAATTGACAGACTATCTCATAGGTATTGTTCATAACGGCCTTGGTCAATGCGCCATCTAAGCCGACTCTTAAACTTTCATCCAATCTATTATAGAAAATTTACAATTAAAGCTAGTCTTGCATACCATGGTGTGGGTATTTCCTAAGCAATGACTTGAAGCGTTCCCATGCTTTGTATAATGTTTCACCTTCAAGTTGCTTAAAATTAGCAATGTCATGCCTTAATTGGATGGTTTGACTAATGGGGAAAATTTTGTCTAAGAATTTCCCCACTAAGTCATCTCATGTCGTGATGGATCCCTGCTATTAAGAATCGAGCCATTCATAGGTGTTGTCGCAAAGAGAGAATAGAAACAACTAGAGACAGATCGCGTCGTTGGTCACGTTGTTGTATTTAAATGTGTCGCATAGTTATAGGAATCTCTTTAAATGTTAGTTGGGGTCTTCTATCATGTTACCACAAAATTGCAAATTATTTTGTATCATTTGGATGGTGGTTGTCTTAATCTCAAAATTGTTTGCATTAATTGCTGGCTTGATACTACCTCGAACAACATCTAAAGTAGGTTATCGCATATTCACACAATATCCTCTCTTGTTGAGCCATTAATGGCTCTCTTTAGAACTATGTTGGTGGTTTTGTTTTTTCTTCAAACAGCGGGTTTCCTCGCAGCAAGTCAGACACTATAGGTGGATTGTTTTGTATTTTCTAACGAGCTTGTCTAAAAAATCTCTCGGGTTCAGGATATGTCTCGATTGGGATAATTCCCCTCCAATTTATACATTGAAAAGATATAATAAAATAAAATCAAATAAACTAAAAATCAAATAAAAATAAAAATTTGTTTCTATAATCCTAAGCTTTCCTATTTATCCTGTCAAATGTAGGAAATGTAACTTCAAGTTTAATGTTGAAACCCCCTCGACAATGATGCCAGCAACTTGAACTCCGCCAAACATGCGAACTTCTGGACTTGAAATACTTCAGGAAATAAATATCTAATTAAACAGTAGTGTCCATAAGTATAAGGGTCAAATTGTAATATAATTAAGTGTTACAGCAAAACACTCCAGGAAGCATTTCGAGGATCGTACCAAAGGGAGGTTGAATTAAACCTAAATTAACCCTCTACACTAATAGGGCTAAATAATAATTCAAAATTATATTACGAAAACCAAATTGAAATGGATTAATTAAACTAACATAAAATTATCTAAAACTAAAAATCTTCAATTAATAATCAAAATTTAATCCAATAAAAACAAGCAAGAGATGAACTCACTTCAGTGTTCCTAATTAACTTCAGAACTCAGGTTTTATCGAGCTAGTTATTAATTAACTAGTTATTACCTCTCGGTCTCTAACTAATTAATCTATTAATACACACTTACCTTTCGGCCTCACTTTCTTGACAGGGATAAATTATGATATACTCGGTAAACTTATGTCTCAATCTCGTTTATTCTAAATTACTTCTTAGGGGTGTCAGTTCCTAAACTCAAATTATAACCAACTAACTTGGATTTCAACCCTAATTCATATGTTAATTAGTCACACATCCGTTCTTTAATCCCCCTAAGGAAATTAGGCACTCATGGATACCTAAACTCAAATTTTGCATACCAAACAGTAAATTAAATAAAAGTAGGGAATAGAGAAATAAGTCTGTTTTGATAAAGATTCCTGCTCAGAAGTGAAATCTCCTTTAAAAGTCACGAAGATCACTTCGATTGCAATTGGAATCCATAAGAAAATAATGAAAAACTATTAAATGAAAACCTTGTATCCAAATTGAATCCAAGTTAACAATAACAAAAAGTATTTAAAGGACTAACTTGAAAGAAAATAAAAACTAAAGTAAAACCCTAAAAATAACTAAGTGACTCACTTGGCCAAGCCCCCTAAAATAAGGTTTAACATGCTTATTTATAAAGTTTATGATCTAACCTAATTAGGGTTACTAAACAGTCCAAATATCTAATTTACATTGTGTGGACAAAAATACCCATGCTTAATTTTCTTAATCATAGCTCGGTGTTAAGACACTGCCTTAAAAATTTCTAAATATTTTTGGCTTCGAAGTTTGGTTTTGCGACACCACTAGATAGTGTCTTAGACACTAGATAAAGCCATTAAATCTCCTTTAAGCCCATAGTAGCCTATTAGGTCATAACATAGCTCAAAATAGTGTAAAAACAATTATTTTGCATAATTTAAACATAAAGTAATAAAAACTGAAAATGAACTAAAAACAAATAAAAACACTAGAAAACAAGTTCATTAAGTGCCGGAAAGACCTTGATTTGCCATAACAAATTATGGCAAATCAATTAGCGTAAACGACACCCATACATTCTTCTTGAATGAATCATTGGTGAACACATTGGTGGATTTAGGTGAAAATATCCTCTTTTTGACACCCCATTTGAGACTTGACATTGTTTGGCTTCATCTTCAAATTTTATTTACCTTGCTAATTTGACTTAAGAAAAGGTAACCTCACAAGCAGTTATACGAATTGTCGATGACCTTTGGTAAACTTACAGATACCTCGCAACCATGACAGATTCTTGCCTTGATCCCTTCATTTCACATTGAATTCATTATCGATTTACTGTATCATCCTGAAATTCATCATCTTAGCTCGTGCATATAACTTCTTTTAAAGGAAAACCCGTTTACTATTATCCTCGTATATGACCCTTGAATATAAAATCTTCTTGATAGTCAAGTACCATTTTTCCCTTATGAACTCGTACTTGTAAGATGGTCCCACAAGACTTTCCCTCTTCGGATCATCCAACAAGATACTCCTATAAACATATGGTCCCCAGTAGACTACATCTTTTTTAAATTGTAGAAGATGAAATTCTCATTTGTAAGAAAATCCTTAATGGATTTCACATGCTAGATAATCCCATCAAACATCATCCTAATTTGCTAAACCTTGGCAGGCTTTATTGAATAGTCAGCCCTTGGCGGACATTCCGCCTAAGACAGCCCTTAGTAGACTTTTTTCTTAAGATAGCCCTTGGCAAACCTTCCACTTTTCTGGTGACCTCTTTATCAATAAACACTTAGAATTTAAAACCTAAAGAACTATTTTTGTTATTTCATAACTAATGATGGTTTATACGTCAACTCTAGTGGACTCTTAATGGTGTATACTTATTTACAAATACTTTAAAGGAAATATCCCTTCTTTTCACATATGCCCACGTTTAAAACGCCTCTACTAGTTCCTCTTACCTTCACATTTTCTTGGGACCTCTTAGGCCTGTTTGTTGGCGTTCCCATACGTGCCATAACCATATTGTCAGACTTTTTCACCACTTGAATCATACAATAATTTCAACTTATATGCCCCGATGCCTTCCCCGTTTACAATCCTAGCAGACCCCAATTCGTAATACAGTGCACCTGTTCACCACTGGATCATGTCACGGCTAACCACGATTTTTTAACTTTGACGAGCTAGTAAAGCTCTTCCAAGATTTCACTTTGAAGAGCATGTATACCATTTACACGGCGTCAGTTTAAAGAGCTTGTATATCACTTAAACAGTGTCACTTCGAAGAGTTAATAGATAACCATTCCACAATGTTGTCGAACTCTATTGAATCCTCTTTCAATCCGTCCATTCCTCAATTACGCGAAATTTTCCTACCTTCATGTAACTCGTCAAAGTAACTCCATTTGTACTCCTCATTTTTATAACATACATTTCACGCATAATATTCCATACACTATTATAACAACGACTACACCACATATCAATACATCTATATACAATTCTATGACACGGGTTAAAAATCATACTTGCAGTCATTCATAAATTAATGCAACCTTATGCATGCATGACTTTCTCATTCACCATAATCATACGCAACCATAGAACTCAGAGAAATCATATAAACATACCATAAAAGTAGCACAATAATCAGCAGATACCCAAAGGTGGAGTGCAGAAACTCACATGCTATCCTTCGTCCTTGTCAGCTTAGCCTTTCCTAATGACAGAGCCTCATTTATCCTAACAACTAAGCATGACAACCAAATATACTGGTTAAATTGAATGTAACAACCCAATTTTGGGCCTAGTCGAAACAGTGGTTTTGGAAACACTAAATCGAGGTTAGAGAAATTAATTTTCTTTATATTATTTTATGTGTTATAGTATGATTATATGAGTGCATGAGAATTTGGTGAAATAATTTCAATGATTGCATGCTTAATTGCGAAAAAGGACTAAATTGCATAAAGTGCAAAAGTTTTGTTTTGCTAGCTGAAGGTGTTAAATAGCTAGAGAACCATAATTAGGGACCTTTAAAGAGCAAATATACCTTTAAGAAAGGCTTGTCCAGCCATAGAGAGAAAGAGATTAAAATTTTTCAAAGGTTAGGTGAATTTGGTGACTTGTTTTGACTAGAAATAAAATAAAATAAAGAGAAAGTGATATCATCTTTTCACCTTCCTCCTCTCCACTAAAAATACCAGAAAAATAGGGGTTTTGAAAGCTTGAAATTTTCAGCCACTCTTCACCCTTACAAGTAAGTTATTTAGATGATTATTTTTTATGGTTTTTGTACTTTTGGGACCTTTATAGCTTAATTTAGTTAATGAGGGGACTATTTTCAAAATGGTGAAAGTATAGGGTTCTTGAATGAGAGAATTGATGTTTTTAGTTGAAACTCTATGGAAGAAAATGATTTAGGGTGGTTAAATAAACAACTTTTGTGAAATGGTGTTCGTGAGAAACACCTAAAGGGACCATTTTGTGAAGATGATAAAATAGGTTGTAAATGGGTGGAATAATTGAAATGGTGAGTTGATATAAGTATAAAAATTATTTGACTAGGCTTGGTTAATGAGGAAAATTTATAAAAATTGATTTACGAGCCTAGAGGTAAAATCGTAATTTTTCTAAAAGTCTAATGGCAAAATGGTCATTTTGCCAAAGAATGAATTGTGGAATGTTTTATTAATGTGATGATTAAACAAAAGAATTTTTATCGTTTTAGATCAAGAATTAGATAATGTGGACCTAGACCGGGGGAAAGCCAAGCTAGTGGAATAAATCCAATTAGTCGCCAACATTTTGTTTACCAAGGTAAGTTGTGCATAAATATTACAACTTTATTGTTACCATGCATTGAATAATTGATATCACATAAAATGTTTGAATGTGACTATGAAAAATGTATGATGAAATTGATACGATGAAATCCCTGGTTGAACCGTGGGAATAGGTCGGATATTCATGCCATGGGACTAGGGTTATATGAGTGCTAGTTTAAGACCATGTCTAGAACATGGCAACGGCACCAATAGATAAGAGCCAGTGTAAGACCATGTTTGGGACATGGCATCGGCTTCAATATGTGAGGGCCAGTATAAGACCATGTCTGGGACATGGCATCGGCCTCGATATGTGAGAGTCAGTGCAAGACCATGTCTGGGACATGGCATCGACTTTGATGTATAAGCCAATATAAGACCATGTCTGGGACATGGCGTCGGCATCTTACCTTATATTTGAGGCTTATTAAATATCCGGTAGTATTCCAAAGGGTTCAATGGGAAAATTTATTATTTATGTTGGAATAAGAGAGGTTATGACTATACAATCAGTAGGACATGTATTCACATGAATTTCATGAGTTGCAAGCTCAATTATATTGTAAGAGTAGTTAGGAATGAAAATGAGTAAGTTATGCTTACGACTATATGTGTATTTTGTGCAAATTATGACATGTTATGAGTATGTTAATGCATGGTAAATTGTTGTTATATATTTACATGCAACTTACTAAGCTTTGTGCTTACTTTTTTCCCTTTTTATTTTCTTATAGCACCGCCTAATTAG
Organism: Gossypium hirsutum; assembly: GCF_007990345.1. NCBI lineage: Eukaryota > Viridiplantae > Streptophyta > Magnoliopsida > Malvales > Malvaceae > Gossypium > Gossypium hirsutum. The sequence continues at coordinate 34,331,722 of NC_053429.1, read as the reverse complement.
CTCGTGAATCAACGTACGTCAGAGGCATCGTTCACACTATCAATTGTAAAACTTGGTATAGTTAGTTTTTCTATTTTAAGTATGGCATGTATAGGGACTTAATCTTTTGTTAGTGTCATATTGTTTTGGGGTCAAGGTGTTGGCTTGTCATGGAATCTTTCATTTTTTATAAGGCCATGAATAATGGCTAATATTCATTATTAATATATGCAAATGATGATATTTTCATGGATGAGCAAATTGTATGAATGAATAAGTGCATATTTCGATTGTTAAAGCATAGTGAGGGTCGCTTTTAAATGTCATGTTGTGGTTGATTTGGTCTCGTATTACTGTATAGATTGGTTTTGTTGTGTGATGTTTAATTGGTGCAAGTAAGGGTGGCAAAAAGGCTTGGTAGATAGCCTTGTTTTTGTCCACACGGGCAGACACACGGGCGTGTGTCTAGGCCGTCTGTGACACACGATCTTTCCCACGGGTATGTAGCCCGGCCATGTGTCCCCTGCACCTTAATTTTTCAAGTCAGTATGCATGGTAGTAAACACACGGACAGAGACACGGCCGTGTGTCTCAGCTGTGCGGAGGACACGGCCTAACACACAGGTGTGTGCCTTGGTTGTGTGCCCTTAATTGGTTGATGACATCAGAAACAGAATATCAAGGTTTTTGTACATGGGCTGAGACACGGGCGTGTCATAGCCGTGTAAAGGACACAGGCCATGGACACAGGCATGTGCTAGGCCATGTGAAAACCCCTGTAGGTTCGAATCAAAAAATAAATCCACATGGGTTAGGGACACGGGCGTGTCCAGATATACCCAGGCTGTGTGATCTACACGGGCCTTCAGCACGATCATGTTAAGACGACACACGATCGTGTCACTTTTCTACACGAGCGTGTGCCCTGTTTACCTTGAAATTTTTCAAATTTTTCTAAAGTACTCAGTTAAGTCCCGAATCTTTTTTGAAGCGTGTTTTAGGCCTCGTGGACTCGTATTAGGGACTTTATGTTAGATTTTCAAAAATTTTTAATTTGGACGAAAATTTATGGCACGAAAATGTTTGCAAGCATGTGTTTAAGTACGGTAACACCTCGTATCCTGTTCCGGCGTTGAACTCGGGTAAGGGGTGTTACATTGAAGGTGTTCAAACCTTAAAACCCAGAATCCATTATTATGCAAAAGCTTCCCAAGATTTTATAAACCCTTAACTTCTTTTTTTCCCAATTTCATGAATATAGTAAGATCATAAGCTTCCCAATTCATCAAATTCAACACATTCCAGACTCAAACCTCATGATCACTGCCTCGTGCAAGTCTCTCCGTTACATTCTCTTCTTTGGAGCAACCAAAGAAGACGATGCATAAGAGAAGAAAATGTAAACATAATTGAGAAGAATTCCATTTGCTGAAAAAGGCTTCTTACATATAGATAACCCTTCTCGCATGGTTACCAAAGCCCCAATTAAGAAATCCATTGATAATCATTTTGCCTCCCTTTAAGGAACCAGGTGGTTCCATCTTAACTGAACTGAAATTAAAACTCAACTAATTACCAACCAGCCACAAAATTTCTTAAGTTTTCCAATAGAGCCCGCTGACTTACTATTTTATTCAATTAATTCCCAATTCTCTCTTAACTTCGAGACTTTAATGAGAACCAAGTATGATAGTCACTTTATCTCCCATTTCTTGCATTATACCTGACCCAATCATATTTCTCTTGCTCACAAAGGTGTTCAACATCGTCAACCATACAAAGCTTCATATGAAGCCATTTGAATGCTTGATCAGAAACTGTTATTATAAAAGAATTCTACTAGAGGAAAATAACGTTCCCAACTAGCTTCAAACTCAATGATACGGGCTCGCAGCATGTCTCTTAATACATAGATAATACATTCTGATTGGTCGTCAGATTGGGAATGGAAAGTAGTGTTGAAATTCAGCCTCGTGCCTAATGATTTATAGAACGACTTCCAAAATCTTGAAGTGAAACGAGGATCTTGATTTGAAATAATAGACATTGGTAAACCATGAAGTCTTATTATCTCACAAAGATATACTTAAAAAAGCTTTTAAAGTGACCAATTCATTCTCACTACTAAAAGATAAGTAGATTTTGTTAATCAATCAACTATTACTCAAATGCCATTTCTTTTATTTGGTAGAGTTGGCAGACCAATAATAAAATTTATTGCAATTTGTTCCCACTTCCACTCAGAAATTGAAATAGGTTAAGGGAACCTGAAGGGAACTTGATGTTTAGCTTTCACTCACTAGCAAGTCAAACATTTTGCAACATATTCAACAATTTCTCTTTTCATACCTGGCCACCAGTACAATTCTTTTAAATTACAATAAATTTTTGCACCACCACGATACATAACAAATAGGCCATTATGGGCTTCACGAAGAATCAATTGTTTGAATTCAACATTTTCAGGTATACAAATTTGATTATGAAATTGAAGACAATTATCTTTATAAATATTGAATATCTCTTCATTGCCTTTTTGAACAAGCCTTCTCTTCTCTACTAGCTTAGCATCGCAAGTTGTGCCTCACTAATCTTTTCAATAAACATAGATTACACTTTTAATTCAACTAACAAGTTGCCATCATAGCATATACTTAATTAAGTGAACATCAATCTCAATTCAACCATTGACTTTCAACTCAAACTGTGTGTCTGCTTTAGTGGTTAGGTGTTCTGGGAAGTGTCTGAGAAGTCTTGGGTTCAAGCCTGGGCATGTACAAAAATTTTGTTTTTTTAAAGAGTAAACCCTGCCTCTAGTCAGTAGGCTTTTAAATAAAAATGGGTGAAGCTTTGACATAAAGAGCCTGCTGGACTAGGGGGTAAGTGGCGTGTTACCTATGCCAGAGGGCTGAGGTTCGAATCTTGGTGAAGGCAGTAGAGTGTTTTATTTTGCTGCTATTATCATGTAAGTAGTTGAGGTTGACCAAAACTCTACTGATTTGAGTGGAGTTTGAATTGGTGATTGAGTAGATATTTGAGGAGGGATTTTAGGAGAGAATTATGGGAGGTTGAGGTGAGAGGGAGTAGTGTGCCAGTTTTGAATTGTGGCACTCAAGACTTTCGATTTTGGTGAGTTTAGCCACTCTATTTTAGGTTGCTATGATCATTTTGGCTCTCTTCTTTTCCTCTAGAGCTCGAATAGTGCTAGGGAGGTTTGGGAGTATCATTCATTTTTGTTGATTTCGATTTTCACTTCTCTTCAAGATCCTCATTCGTCATTTTGCTCTTCTTTTCCCTTCTCTCAATTCTTTTGAGATTATCAACCCTCCTCTTCGGCATCTTGTGCTTAGACTGATTGTTCTCCTTCTCTGTCTCTCTCAATCGGTTACTTCTTGACTGATTTCCCCTTCCTTTCCTGCTCTTGCAATTAGTTGTTTTTGATCGAATTCTACCCCTTTCTTTTACCCTTACTATGACGATCTTCTTTCCATTGCTCTCTGTCGATTTTGGGGGTAGTTACAAGTGTCTGGGGCAGTGTTTCGATAAGACTAACTCTTGGTTTGGTTCAAACTATGCTTTCAATTAGGCGTTAATAGGAGGTTGGTTGATTTACAGGTTGTAACCGAGGGCTTGTGTGATCATCCTCTCTCGATTGATAAGGTGAAGAAGATTTCGATTGTCCCATCAAGGTAAGGGGGTTAGCGATTGGATGATTTCAGAGTAGTATAATAGTATTATTTTGCTGCTGACTTATTAAGTGTTTACCTAAGCTTAGTTGGTGCACAAGATCTTGTCGAAAGAGAGGGAAAAGATCCTCTGTTGGCATTATGGTGGACAGATCCCCTCTCGTGGCTTGTTCGAAGGTACGTTATTGTATGGATTCGACGATTGGTTTAGTTGTGTGCATTCGATTGGGCATTCGATTAAGTGAGTAATTGAGGATTATTGTTAAATGTAGTGTTCAAAGGTGCGAGCAGTTTCTTCTCTCGGCAAATAGAAGCAAGGTGTGTAAAACACTACCCCTACTCGTAAATCGGCAAAAGTCGAAATAAGTGACCGACGATGCTGCAAGAGTGCGCGCTTGCTCGTATGCTAAACTGAACACCTAGACGTAGGCGTAAGATCATTGGGCCATGTGGGACCCACACGGGTAAACCACACAAAATTTTGGAGAATATTGAGCTAGACTGTGTAGTTCACATGGCCAAGGCCATTTCTGGGCTAAGTAAGCCATACGGGCGTGTGGGCCTACATAGGTCCGTATTATGGGCCTTGGGCCCACTTTCACTGTTTGACTGTTAAGGTTGCACGGTATGCCCATGACGACTATGGACCTACTGTTGGGTCGGTACGTGTTCTTGGACCCCTAATTGATAAAATGACAATTTTGCCCTTATATGGTAAAATGACTATTTTGGCCTTATATGGTAAAATGACTATATTGCCTTTATGTGGTAAAATTACTGTTTTTCCCTTATGTGGTAAAATGACTATTTTGTCATTATGTGGTAAAATGACTGTTTTTCCCTTATGTGATAAAATGACTGTTTCGCGTTTATATGGTAAATTGACTGTTTTACCCTTATGTGATATATGTTTATATTTTAGCATGCTATTGTAACTGTGTTGAGTACATGTATAATATTATGACATGACATGACATGTGGCATGATGCATTGTATGGGGGTGGGTTTTTATATGATTGGAGGAATTCTACTGTATTGGCAGCTCTGCTGCAAATCACTGATGGCTCTAAGTCTATTATACTGGCAGCTCTGCTGCAAATGCTATTTAGTGCCGCAACAGGTGCTAACTCTGGAGTGTAGGGATGGGTGGGTTGATTATATCCCCACATGGAGTGTAGGTTTGGACAGAGATGAAGTGTAGAGGCTGGATGGGTAGGACTTGCATACTATTTAATGATACTACACTGTTTGCTATTACTGCAATGGGCTAAGGCCCTAACACATGATTGTTTCTGTATTGAGATGGGCTAAAGCCCAACCTGATATTGTCACTATTTCTAAAAAGGGCTTAGGCCCAGACTGTGCTTGTTTTCTGACTGTTTGTTTATTAAGGGGTTACACACAGGTAATCCCTAGGCTTAGGCGGATCAGTGCTGCGAGGGACTGAAAGGCGGCCACACAACCGCATTTACTATCTTATTTGCTTTATTTTTAAAAGTAATAGTGTTTTGGGTATTTTTACTGTAATAAGGCCATTATGGATTTTAACTTAAATTTAGGTTTTTATTTGCTTTGGCTTAAAATTGCTAGAGATAGGAAAACTTGAGTTTTCAAAAGAAACAATGTTTTTACAAAGTAAATGCAAGTATGCAACTGTTTTAAAAAGCTTCTGCTATAAAATGATATTTTTGGAAATGAATAACGGTTTTAAAGTAAATACTTTTTGGTTAGTGGCGCAAGTTTTGAAATGAATGACATAACTTAGAAACACACAAAGAGGTTAAATATATAGTAAGAGTTTTATCGATATAACACTTTACGAAAAACACCCAATGTGACATCACCAAATTCGGCCATAACGTCCAGGCCGAGTTTGGGGTGTTACAACAAATCTTCTCTAATAACCAACTAGACCCAAGAAGCTTTGAATTTCTAACACATTTTTCAGTGATTTCCACTACAAGATAGCTTCAATTTTCTTAGGATCTAGACAAACTCCCTCAGCCGATATAACATGCGCCAAAGGAACAACTTTCATTTGCCAAAATTCATATTTATTGAGCTTCACATGTAGTTGCTTTTCTCGCAACACTTGTAACATAATACTTAGATGATGTCATGTTCCTCTAATTTTGAATATATCAAGATATCATCAATAAAGACTACCACAAACCAATCCAAATATGGCTAAATAATGTGGTTTATGAGATCCATGAACACTGTAGGAGCATTCGTCAACCCAAATGTGTAACACCCCAAACCCAACCTGGACACCAAGCCGAATATCGAGATGCCATACCACAGTCTCACTACTTGTTCATCTAAATGACATGTTAATCCTCATGCATTTTTTTTGTTTTTTTTTAAATTAATAACATCATAGCATTATCATGAATTATAAACTGTGCAATCACATTTTATTAATAAACCATGCCAATAATTCATAAAATAGCATAACATAGGTATTAACCATGCATGAAAACCACTTATCAAATTTTCATAAAAATGTTACGTAGGTATCGATACCGCCTTTATGGTATCGATATTTTCTTTAAGTGGTATCAATACCACCTGAAAAATCGATACCAACCTAGCATTTTGTTTCTTGCCAAATTTCAGAACATTGAAAAGTACAGGTACCTTTCATAAAGTATTGATAATTTCACCTCGAGTATCAATACTCGGGATAAGATATCGATACCAAATTGGTATTATGACTCCCTGCAATTTTGAAAATATAGAGGTATCATTTTAAAATCCCTAATATTGATACTTCTACTTCAAGTTACAAAAGTTCAACATACAAGATCATTTAAACCTTTCAAACTTATTCCCTAAAAATCATGCTTCATTCACCTAGTCACATAAGCATCAAAATGTCTAAATTAATAGTCCAATTACCATATCCAAGTTCACATGCTTCCAAACATACATATTATACAAATAATCCCAAATACATCTTAATAATCCGATATTCATGTATACCACATTGCCTTTTTATACGCTAGAACTAGAATAAGCAAAACACCTACTATAATGAATAAAGAATGGCTTGGATCAATCCCTTGACAGCCACACCTCTCACACCGGGAATGTAACTACTATGCATAGGATAAAATGGAGTGGGTGAGCTTAACAAGCTCAAAGAATGCCTAGAATAACCACTACGAAAACAAATCATCATGCATCAACCGAACAACATACAATATATTCCCAAAACGTCCTTAACTAAGTATCGTAATTCACATATTTAGTCATATTCCATGCATAATTTTACACATTATTTATAGGAAGTTTTAGGCATATATTTATTTATTCTGACATGTATTAATCACATATAAGCACATATAATTACATTTGGTCACAATCTATGATAATTTGGCTCTTGAGATTATGAAACGTAAAGTGGACTCTATCACCACTCATCAGATACACAGATCTCCAACACACCGCACATAAACTCAGAGGGTCAACATATCCCATAAGCAAAACATGTAGCTAATGCTCTCCAACACACCACACATACATATCCCAATGAATGGAGCTTGGCTCACATTCTCTTATCTCTCCAAAACTATCCCTAGGCCTCAGCGACCCTTATATCACAACACATATAAGTGAGTACTCATAATCCTATGGCATCCTAACTATATACAACGGTCTCATTAAGTCACAAGGCCAAAATATCCATAATGCCATCAAATATTACTTACCAATTATCTGCACATATTCATCACATAATCATATCATTGGCACATTATACTCACTATCACATTTATGAATAACATACCCACATATTTATTGTCACAACAGTCATCACAACATGTTCATATTTCATCACATCATAATTCACTTTATCACAATTCACAAACATATTTATCACATATTTAACATAGGTAAAAGAACACTTACATTTAGAATTTAGAGTTGGGATTTAGGCTATCTCTAAATTCCCAAATACACAATGAATCATCTATAAGTAGCGATTCTAAAACACTCACCGATTATCAACTTTCGCTGAAAGCTGAGAGCTTGAACTAGCTCTTCCTTCAACTTGTAGTAGGCTCTAATGAATTTAAGACTTTAATAAGAGGAATAATGAGTTTTTGATGCAAATCTAGAAAACCAACAAGTGGATAAGATGATGAAATTGGTGAGATTTTAGGGTGTTTTCTTAAAGATTTAGAGAGGTTTAATGCTTGGAAATGATAGAAATTCAAAGTATTATAGTTTAGGAGTCAAAAATCAATTGAGAGAGTGAAGAGGAGAAAGGGACAACAAGTAGGGAAATGGGGAAAAATCTATCATGAACAAAACTAAGGATAGGGGGTTTAAGGGTTCAATTTTAAAAATTGGCTAAATTGCAACATAAATGCTCCAAATTTTGACTATTTTACAAAGCAGTTCCATTTCTAAAATTAAAGACATTTAAAACTCGTTTCCAAAAATTGGCTTAACTTTATGAAAATCATTGTCGAAAACATTATCAAGTACCAACCTTAAGAAATTCTGAGCTCATATAGGCCAAAATTCCTAAAATACCCTCGAAACTCCTAGGCCCTATTTTGGGGTGTTACAAAATGGCATCACTAGAAATTCATAATGACCATATTGTGTATGAAATGATGTTTTGGACACATCACTATCTTTCACTTCCAGCTAATTATATCCAGATCTCAAATCAATCTTGGAAAATGTTGATGCACCTTTCAACTGATCAAATAAATCGTCAATATGCGACAATATATATCTGTTCTTGATTGTCAAATTATTTAACTGCCAATAATCAATATAGAGTCACCTTCACCAATCTTTCGTTTTGAAAAATAACACTAGAGCTCCCCAATGCGATATAGTAGGGCGTATAAAGCCTCGATCCAATAATCTTGGAATTGAACTTTCAAATTTTTGAGCTCCATTGGCGCCATACGATAAGGATCAATAAACATTAGAGCTATACTTGAGTAAACTTCAATTGCAAATCAACCTCCCGATCAAGATATAATCTTGGCAACTCTTCTGGAAACATATTTGAAAACCCAGATATTGTCTAAATCTTATCTATCCTGCTTTCATTTGAACCAATAAAATGATAAGAGTGGAATTACTCGATTTCATTCCTTTAACATCAATAACTTCACCTTTATGACTCTCAATAGAGCTTCTATGTACGATACTCCTAGATCACATTATGCTCTGCAAACTAGTCCATTCCCAATAATGCATCAAAATCTAAAAATGGCATAACCAACAGATCAACCGGGAATGACTTGTTTTGGATCTCTAATGGGCAATGCTTACACACTTGGTTAATAAGCACAGACTATCCTAAAGGACTTATAACAACAATTTCTACGCCTGACAATTCAGATTTAAATTTTCCCAATTTTAAAAGGCTAGAGTTAACATATGAATATTTAGAACTAGGGTCAATTAAAACCTGAATTGGTGTAGAACATAAAAAAATATACCTGGTACATCAGTAACATTACCCCCATCTCTAGTTTGGACCATACAGGCTCGAGCAAGAGCTTAGCTTCAAAATGTTATGATGTAGAATCAGTTTCTTTCCTCTGAATACCTCTATCAACTAAACCACCGTGGGAATTACCCCAACCTCTAATGACCATGGAATAAGTATAGAACCCTTACAAGTATGAGCCTAAATGAAAACTAATAAATGAGCAAAAACATTGTGAGGGTTAAAAGAAAAATGAGAGAAATAAAAGCATAGAACGATTAAAAGCAATGTAAGTGAATAGTGAATAAAATGAAAATGAAGTAAACAAAAAGTATGAGTACTTAAGAAATTGTTACTCATAATTGAAAAAATACTCGTTGAAGTAGCATATACTTATCAGTACTAAACTAGAGTTCAAAACATGGATGAAAGAAATTGAGTTGGTGGAGTTCTAAATGCTTGTATTCTCCAAACATAGATGTTGTACTTGTGTATGTATTTTGATGGAACCATATGTTTAATTATCCTTGACCTGTATGCCTTGTAACTTACTGAACTAACATGTTTGAAATAAAAAATCGTGAATCGTTTGTATAAGTTCTCTTATCTCAAGTGTTTCAAACTAATTTTGTATATGAAGCATGTTCAAGTACATTTTCTTTTAAGTTTTTTTTTCTTTTCATTTTTTGTTTTGTTTGTTTGAGGACAAGCAACATGTTAAGTGTGGGAAAATTTGATCTACCACAATTCATGGTGGCAAATTAGGTTCCCTCCGACAGTCAATGAGCTTATTTTTGGCATAATTTAATGATATTTTGATTAGTTTTACATTTTAGTCTTTAATTTCTAATTTTGGTAAAATAAGCATTTTTATGCATTTTTAATTGTTCCAGTGACCCTATAGGCCAACTCAGGCCTAAGGTATGAGTAGTGGGCTACTTGAGTGTGTAGGACGCCATTCCAGGCTAAGGAGCACAAGGGGCGACTTTAGTATACTACACTAGCATGCAATGTTGCGACACCAAACATCGAAACTATAAAGGATGAAACAAAGGAGATGTCAGAACAAGGGGTTCTTCGATATCATGATGACGCGACAAAAACTTGGAAAAATAAGGTCATGTTTTGATATCTAATTGGGGAATCTTTATCCCATCAAACCCTACGTGCTTCAAGGGTATTTTAGGCACCTAGTACATTGAACTTAGCCTATATAAGTCACATTATAACCACATTAGAAGGGAGTTAACTTAGACAGGCAAATTTCTTTACACAAATTTCTGTAGTTTTTAGTCTAGCTTTCTTTTATGTTCACTTAATATAAAGATCTTATTCCAAAGTTAGACAATCGCAAGTGGAGGATGTTCTAGAATCACTCTTCTTTACCGATTAACGCAGGAGAATTCTCTTATCCTTATTCTTCTATTTATGTTCCATCCATTAAATCTTTTAATTGAATGTTTGTATGAATATTTGAATATATTATATGCTTAATAATTATTCTGCATGATTTGGTTGTTTTTTTAATTCATCGATTGAATAAATAATAACCTAAAATTAATTAGGGTGAGGATTGATTCTAGGTTAAGGTTAAGAGAAACTGATAGTTAACTTAGGGTTAGTTTTAGTTTAGGTTAAATTAATTAATTAATTTTAATATTTTTTTGGATTTATACTATTAATCCATAACTTGACTAGATTAATACTTATTTTTTGTAATTAATTTAATAGTGAATTTCTTCAATCCTCAAAATACTTCCCGAAGTGTTTCATTGTAAACTTACTATATTACAATTTAATTTGTATACTTGTGGACATTGTTGTTTTATTTTCTATCTTTTTGTTGCTGTATTTCCAATCTAGATGCTCGTACGTCTGGCGATGTTCAAATATTCCAAGCTCTCTACAAACACTAAAAACTCTTATTTTTTGTTGAGATGCTACATACAACTTTATTTCTTCATTAAAGCCTTATTTGAACTTGGTATATCTATCAGTATTAGTTGCCATTAATTTCAATGCATATCTACTCAATAAGGTGAATTCTACTTTAGATTATTCTACTTTAGATATAGAATTCTCTTTTTTTATCCTCCAAGTAAAACTTACTGATGTACTTCTTAAACTCATCAAGAAGAAATTCCAAGTCACATTTGCTAATGATTTGCATAAGAGTTGCTCTCCACTACTAATAAGCTTTTTATTTAAGTGAAGATTCAACACATCACAACTTTTTCATTTGTAGTACGCTGTAATTCCTCAAATACTCTCTACATATTTTCCAACCAATATTCAACCATTGATGGATCACCATCATTTTTACCCTTGAACTCTTTAGCTTGATATTTATGAATCTTTTCTAAAAGTGATCATTAAACTAGAGTACACTATTAAGGTTTAAGTTAGGGTTGAGGTTGAGATTAAAGAGAAGATCTAAAAAATTATTGAAGAGCTTCAGTCATAGTTTAGAAGAAATCCTCTTGAACATGCCTTTCTTTCGTACTAGAACTTCTTGGCCACTTTGGCTCCAAAATTAATTTGGAGCCAGAGGTGGTTATTCTTTATTTTGATTGGGATTAAGAGCATGATTTTAAACTTCCTCATCAACCACTTGTCTTGAATTGGTTGACATCATCAACATATATTCAAAAAATTTTAACAAATTTTCAAAGTTAGGATCACGTGACACTATATCTATTTACCTATATGACATGTACTTTCTAGACTCGATTATTGCCTTAGAATCATCGAAACCTAATCTTTGGTACCAATAAATGTAACACCTCTTATCGAGCAAGATATTTTACTAGAGTAAGAAATCTCACAATTAAATATTAGAGTCAAATTTCAATTAACATGCATAATACTGATATTTTTGGGGTAAATACAACATTCTGAAGCTTTCCCAGAGTCTCATTGAGAAACAATTTTGTTTGTTGGTCTTTCGGTACCAGTTTTTAGCAAAAACAATTCAATTTGTAGATGTAGGGCCAAATGTATTGGCACATGGTCCTTATGCATCGATACCTTGCCTTGTCATATTGGAAAAGTCATTTTAGAAGTGCAAAAATTTTGCACTGTGGAATTTTAAAATTTTTCTAAAACTCAAGCCCATTGTGCTATGTTAGCAACAAACTTTACCAAATTAGTATATGTGTTTTTTATATACGGACAACAGAGTAGGATAAAAAATTCCTTAAGTTGCAGATTTGGCCTATGACTCTAGACCGAACCGAAGCAACTTGGCATGCAAGCAACTTGAAATGCACAAGATAGCCAAGTAAGAAAACAAATAATTTGGCAGCAAGCTAAAGTAATCACAAGATGAAACAAAGAAGAAATTAACCAAGATTTGAAGGATTTTAGAACGTGTAAGGATCGACCCTTGAAAGAAAGATTTATTCTTGGTGAGTTCTTAATGAAATCAAGGCTAGCAAAAGAAAAAGAAAGATTAAGAACAAATTCAATAGTAGAGAAATTTAAAACAAATGAAAAACAAAGGGAATGACTTGATGAATATTCAACTAGCAAAGAAACAAAAGAATAAAAGGTTTTGAACCCTAAGATCGATTTTTTATGGTGAAGAAGGCTACCGACCAAATCTAAAAACAAATAAATGAAAGAGATTAGAAGTCACTAAAAACAAATGAAAATAAAAGTAAAACAAAGGCTTAAGGTATAGTTGAAAAAGAGAGTCCAAGATCTGATGGAATTAAGGTTTCTTGAAGTAAAAAGAAAAAAAAAAGCAATCTTGGACAACAAACAAAGTCGAATTCAAATCTGAAATTTAAACACCAAACAATTTTAAATTTAATGAAATTGAAGCAAAAACAAATAACAAGATGAGAAAAGAACAATCAATCCAAGAAAGGAGAGAGATATCATCAAATTGATACAATCTTGATGTGAATAAGTGTGATTTGATTCTTCTTAGTTGATTCTTGAACTTAAACCGAACAAACAATAAGTCAATTATATGAATAATGAAAGCAACAGAACAAAATTAAAACAAAAAGAAAAACAAGATGGAAAGATAGATATTGCCGAATATAGAAGATGGAAAAATGAATAATATATTAATGGATGACACCTTAAGAATCCTTTGAATTGAAATGGTTCAATAACCCAAGTTTCTAATTTCCCCTCTAAGGAAGAAACTTAGCAAGTCGAAGCTTGAAAATGATCCCCAAAAATCTAAAATATTATGAAAAAAAACTTTTAAAATGAAACAAGAAGAATTCTTGTAAAGAATAACTCAAAGAGTATTTATTCAATCAAAGCGTAATGAATAACGGCTGGCCAACCATGCTATATTTAAGCTGCCAAGTGATTACTATGAAGAGAGTGTTTTTAGGGTAATGATAAACATGCCAACTCATTGCCAACTAATACTTAAAACTAATTAACACACATTATCCTAATTAATAAAAATATGAAATAAAACTTCCTAAATATGGATTAAAAATGGAATTCAGCCAAGGCATGTATATGGGCTACTTGGGCTATATTTTTACAAATGATTAAAATTAAAAATTGACTTAAAATGGGCCACTTTCACAAAATTTTGACCAAATTTTCAACTAAGTTCTTGGTAAAAATTCAAGATGGGCTTATGGACGTTCCCTTGGGCTGATTTTCAAGATTTTGAATTTGTGATCCTTTCATTGGAAGATTGGGCTCATTTAAGCTCGTCAATGTAATCCATGTTGTTCCAACTCCAATATTTGGTTTGTTCGACCAAGAATTCCAAGATTCAGAATCTTTATTTTCTTGAGTCTTTGAATCTTCATATAAGATGGAATTGAGCCAAGATGCGTTTTCTTGATTTTCTTGTAACCAAGAAAGTGAATCTTGATCTTGTTTTTCCCTTTGTGTGAGCTTGTAGGGCCTTCATCATGAACTCTTGTATAACCAAGTTCAATCTTGATTTGATTTTCTTGGCTTTAGACCTCGTAATTAGGCTTTGAGGTAGAGTTAGCCTATCAGGTCCATGCTCCCTTATTTTGGCCTTGATGAATATTTTAAGGAGATGGATATGTAAATACAACGAGAGAACATCTAAAAGGATGGTGAGACTACCATGGTATAATTTTTAGATGGATTGAACACTTTGATAGCCAATACTCTTCATCTTCAAACCTACAAAGATCTTGAGGAGGCGATACACAAGGCAATTGAGATTGAGTAGCATTAATATCAACAACAACCTCGTCCACATTTATCGCAATACTTTATAGGCACAAGTTCTAATTATTCTTTTAAGAATTCAAAATTTCTTTAGGCTACCAATATGTTTCATCCCGAATGTGATAAGACTAAATTTGTTGATTGGAAAAGTAGGGTTACAAAGAATTCTTCATCTTCAAAGCAATCCAATAGGACCAGTTCTTCACAAAAGCAACAAAGAACTTATGAAATTGAGTGCTTTAAGTGCGAAGGGCGTGGTCACTATTTTCATGATTGTGCCAATACGAGACTCTTGCTCATATTAGAGAATGGTCAGTATACTTTCGATTCAGACACACTAGATCCAGATATGCCCAAATTAATTGATAATGATAATGATGGAGGTGAATTTTATGGTGAAGAAGAGGTGTTGGATCCACCAAAGAAGGGGACGATTTCTATGAGTCCCATTGTTCCGTGGTGAGGCACACCATCAACTTTCAAGTGAGGGTTGATCATGATCTTTAAAGGAATAAGATCTTTCATTTTAGGGGTTTGATTAAAGGTAAACTTTTCTCACTTATCATTGATAGTGGGAGTTGTGCTAATTTCGTGAGCAGTTACCTTGTGGATTCTCTTGCCTTGTCTTGTAGAAAACACCCTAAGCCATACCATGTCCAACAACTTAATGAAGGTTTGGAGGTACGTGTGAAGAAATAGTCTTTGATTACTTACAAGATGTTGTTCCTATGCATGTCTCCCACTTATTACTTAGAATACCCTAGTAGTATGATCGTGATGTTGCTCACCAAGGTAAATTGAATAGGTATTCCCTTGTTTTCCATGGGAAAAAGTACACATTGGTCCCTCTGGATCCGAAACATCTTTATAATTATCAAATCAAAATGATGAAATTCTATCAAGGGGTTAAGGGAAGTGCGAAACAAAGTACAAAAAAGGCTAAGATAAAATAGGCCTACTGTGACGCCCCAAAGCCGACCGGGACGGTTCGACCCGAATTTAGAACATTACATTAACCACCGAGGTGGCTATCCGTTTAAAACTTCACAAACCACACCAACCAACCATACACACCACACAATTGCAGAATATTTCATATAGGAAATTAGACCTAAGTGCATGCTTTTCTAAATTAATCATTTCATTCACATAATCAGAAGGTATAAGGTGTACCTTAATACTCGGTGGTATCTCTTAGTTGCAAAAATTTGTTAGTCCATTTAATTATCATCACATTAAGTAAGTAATTAAAACAATCTAAACCAGTAATCGAGTAAGCAATTATAACGTTCAAAATCCCAAAAAATAAAACAAACAGTCTATAATGTCCATTTACAACCCATTGAAAATTTTATTTAAAAAGTTTAAGTCTAAATCTAGTACTAACCCCTTGGAACAACCCACATTTTCTTCATTTTGGAGCTTAAAATATCAACACATATACTCAAAGAAGATGCCTTGCGATGGATCACCGATTTGCCACCCTCCTCGCCAACCCAGGAACTATTTATCTATAAGGTAAAGTAAGGGGGTGAGCTTCGGAAAGCTGAGTGAGTACACATGTATACAACACAAATATATACACATCTGACATGTTAGGATTTAAACATATTTTAAAAATTCAAATATAACACAATTTTCATGGTCAACACAGTGATATATTGGCAATTTGTGAATATGAAACATAGTCAAATTATATACTCATTGGATAAATGGATCTCCAAAACACACCACATGACTCATAAACTCGTACACTATCTCCATGTAAGTGTAGCATGTATGCTCACACTCTCCAAACACACCACACTATCAACAGTGAATGGAGCTATGCTCGACATTCCCTTATCTCTCCAACACTATCTCCGGGCCACAATACCCAACACATAATAAAAAGGGTGAGTACTCATAATCCTATGGCATGCCAATGATATCTAATTAATCACATTTTATTTATGCAATATAACTGGCTCGTATTACTATTGAGCTCGCACTTAGCATTTCACAATATAATTTTGCACTAATCAAAACTCGCAATATCATATAATTCACTTATGGGTTCGTGCATACAAAAATACACATTATCAATAAAATTCACATGTTATAAAAATCTATTTTATAATATTTATTTTTATGCCCATTCGCTAGCATTACATAACCATATATGAATATATTACATACCTATTTAGTGATCTTTATCACGTCAAATTTTAGCATACAATAAAAGTCTCGTAAATTTATATATTATATAAAACCATACCCATAATTATATATATTGTATACAATAGAACCATGCATGTATATATTATATATATAACATCAAAATCCATTAACATATATTATATAAAATAAATCCATGCATATATATTATATATGTATAATCACCCACGTATATATAAGTATATATATACAACCCCACTCATATATATATATATTACCAACTCCCCCAATTATATATTATATATAACACCCCCTAGTATATATATTGTATACACAATAAAGCCCATGTATATATATTATAAATTCACACATTTTACACTATTAAAATCGCATTGTTTATTTACTCAACGATTCAACCAAAATTGGAAGGATTTGCATAAGAAGAAGTCAAGGTTCGCATACCATAAGTTGTGGTTTGCAAGCTACACTTTAACTCTCTAGGTTTCACAGTTTAGGTAAAACACGGTATACAAATGCACTCACCTGTAGCTTACCACGGCTTGTCGAACTAGACAACTTCATGCTTGCCTTAATCCTAAGTTGTTGAGGCTCTACTAACGTTTTTAGCTTCGCACAAAAATACACATATTAGTAAGCATTTAAAAATAATTTAACTTATCTCTTTGTGTTCATATAACGACTCTCCACTCATACATACTTATTCGACTTATTTCGTAAAATCTATTTCGCTTAATTTCTTCTTTTTAACTTAATTAAATCCTTAATTGCTACCTCCTAATCCCCCTAACTTGTGCTAATTATAGATCTAGGCCGATAATTCAACTTAATTTTACTATACACTACTTTTCTCGAAAAAAATACCATTCATCCTCATTTTCAAAAGAAAACCATATAATTCATGTAATTACTTAAAGATTTTGATAAATTGTGTAACCTCCTAAACCCGGCCTAGACATTATGGTCAAATCGGGAATGCCACATTGGACACCTTAATGTCGAACCTACCCTAACGATAGTTAAAAACCTTCAAGTACTCTTTTTTATAAAATCTTGGTTTCTATTGCTAGCTTTGGAAAACGTCCATTTACTTAGTCCAACCATGATTACGTCAAATTAGTGAATTAGGTGAGTTTTTGTAAAACCTTACTGACGGTGTTGCCTTTGAAAAATCATTTTGCTATCTTCTTAGCAGTGGAAATGTACCATTACTAGTCAAATTATTAATTTAGCCATATATCATGCATAGTCCATTTTAACATATTTATAAAAATCGTGTATCTATACCAAATATGTGTGTCATGCATGCATGAAAAATCCCAAAATGTCGAACAATCTCAAACCACGGTTTAAAAAAACTTTACAATCCAAAACTGAATAATAATAAAAACCAGAAAAAAATAATTAAATTAAATTAATATGACGAAGTAAAGTCCGAAGTTCGCCGTACGACTGCATGCCAATTCCGATCCTAAGTTTGATCATTACCTGAGAAGTTGAGATAATGGGGTGAGTTTAATAAGCTCAATGTGAGACTAAACAAATATTAAGCATTCATACAGGAAATTTCATAGAAGTACCAATAACACAATCAAACATTATCAATGATAATTTTCAAATGCACATGATCGTGAAAAATGCACTTGTGAGATCCTACCCATACTTCTGCTACACACCACGAGTTCCCCAGAACCTGTATGCCAAACTACAATGTATGTGAGCAATGCTCGATGTGGTAAAACCACCAATAATTAATAATGCAGTGAAACTGCCAAATAAATAATGTGATATAATCACCAATCCCCTTGATACTCCAAATGTAGTGTTGTAACACCCCTTACTCGTTTCCAAAGTCGGGACAAGGTTCGAGGCATTACCGAACTTTAACATAAGCACACATACAAAACTGGGCCATAAAATTTTCGTTCAAATCAATTTCATTCATACATATGCAAATTTTCCCCTATGGACCTACGAGGCCCAAAACATACATCGAAGGTGGTTCGGGACTAAACCGATAACTTTAGAAAACTTTAGGAAAACTTAGAAAAGTTTCCTACGTTGGAGAGTCACACACCCGTGTGGGTAGGCCGTGTGGTCACACACGCCCGTGTGGCTTGGGACACATCCGTGTCCTCATCCCGTGTAACTCTCTGACTATGACATCATCAACCAAATAAGGTCACACGGCCAAGTCACATGCCCGTGTGATTAGGCCATGTGTCAAATTAAATTCCAAAAAAATTAAGTGCAGACTTCACATGGCCTGGGCACACACCCATGTCCTAAGGCCGTGTCCTTCATATGGTTGACACACGGTCGTGTCTCTTCCCGTGTGTTTACTATTGGGCATTTTGTTTTGCATAATTAGGGTGCAGAGGACACACGGCCGAGTCACATGCCCGGGGCAGATCGTGTGTCACACACGACCTAGACACATGCCCGTGTGTCTAACCGTGTGGACAATTTCTAGGCTATTTTTCAAGCCATTTGCCACCCTTAAACACTCACATACTTACACTCACTTCATGGCACATTTGATTACTCAAGCATTCACATTCATGGTTAAATTATAACTTGGTAATGTCAACATATCACCTATTCAAACTATCATGCTTTCATATGGCATTCCACACCAATTTCATATTTGTCTATCATCTTTGCTAACCTACTTTCAAGTTACACATTTGCACTACATTTATTGTCTTACACATTAATCATATTTCATACACCAAACATACATGCCATCTATCACACTGATTAACCATAAGCAGCCATAACCACATTAAAGTGTAAGCACATTTGCATGCATGCACCAATAATTAGGGTTACAACCCAAATAATCAATATGAGCCACCTTTCATGGCCATATACAAAATAATCATAATACTTTCATGAGCCAACTCATTTGGCTAATCAATATGACACATAACAAAAAGACCAAGTCCCTATACATGCTATACTCAAAATGATGAGACTAGCTATACCAAATATTCAATTGATAGTGTGATCGAGTCTTCGACGTCGTTCGATCCCCGAGCTAACTTGGCGACACTATAAGAAAAGGAAAGGAAGGGGGGTAAGCATTAAAACTTAGTAAGTTCACATGCAAATAAAATGCAACTTAAACAAGTATTAATCATACATTTAACATAATGAACATAATCTTACATATTATCAAATCTCTTAAATTCATTCTTCATATATATATATATATATATGTTCTTACCACAAGTTCATCATATCTCATGTCATTCTCATGAGTTCGATGTACATACCTGTGCCTACTTGCACATAATAACCTACTTTCTTGTCTTTGACGTATTCATCAAGATTACTCATTGAACTTCTTTCAGAACTACCCGTTGAACACTCAGAATACTATTGGATACATCGAAATCTCACACATAAGTGCCTCATATGTAGCCAATGCTACCTCATATCACATCTCACATGTTGCTCGCTTTCGAGCTACTCACGCGTCTGATTACATAGGCTGTCAGTATCCGTAACACATACCGGGCTACCAAGCCACCGGTAGAATATGTGAGACCAATACCCGGAAGCCAAAAATGTGTCATATACATCATGAACTCAGGCCACAACTCAATGAGTTCAGATGTCACATATATCATGAACTCAGACTACAACTCAATGAGTTCAGATCGCATAGTTCCTAGTGACATGTTATTTTTATCCTAAACTATTCCTAAGGTTCAAACAAGATTTTTCGACACCACATTTCTGTAGAACTTGCTCATAACGTCAATTTCAATGCTCATAGCACGAATCACATATTCATGGAATAATCAAAGTATAATTCATGATAAAATCTAGGCAATAACACATGATACAACAACATATCAAATATGTAAGTACTTATCATACATGCAATATTAAAGCATTTAAAGCATGGTACATCTTGCATTATTTGCAAATGAACTTATCTCGGTACAAAATGATAGAAACGAGCCTAATCCTCGTAAACTTTGTTTTTCCCCCAATCAAGACCCAAATCACGTTTTTCTTGACTATAATGCCAAACTCAACTTGTTAAATACATACATTGCTCATATCGACCCATAACACATACTTTGGTAAAATTACCTTTTTACCCCTAACTTTTCACTTATTTACATTTAGTCCCTAGGCTCGTAAAATGAAATGCATGCATTTTCTTTGTTACCCAAGCCTAGTCGATTAATTTTCTAACTCATATCAGCCCATATTTCACATTAAACCACATTTCTACTATCCATTTCTTCATCTTTTACAAATAAGTCCTTTTTAGGGGTTTTCATTAAAAATCACTTAGTAAAAGATGTTTATCACATAGCAAACATTCATATTCCTCCATTAAACATCAAAATACAAGCATACCACATAGGGTTCAAATTTCATACATGAACCCTAACTCAAAATATGGCTAGAAATGGATAGATCATGCTTCAAGGACTTCAAAAATGTAAAGAACATTAAAAACGGGGCTTAGGAGCACTTACAATCAAGCTTGAAAAGATGAACAAAACCCTAGCTATTGCTCTTGGAAATTTCGGCTAGCACTTGGAGAAGATGAGCAAATTTTGCTTCATTTTTCCTTTTCTATTCTTTTATTAACCAAATGACCAAAATGCCCTTAAAGCCTTTCTTTCAAATTTTTCCTATTCATGCCCATTTTTGTCCAAAATGTTAGAACTTGGTCAAATTTCTATCTATGGGCCTTTAATTAATAATCCAATGCAATTTCATGCTTGAAGCTTCTAGAACACAAGTTTTACAACTTATTCAATTTAGTCCCTAAAGTTAAATTAGTCACCTTAGGCATAGAATTTCTTCATGAAAATTTCACAGAAACATGCAATCATATCATGGATCATCAAATAATCATAAAATAACTATTTCTATTTTGGATTTGTGGTCTCAAAACCACTGTTCCGACTAGACCCTAATTCTGGATGTTACAAGTGCACTAACTATAAATTTACGTCGACTTAATATGCCATTGGTACTCCACAGAACTCCCCCGTCAACCAGAAAATCCCATCCTAATGCACATGAAATATGTCATACAAATTCATACTTAATCATATGTCAATATTTTTCACATTTGTTCAATATGTTCAACATGTCCTCAATAATCACATACTTTTAGGAGAAGGAAGCAGTGCTACAATTTTCAAATTACCATTAATATATATCATAGTAAAAATTTCATGCATTTAAATCATACACAAACCTAATATATCAACATTTCATACCATTCAATCAAACATTCTCATATCAAATAATATAATTATGCATAACAATCTCAATTACACATTCATATAGTCAAACTAGCAATTTTGTCAATACATCAGTCTTTTAAGGCTCGAAACGTACCTAGTTCGGCCACTCGCAAAACTAATATTTTGGCTACTATGCCAAACCATTCAACAAGCTTATTTATCAAATATAACATGCAATTATCATTATCAAACAAATTTTACAAGTTTAGGACCCACACTTTATTTTTCGCTTTCTCGCAACACCCTAGTAAATCTTCCAGTTTTCCTTAATAAAATTTTATACGATCCTAAACAAAAATTCAGTATAAATTCAATCAATTTATCAGTTAACCAACACCTAATTACCCACTTATGGGTTCAAACCTATTGTCGAATTAATAACTATTTTATGAATTCAACTAGTTCAATTCCTTACCTTGTACTGATGTGAACCGTACGTACTATCGTTCTTCGGCTTTACGATTGATTCGAGGCATCTGGATCAGCACTTAATTCCATAATATACTTGAAAATCAGTAGCTAATAATTACTCAATTCCTTCATTTAATCAATCCATAGCATTGACCCTACAACTATGTCAAAATAACAATCAATTTTACACTTAACTACACTTACGCTTCCCGATTTGTGAGTTTTGAATGCTCAAACGATTAAGAACATTTTCCCCTAATTGACATGGGTTTAATAGCTGATTAGGAGGGTTCAAGAACTCAAATTAAATCTAGAATTAATTGGGAAAGATTCAAGAAACAAAATAGCCCCCTATTCTACAGATATGTGCATGCACTACCACCCATGGTGGCTAAAATTGGGCTGAATTTTAAAATGGTTTGAGACCTCATTAAAATCTGGAAAAATACATTTAAAAAAAATTAAAATCCTCTAAATTCTAGATCTAGATATTTATATTTTTAATGGACAAAATTAATTAAGAAATTGAAGAGAAAAAAGACCTTACACAAGCTAGTCGAGAGAAATGGCAATGACACTTTCTAGGCAATGTTCGAGATCAATATTGGAGTTAAAAATTTTAGATTCGGGGCTGATTTAATTGAGAGAAAATTTCAGCAATATAGTGAAGGAGATGGGGCAAAATCTTGATGCAAAAAGAAGAAGAAGAAAATGGTAAAAAGGGAGATGTAGGTAACGACAACAATGGAGGAAAAAGGGGAAAGAAAAAAAAATAAAGATGAAGAGAGGGAGAAGGGGTTAGGGATGGCTAAGGTAGAACAAAAGTGATTAAAAGACTGATTATTTTGATGAAAAATCATATTTATACCTAGGTTTGGATGCCAACACATTAAAAAAAAAGGGAATTTGCAAAATATATATATTTTGTAATAGTTGAGACTTGAACTTGGGACCTCCAACTAACTTTCAAGCTTTCACATTTAATAACTAACCATTGAGTCAATTCACTATTTTTGATATATTTATAAATTTTATGGAGCTAAATTTGGGATGTTATAAATTGAATTTGTAAATCTTTGAATTTCGTTAAAATCTACTAAAAATAATTTTAAAAACATCTTTTAGCTCTTTATTATGATATTCACCATTTTTATGCAAAAGATAGATTTAAAACCATGGATCTTTAATTTTCTTGCTTAGATCTATGAAAATTCAAATTAAAAACACCTAATAAAAATTTAACACATAAGAAAATAATAGATTTACCTTTAACTTGAAAACCTCCACGACTTTGTACCAATTGAGCAAAACCGAGCTAAGTTTAGGTGAGAAATTAGTAAAGAAAGAGTGATTTCCTTGCAAAATTGAAGGAATAGGGAGTGTTTGGATGCCAAGAAAACATAAAGAAATGCAAAAAATTTGAGAGAAAACTTTCAATTCTAGATCTAACAAAATTTTAAAATGAAAAAAAAAGGACAAAAATGGGACTGCAGTGGCTTTTTATAGCCTAACTAACTTTTTTTAAATTTGGGTTATTTCCCCTCTAAGACCTCTCCTATTTATCCCTTGTTCTAATAGCTCCCCTTTTAACCACTAGTTTTTAATTTACACATTTAACCTCTACTTTAACCACTATTCCCAAATTAGTCTTTATTATTATACTAATGCTCCGATTATTAATACCATAATTATTTAATTTAAGTATTATTTTACTATTATTAACTAATTATTTATTTAATCCTATTTTAATTCCTATGACACAAAATTTGATTTTTCTTTCAAACCCGTAATCTAATGTCCAATTCTACTAACTTGGTTTTCAAGATGTGACACCCATAGTGAAAGAGCAAAAATAATGATGGCCCAAAGGTGAGTGAACCCTCTTGTGGGAAAAAATAGTGGTTCAAAAATCTTTATGCAAGTGAAAAAATATGTGAGGTGAGCCTTACTCACGAAACAACCTTGAATCCTTATCCGTTTTAGGCAAAACTATTTATCTTTGACTAATCTTAACAAATCTTTCCCTAGTGTTTTTGTCTCTCTTTTGCAGGAATATGAGATTATCTTTAATGAGGCACCAAACGGATTGCCACCTTTAAGGGGCATTAAGTATCAAATTGATTTAGGCTCTGTTTATTTCACTAAAAATGGCTTCCGAAAAATGACTTACTTTTCTAGAATAGCTAATATTTTCTGGTGTTTGGATGAATCTGTGTAAAATATTTTCTGTTGTTTGATAGATTTTCTGAAAATATTTCATAAAAGTTATTTTCAATGAAACAAGCATACATTTGAGATTTATAATAAAGAGTTTAAATGAAGTAGTGAATTGATTACAAAGTGATGTTAAGGTGAAATTATAGTAAATAATGAATATTCATTATGTTAAGGATTAAATTGTAAAATTTGTGAAACTTATAATTGAATTAAGAGAAGTGATATGCATGAAAATTTGGTATGTGTAATAAGATATTATAATGAAATATTTAATTAAATTGTTTATATGGTGGAAATAAATTACATGGCAATAGGGACTAAATTGAAAATATATAAAATTTTAAGTGTGAAACAATTTAATATGTGAATAAGGAAATTATAATAAAAGTTTAATGGATGTGCCATGAGATGATAAAATATGCATAAAGTATTGTAAAAGTGAAATTGTGGAAAAATATGGAATCTTTATGATGACAATGACTAAAATGTTAAACTTGAGAAAATATGTTGATAAAGTAATAGAAGAGACACATTCGTAACACCCCAAAAAAATTGGTATATTTGATTTGTTAAATTCTACCATTAGTAGGTAATTGTTTCAGTGGTTAAGGGCCTTGATGGTGTGTTTGAGGTTATGGATTCAAATTTCACTCTTGTAAAATTTTTTTTTTATTTTTGTCCTTATGACTTAAATATTATTTTTGCTCAATTTGTAACATAATGAGCTTATTGGTTCAGTTGTAAGGTTTCAAAATTTACTTATGGTCTTGAGTTTGAACCCTTGCGTGAGCAAGTTGGATTATTTTTTCTAGTCTTTATGTGCCTCCTATTCAATGGAATTTTGGTCAAATTTGAACTCTAGAAGTTGTGGGGTTAGTGGTTAGACAGGATTTGGTTTTGTGGGGATTATTTTATTTTCTTATTTTTTTGAAAACTAAAAGATTTTCCAAAAATCTCTCCTCTATTTTCACGTTTGCCTTTTATTTTTTTTTCAAAAATTTTATTTTTCTTTCTTTTTTTTTTCTTCACAAGGGATTTCTGTTGGTAAGGTCTCAAGTTGTTGCTTTCTTTTTCTTGATCTTTGTTGTCCCAAATTCTTTTTGTTCTTCCATTCAAGTTCACTAGTAAGTGTTGATTGAATAGATTGCAAATTGATTTGTGTGGGAAACTCAAGAAACGAATAATCCATCAGTGACTTAAGATTTTTGAGGTGATGTTTGTCCAAAGGTGTTGGTATACTCGTTTTTGGAACCTACGTCAGAAAACATCTAGGTGTGTAACGAAAACCTGAGAAAACAACGAATGAAAAAAGCCGAAATCTGAAACTGTCGATGCCAAACGACCGTGTGGTAGGCCGTGTATGACACATGGCCGTGTGAGCCACACGGTTTGGGCCAATTGGGTCGTGTGACCATACGGGCGTGTGTGAAACCATGTAGGCCACAGGGCCGGCCAATTAAGCCGTGTGGGTCATATAGGCAAGTGGGCCCAAATTCTAAAAATTTTCCCTAGGGTCGTAAACATCGTTCGGGTCAAACGTAGGCCTTCCATAGGGTCTGTATGACATATATTAAGTTATAAAACATGATTCCTGATATTCTATTAGCATAAGATTTGATTTATGTATGCATGTTTGATAAGATATATGTTAATTATGCTCTGTAATATGTGAATCTGATATGTTATCTGCTAAGCATGAACTAAATCTATATCAAAGCTTGTATGACATATACATTTCTGATATCTGTTAGCTCTGCATATGTATTGGGGTAGGAATTATGTTTAAGGAGGAAGTGTGGGCATTTTAATTTATCTGACGTTGATAGTGGCTCAACCACATACATATTTGTTTCTAGCAGATTATCGCCTAATTATCTGGCAGCTAGGCTACAATTATTCTGAGATGTGACATACAGTCACACAGCGGTGTGTAGGGTTGGATGAGTGTTTAATACCCTATATAGTGTGTAAGGATGTTCAGAGATGGTGTGTAGCAATTGGGGCTAGAAATTTTAACCTGCATTTGATATGTTCTAATTTTGATTCTGACTATGACATATGTTCTGATTCTAGTTCTGATATCGAGACATGTTCTGAATTTGATTATGTTATATGTTACACATTGAGCTTGTAAGTTTATTTTCTATTTGTTTGATTCTTAGGTAATCCTTAGACTTAGGCAGATCAATGCGATGGGAGCTCAGTTAAACAATTCTCCGTTAAATATGCTATTTCAATTGGACTTATTCTGTTTTGGACTATTTTCGGACTTTTTGGACTATCTCTTTAAAGTTGGGATTTTATTTCTCGTTTTTAACTATTTATACGTTTTTGGATAGGTTTAGTTTTATCTACAAAAATATTGGACTTTTCAATAATAAATCGCATTTTTCAAAATCGAACTTAACTAAGAATTCTACTGCAACTTAAATACTTTATAAGTAAATAATCAATAAATTTACCAAGATAATCAAGAAAAGTATTTTTCCCAAATAAACTCGAACTTTTCTTAACAATAGCTAGTAATGTTTTACAAGTCAAACGGATTCTGGATTTTCAAATAAATGGCAGTAACCTCTCCAGATCTAGTCATAATGTCTAGGCCAGGTTTGGGTTGTTACATAGAATGTGTGTTTATTGTAGACCAATTAACCAAATTACTATTAAGTATAGGTATTTGATTCCATGTTTAGATGATATGCTTTATGACATTTATGGTGCTTGTATTTTTATAAAAAAAATTGATTTAAAAAGTGGCTATCATCAAACTCGAATGAAAGAAGGGGATAAATGGAAAACAACCTTTAAAACTAAGTTCGATTTATATGAATGGCTAGTCATGTCCTTTGGCTTGACAAATGCACCTAGTACCTTCATGCATTTAATGAAACATGTTTTGATGCCTTATTTGGGTAAGTTTGTAGTCATTTATTTCAATGATATACCGATTTATTCTATATCTTTGAATTTGAATGTTGAACATGTTAAATCAATCTTAGATATTTTAAGGAAAGAACCTTACATGCTAACCTTGAGAAATTCACTTTTTGATGTGATAAGTTAATACTTTTGGGTAAGTGTACAAGGCATTCATGTGGATGAAGACAAGGTTAAAGCCATTAAAGAGTGGTTGACACTTAAGTTTATAACAACGGTGAGTTCTTTCCATGGTTTAGCTAGTTTCTATAGCAGGTTTGTGAAAGATTTCTCCACCATTTTCACCCTTATTAATTTAGATAATCAAGAAATATGTGGTTTTTAAGTGGGGTGAAACTCAAGAAAAGGCTTTCCAAGCCTTAAAAAATAAGTTGTGTTCAGCTTTAGTTCTTAAATTACCTAATTTATAACATATTTGAGTTTTAATGTGATGCTTCAAGTATAGGAATTGGTGCGGTCTTTATGCAAGATAATAGACCTATCGCATACTTTAGTGAGAAATTGAATGGTGCACAACTCAATTACTCAACTTATGACAAAGAGTTGCTTGCCTTGAATCGAGCATTTCAAGTTTAGCAACACTACTTGTTGCCAAGAGTGTTTGTTATACATACTAAAAATGAATCCCTTAACTGGTTAAAGAGAAAAGGTAAGTTGAGTAAAAGACATGCTCATTGGGTTGAGTTTATTAAAACATTCTCATATGTTATTAAGTACTAACATGGTAAAGATAATGTAGTTGATGATGCTTTATTTTATAAATATTCTTTGATCACTACATTAAATGCTAAAGTTTTAGGATTTGAACACATTAAAGATTTGTACTTAACTAATTTTAATTTTTTGAATATTTATACTAATTGTGAGAGTGGCTCTATTAATATATTTTATCTTGGAGACGGTTTCTTGTTTTGATTGAATAGGTTCTATGAACCTTAATGTTCCCTGTGAGAGTTATTGATTCAAGAGGGGATTATAGGACACTTTGTTGTCACCAAAACCTAGGATATTCTAAAAGAACAGTTTTTTGGTTGCATATGAAGAGAGATGTGGAAAAAGTATGTTCTAAGTGTATTGCTTGTAAATAAGAAAAATTAATGGTAATGTCTCACGGACTTTATACTCCTTTACTTATTCCTTCTTCACCTTAGGTAGATTTTGTTAGACAAAACATATTAGCGAAACAAAATAGATAAATATAAATAAATTAATATTTATATATATAATGAAATATAAATAGAACAATTTATATTTAATTTGCAAAATACAAATAATCAAATGAAACCTTAACAAAAATTGAAAAAGAAGAAGAAGAAGAAGAATAGAGATTTTACGAAACATTGAGGCCTGTGAAACACAGTTTTCTTAAGACAGATTCAGTCGCTCTTACAGTACTTGGAGAAATGTTGGTCGAATGTCTCCCAAGATACAACAACACAAAGATCAAATAAGCAGCACCTTTGCAGTGATCAATGAACAAATGATGCCTTTTTCTATCACCAGAATGTTTGAGAAATACAGAGAGGAAAACGAATAATTTCAAGAGAAATAGAATTTCGGTGCAAGAAAAATATCAGAGTGTGTAAAACCCTTTAGAAAACATAGCCTTTTATAGGCATTGAGAATGTTGGAATTTTGGAAAATTTCCACAAAATCTGCCATTAAGGAGCTAATAAATCAAATTGATTAAAAAATTAAATCAAATTGATTGGTATCAAATAAATAAGATAAGTGTCCTTATATAACCAGATTATGTCTGCTAAGGAAAAAATAATTTCATGATGGGCTAAAATATCCACAAGCCCATTTGGGCCTGACCGATTTAGACATTTCGTGTTGCACATGTTGTATGGGTACGCCCCAATCCCGTCGAGTTAGGACCTACACCCCCTTGTGTGTGAGGCAAAGTTTCAAGCTTAGTCACTCAATTACCCTTTAAGAGGATTCACATATATATACACATCTCACACTTGGTATTTAACCAATGTGGGATCTAAGTCTTTACTTTTCCTCAACAAATATTTTCAAGTAGCTTACTTTGAGCATCAATTTCTCATTCATCACTCAACCATTTTGAGCATATGAAATACCGTTGTAAATGTCTCATGGAGTAGAATATGAAACTATAATTTTATGATTCAAATCTTCACCTTTACCTATTGAGAATATGCCTCAAAGTTCCCATAAAATGCAATTTTTTCGACAAATTTATCCATGGATTTTATACTTGGTTTACCAAGAATTAAAGAAGGTCGATATAGTATCTTTGTTGATGTTGACATGTTTCCAAAGATGGCTTACTTCATCGCTTGTCACAAAACAAATTATGCTACATATGTGGCTAACTTGTTCTTTAAAGAGGTGGTGCACCTTTATGGTATACATCGCACCATTATTTTTTATCAAGATGTAAAGTTTCTAAGTCACTTTTGGAAAGTTTTATGGGGTAAGCTTGGAACTAAGTTACTTTACTTGACTACTTGCCACCCCCAAACCGATGACCATACTGAGGTGGCCAATCAAATCTCAGGTGCTTTACGTAGAGTCGTTGTGGGTAAGAATCTTAAAAATTGGGAAGAATATTTAACATTTGTAAAGTTTGCTTATAATATATCTATTGATTCAACTATTGGTTACTCTCCTTTTGAAATTGTTTATGGTTTTAACCTACTTACAATACTTGATCTTATGCCTTTTCCTATTAATGAGTTTTCTAGCTTAGATGGAGAAAAGAAATTGGAGTTACTGAAGTATATCAATAAGAAGACAAGACAAAGAATAGATAAGACAAATTTGTTCAATGCCAACCAAGTTAAAACTCATTTATAAATTTAATTCTATATTGTATGATTTATGAACTAACTTAATTTGGCATGATTAATAGTAATTAGTATTTGTGTATGTTTCGACATGTAAAATATTATTAGATTAAATCATAATAATAGAATTTAAAACTAATAAACTTAAGTGTAAATTTGGTATGTATTTTGTGTATAATAAATTCGGTGTATAATACAATCAATACCAATTTTTTTAACTTTAACAATGAAATTTTATTTATATTTGGAATTTTGACGTGAGGTGCTTATAATTATTGGATTTAATTAGAATGGTGAGGTGATATTGGTGTGCTTTAAGGTAATAAATATTGAATATTAAGTCAAGTTTTTCTACCGTGAAAAAGCATTGCTATCGTTTATTCACTTTGTTAAAAAAAATTATTATAAAAGAGTCACAAATCATTGATGTGGATAATTATTTCTCACCTATAGATAAGGACATTCTATTTTTGTTTTAAAATAAAATAAAATTTTTATCCTTTTAGAAAATGTTTTATTCAAAAAGATCATGAATGGTTGACTTGTATACTTCCTCGCGAATGAATAATGATTTTCTTAAATATTGGATTGTTGTTAATAAATTTTAATACCCAATAATGACGTTATGATACGATAATAATGTAAAATCAAGAATTAAAATCCTAAATAAGATTAATATTATCTTATGATAGTACCAAGAATTATAGGGGTATTAATCTTTCATTGCACATAAACAAACTCTCGAGTCCTAATTTGGTAAATATAATCCTCAATTAGTTATTGTTAGGATTTTCATAGTTTGTACTTATGTAAATCATATTCGAATGTTGGAATTAATAGACACATTATGACATATATACTAAAAATTAAAATAATGACAAAAGATTATTAGAGGTAATAGAACTATTATAAAAACTGGATGGGGTAGAAAAAATAATGTGGTATTTGATAAATGGCTGTTATAGGAGGATACAATAATAAGACAAGGGAGGGGATACATTAGCCTATGCTACTACAGAAATTTTACAACAAATTATGGAGATTATAGGTTGCAAGCAAAATCAAAATTACATCTTGGAGAATTGCCAATAAATTCCTCCCTACTTTTAACAATTTAAAAGATAGAAATTTACAAGTTGTGAATCTTTGTCCTCTTTGTCATGCACTGGAATAATCAGTGAGTCACGTCTTCTGGGAATGCACGTTCATTAAATGTGTCCTGCAAGGAGTAGGGATTGATCGTTCATCCAGTATCCTGGAACAAAATTTGAATATTTGGTTAGGAAATTTATTTTTGACTATGAAATAAGAGCATTGTAAATGGTTAGTCATCACGTTCTGGGCAGAATGACATCACAGAACAAATTTTATCATCAAGGAGAACGGCAGTGCACAACGAGATTGATATATTTTATTAAGGCATTTTACATAAAGAACATTCAACTGGAAGTAGTGACAGAAGCAAGTGTTCGACAAAATGATTGTGTATGGACTTCACCGAGGATAAATGTGGTAAAAGGTAATTTTGATGTAGCGTATGACAGTTATATGCTGAGTTCAGTAACAGGAATAAATTTTAGAGACTTTGAAGGACATATATTGGTAGCATGCACTTACCCTAATACCTTTGTGGCTAATTCAACCACTGCAGAGGTGAGAGCTTGTTTACAAATGGTGGTAGTGGCTTAAGATTTGGGATTCAGAAATCTGGTGGTTGAAAGGGACTCTTTATAGTCATAAAAAAAATCCAATCATTTGAAGAGGACAAATCAAATATTGTTGTGATTATTAAAGAAATAAGAGAACGGACTCGGAGGTTTGAAAGCTTTACCTGTCAT
Organism: Gossypium hirsutum; assembly: GCF_007990345.1. Taxonomy (NCBI): domain Eukaryota; kingdom Viridiplantae; phylum Streptophyta; class Magnoliopsida; order Malvales; family Malvaceae; genus Gossypium; species Gossypium hirsutum. Next base: position 34,299,727 of record NC_053429.1, on the reverse strand, counting down.
TTTACAGGCAGATTGGTGAACCACGTGGTGCACATAATGGCGGAGGAAGGGAAACAATGGGATTCACTAAAGATTTGGATTGCAGAGGCACCTCCAAGAACGGAATCGGCGGTCGAAGAAGATAGAAGGTCCTTGTCAGAAAGGTGAAATGAGTTAGAGAAATGCGAATGAAAGGACTCCGACGGTTTCAGTCTCTACACACAATCCATCATGGACGAAAAAGGGGTAGGATATTTGATGGTTTTGACGATGGTAGTAGAGAAGTTGATGAGGGATGCCGGAGAGTTGAACAATTTTCTTTTTCTTTTATGTTTTTCTTTCTTTTTCATTTCATATTTGGTGTTTGGGTTTTTTCTTAGGTTTAGGCTTTACTTGTGTTTGTGTAGGGGTTTTTTAAAGTAAAGTTTTTTTTTTTTTATTCTTGTAAAGCTTTTATTTTCATTTATTAGGGTTTGGCATTGTTGTGTTGGTAAGGGCTGGGAAGAACACGTGTCTGTTATGCAGTCCTGTAATTTTTTCTTATTAATGGCATCCTTCCTAATTTTAAAATAAAAAATATATATATATTATAAAAGCTGGATGGGATAGAAAAAAGTAAGGTATTTGATAAACTGATAAGTTAAGTGTTGAAAATTTAAGTATTAAAAAAATTAAGTTATAAGAGACATTTGCTATATTAATTAAAATTAAGTTCAAAATATAATTAGATTGTATGATAAATATTAATTTTAATTTATGATTTTCTTTATTTTACAATTTTAAAAGATTTCATGTCAAAATTAAGTGATAAGTAATTTTTTTAGTAAATAAAAAACAGCACGAAGCGATTACAATAAAATCATAAATCATAACTCAAATTGTCCTTTTGAATCAACCCCCTTATAGCTTGAGGAGGGATGGAAAACACCTGGATACTTGTGAAACTTGGGGCAGCATATTTAGCCATAAAATCTGCAACTTCATTGTGAGCTCTAAGAATGTGGTGGATTCGAACTTTCCAATTTCTATACAAAAATTTTGTGAATAATACGTAATTCTACAATATGACTAGCATTTGAGTTACGGCTAACATTAATTCAATTAACAAAACATTATCCAAACTCTTTATATACTCATATTCTTTATATAGAAATATTATATGCTGTGAAAAAATAAATTACAAGAAATAATAATTTTCATTCTATTTAAAATCTAATTTTATCACGTTGCTGTGCATATAAAGTTCTGGGCTGCTCTTCCGTTTTTGGGCTTTTTGAGAAAAATGAACCAAATTTTAAAAAATTGGGCTTGTTGACAAAAAAACTGCTAGAGTCATGGTTAACAAAATCAAGTTAAAATTGTAAGAAGTGAGACTTGAACTCACGCCCTCTCACTAGGACCAAAACTTGAGTCTGGCGCCTTAGACCACTCAATCATCCTAATTGAATGCTCCAACTGTGCTAAAACATTATTTCTGAATACATTACTCGAGTTGATTGTAAATTTAATATTTTTTTGTTAATATTAAAAATCCCAGTACAAATTTATAATTAATTTTTTTTTCATATTTTATGACTAAAGTTATATATATTATACTCCCGTATAAATACTTCTTTATAGTTACTAGTTGGTTGTTTTACCCTTGCATTTGATTGTATATCAATTAATATTTCTTTTATATTTTGGATAAATTTTATTGATGATATAAAAAATAAAACAATGTTATTTTTAAAAAAGTTGTTCAAACTAATTAGTGGTAATGTTGCACTAAATTTAAAATACAAATTTGAAAATAAATTATTGTATTTTATCAAATTGATAGAAGGAAAATGAAATGCATAATATCGTATGATTAAAATAATTAAAATTTATTTAAATTAATTAAAGTATCATTACGAAAAAAAAGTTTATTTTAACTATTAAAAAATGTTAAAAGAGCATAATGATATAATCCAAAAATTTTGGAAACATTTTAAAATCAAAATAAACAATCCATGAAAATTTGAAATTGTTGCTATTTACTTTAAGAATAACTAATTCAATAGATCATATACAACGGTTTTTCTTGCTTCCATCTTTACATGAGCCTTGATAAATTTATTCAAGCGAGTAAAACTGTAAAAATGATTGATAGTTAAATTTAAGCATATTTACTGTTAGTTTACATCGCATTGATGGTTAAATTGATAAGAGAATATGATTGATATAATATTAATACTTTAATATATCTATTAAAATATGTTATATGGATAAATTTATTGCCCGAGTGATTGTTTAAGGACTTATGGCTTGAATTTACCCATTAAATTTTGACTAAGACTGTGAGAAAGTGACTACCTCAACCTAAGGAGAAAAGAAAACTGAGAAACTAAATCCTATCCAAATTGTGGTAATTGAATGGTTTAGATATATAAATTTAAAAAATTATGGTATCCAAACTCGACTGAAAATTTTATTTCATTTGATTAATTTTAATATTTTATAATGAAAAAATAAATATTTTATATTTAAAATAATTAGATTAACTTTAAATTTAGGCGTAATGATAAATTTAACTCTCAACGTTTGCATATTCTGTTAATTTTACTCATATTATGTTTGTGAGCTAAATTTGGCCATTAACATTTCAAAAAGAATCAATTTGTTTTTCTTTAACCGAAATGTTCACTAAAACATTAATTTTTTAACGATGTTGGCGTGGCAACCCATATGATAGTCCACATGCTCATTCCATGTGTTTCCTTTTATCATTCGACGGGCACTTTTAATCGTAAAGCCCCCACTTGACATGTGCACCCAAAAGACTCTATCATGGACAACTAAGGGATGAGGAGGGGGGATATTAACAATCTTTTAAACAACATCATCCGTCAACCGCTCCCTGAAAGCCTTCAGATTCCATGCTCATTGATCTGTAACCATATATTTAACTAAACATTCCGCATTCGAGCTTCTCATAAAAGACGCATGTGCTTTAAACGGGCCTACTTTTGGAACCCACAGATCCTCCCAACAGTGAACTGAGGTTCCTGTCCCAATGGACCACTATAAGTTTTCTTTCAGTAACGGCCACACTTTCGCTACTTCGCTATTTCATTATACTATTGAGAATCGTTTCTTTCATTCTATATTTTGAGCGTAATATACGAACCCACAGAGCATTCCTCTTCAAAATAATAGTAAAACCTAATTTCAATAAGAGTGAGGCGTTCTGATCATCCAGACGCCAAATGCCCAATCCTCCATATGTACGAGGTTGGCAAATAGAGCCTCAATCTACTAATGCCATTTTCCGCTTCCCTGCACTAGTCCCACAAATAAATTGTCTTGCTAGGCATTCAATTTCCTCACATACCAGTTTAGGAATTTGCGTGGACTGCATAAAATAAGCCGGGATAAAGAGAAGAACTGACCAGGCCCAGGTAAATCTGCTTGCTATAAAGAGTTACTTTGCATCCCAATTGCACAACTTGGCTCTAACCTTTTTTACCACAAAACGCAAAGTAGAGTTGGTGACTCTTTTATGAAATAGTGGAATTCCTAAGTATGATCCCAACTCTTGAACCCTCTGAAAGCACATAAACCTGCTTAAAGCATTACTAAGACACTTTTCCACTCTATTGGAAAAAAAAACATATTAGTTTTCTGTTTGTTGAATTTGTGTCCTGAACAATTACAAAACAATTACAAAACCAATTAAAAAGGTCCTTTAATAGAAAGCCATGCTTCATGTCTTCTTTTGAGAAGATTACCAAGTTGTTAGCTAAAAATAAGTGCGATATAGGCGGCTCTACTCTTGATAATCTAATCGGACTTCATTCCCCTAACGCTTCAGCTGTCTTGATACTGTGTCCTAGCCATTCCATACATAAAACAAATAGATACAATGATAATGGACACCCTAGTCTTACTCCTCTTATAGGCCTCAACTTTTCAGTGGGTACTCTATTCTATAAAATCTCCATGGTAGATGTTGATACGACGGACATAATTACTTTTCGTAAAAAATCTAGAATCCTTGCTGCCTAGATGGAACTATCATGAAATCCAACTGAACACTATCATATGCTTTTTCCAAGTCGATCTTAACTACCATCCACTTCTTACTCTTTCTTCGCAAAGAATGAATGACCTCTTGGGCTATGATGATATTGTCAGAGATGTTCCTACCAGCAATAAACCTGACCTGCTCCTATATAATGATTTTGGGGAACACCACCTTGAATCTGTTAGCTATAACTTTCATAACTAATTTATACAGTACCGAACAGAGGTTGATGGGTCTGAATTGAGGTATCTCCTCATGTTTAAAAAAAATTCAAAAATTAAAATTATAAAAATAATATAATGTACATGCGAACTACTATGTAAGATGCCATGTTTAAAAATCACCTTATTTTAGTCAGTATTTCCATTAAAAAGGTCAATTCGACTTTTTTTTCAAAAGGTTGAGGGTCAAATTTAGCTAAAAAGGGAATAAGGGCTAAATTGACAAAAGATATAAAATATTAAGGGCTAAATTTGACATTATGTTAAAAGATATAACCGTTAAGGTCTAAATTGTTCATTAACTTTCAAATAGTGTCAAAATAATTTAAAATTTATAAAAACATTCAAAAATAAATGTATAAGTATACATAATAATTTAAAATTTATAAAGGTATACATAATAAATTAAAATGTATAAGTAAATCAAAATAAATTTTTATTAATAATATAGAAATACAATTGACGGATATAATAAAATATACATAATACAATAATTTTTCTTGCTTCCATCTTTACATGAGACTTGACAAATTTATTTAATAGTATATAATATTTTTATCTTTCATACCATTATTTAAAGATCTTTTAAGGTGGATTTTAGGGAATCAATTGAAAGTAAAATCTCTTAAAATGATATAATCTGTTATCGTAATTTAATACAAATATTAAAAGTTCTTATTAACAATAATGATGTGCTTGACAATGTATTTCTTGTTTGGATACATATAATATTTTAATGATTTTTTTAACAAAATATTCACTTCACATAATTTAACAGAAGAATTTAATAATATTAATAATTGAACTTGCATTTCTAAATTCAAGAGTAAATGGACTAAATTTGAAATATATGAAGACAAAACTACCCATGCTTAATTTTCTAATCGTAGCCCGACGTCGCAACACCATAGAACCGGTGTCGCGAAACTGCCTTCAAATTCTAGATACTATGGCTTTGAAGTTCGGTGTTGCGACACCACTCCTCGGTATCACGATGTTGCAGTCGTCATTTATCTTCTAAGCCTGAAAACGGTATCATACACACTAAATAGAGCCATTAGATCATCCCTAGGCCCATAATGACCCATTAGGTCATTACATAACTCAAAATTGCATAAAAATTCTTATTTTGCATAATTTAAACTTAAGATACTAAAAATTGAAAATGAAATAAAAACATATAAAAAAACTCGAAAACAAGCTCGTTAAATGCTGGAAAGAACTTAATTTGTTACAAAATATTGTGGCAAATCAAACTCCCCCACACTTAGGTTGTTGCTTGTCCTCAAGCAACAAAATAAAAGCACATACGAAAACGAGAAAACAAAAAGAACTAAACAATGCTTGAGCATGCCACATACAAGGATTAGTTTGGAGCTATGTACATTGAACAATGTGAATAAATTAGTAACTCTAACACCATATAAAATCGATTCTCGACCTTCAATACCACACACTTTAGTTCATAAAATTACAAAGTAAACAAATTCAAGAATGTTAAGTACATTGATCTATGGAAATAGGTATACAAAATTTACATTTATTCTTGAAGAATGCAAGTAATTAGAAATGTCAAAATTTAGTTAATTTTCATTTGCAAATAGTATCACTTAGGTCACATAGGTCTTTTCGGCTTGTAATATTCTGCTACCTAGGTTGGTTTGAAATTAAAGAATAGGCATAACAAACAGTTTAAGCCCGAAAATAGTTTGGCACATTATATTATCCCTAATACTTCCCCTATTAGACCTTTTAGCTCACCACTTTATATCCTCTTCTCTCACCTACCTTTTCTCTTTGATTCCTAAGGTATAATACAATATTAGTGAATACAATCGTCTTAGCGAGATATTTGTGCAACAATGAGGAATTTTTCTTTTCTTTTCTTTCTTTCTTTTTCACCCGCTTTTCTATTCTATTTTCTCTAAAACTTCTTGCTCGAATATTTTAGCCTTTTTAAACTTTTTCTTTTGTAATTTTTTTTATTTTTCTATTTACACACACATTTACAAGACTTTTATACTCATTATACTATACTATCCCCTAGGTTCACTCTTATTTTTCTTTTATTATGGAAACCATTGCATCGTATCTACCTAACCCTTAATATCAATGACCTGATGTTTAAGTTCATGTAGGGATTAAGAAAATTGGATCAAGAGATTATATCTTTAAGGCTCATGGCTCCTATTGTGGTTCATCATGAAATAGGGATTTAGGCTAAAAAATTAAGGTACTAGGGATTTTAAATTAAGGTCGGCTTTTTGGCTCAAAATTGTCTACCAAACAATGCCTTAGGGAAAAATCATGGCTCCCCTAAGTGTCTCAATTCATGGATTACGATTAACTAAAAATCAACACTCTAACACTTATTATTAAAAAAAAACATGCTTTTCATGTACCTAATAGTCATTTGGTATACCTAACACACTATCACCTATTCACAGTGTAATAGAATGAACTAAATAATGTAACATTAAACAACCTAAAATCAATTGCTATCAAATCAAATTTACAATTCAAACACAGAATCATATTTACATTCTCCTAACCAATCACTTGTATTGGTACGAGCTTGTGCACAAACAAACACACAAAAACAAACATTAACGAAAATAACTAATAACATAAAACACCTCAACCCCTGATGGCAGATTGAGGCATTACACTGAAAATTGGCTTAAAATTTTTCGTAATTTTATTAAGGTTTCGGTGCATATTAATTGAACTGGAGCGTTAACCCAAGATTTTAAATGACAAAACAATCAAAACATGGATACGCCATAAAATATAAAACATAATTGAAAATAAACTCTTGACAGAAGTTTTACAAAATTCACCAGGTTTATATAAACACAAGGTGAGTTATTTTCCACACAAAAGTTTAAAGTACATCATTGGCAGTTAAATATCGTCTAAATCTGTTTGGCATATACAATTAAAGATGATTTCATAAACCATAATTTACAAAGTTTTAATCGATACTTTAAGAATATGTAAACATTCTTTTTAAAATAATGATTTGGAAAAAGATGTAACTTATTACAGATGTTGGAGACAAAATTGAGCTACATGCCACCCGCCCAAAACGAAAGTATCTGCATGCAACAAAACAAACACAGGTGATGCTCACAACATAGGTCACTTTATCTAGCTGAGTCCCTTCTATAATCTCTATACGTTAAGGTACTACCTGGAAAAAGGAAAGAAAGAGAGTAAGTTCAAAAGAACTTAGTGAGCTCCAAAATTAAAATGCTCGACCCTTTCCAATCAAGTTATATAAGCAAAGATAACACAACATGTATATATACATACATGTAAATTATTAAGTCAACATTCCACACGCAGAGACATTTGGGCAAATACCCTCATACAATGGCGGATTCATATCCATTGTGGATAGTATCCCCAGATGGACTCTATTATTGGGAAAATACATTTTTGCCCTACTTTTCCAGAGAACAGTTCCCTTAACATCAACAGAACGAATACTTCCCTTAAGGAACACGAATGCTACCAACTTATACCTTTATCAACTCAGACATATTGTTTGATTGGTACTTACACCCTTACCGAATTCACTTTCACAAGGGCGAATATTGTATGCCAAGCACAAAAACTTAACAGATACGCTACATGAACAACACATTAATAGGATTAAGATTTACCACTTGTCAAGCAATATTATCATACACTAAAATTACAATACCAAACGTTCCTACTCAGTGTCTCATTCTTCCCTTCAGATATACATAACATGTAACAAATCTAAATTCAAGTTTTCTTATTTTTCCTCTCATCCTTCCTTGTGCTAACCTCGGATCCCATATTCATGCATTAGAATATATATCATACTCCACGTTATTTAGAAGACATACATGTTCCCATGAGTTCAGGGCTCTTTTCCATGGTTAGCAACTAACATGACCTACCGATGGCAGCACTATATCGTCAGGTTGGTTAGCAACTAACATGCCCTACCAGTGGCCCACCTTATTCACCTATCGGTTAGGAATTAACATGCCCTACTAGTGTTCTATCACATCCACCAATCTAGTTAGCAACTAACATGACCTACTAGTGGCTCATCTTATTCGGGTACCGAGTTTACACACTAAGGAGGTCGTGTCTATTTCTTGTCACTACATGCACATGCAGATGATTATATGCAACAACTAACAATATTTCATGAGGATAGTTTCACCTAAATTCATGAACCATAACTATGACAACTAGATCTCAACAGTGTAAAGACTCAAAGGAAACTTACACATGACTAACATAATCTGGATACTCATAGAAGATCTCAAGGTAACTGGTTACAACACAAGTCTTTTGTCACACTCTAAAACTTTTACTTGTTATTCAGACACTCGTTCGTTCTTTTCTAACGAGATTCTTCCCTTTTATCAGTTTACAAGAATAAAAATAAAGAAAAATAAAAGAAAGAAGAAAAAGAACCCCCACTTCACCAACCACACAAATATTTATAGCTCTTACAACTGTTACAATAACCCTACATGTGGCCAACCATGCAAAACTGGCCTAGCACCCTTTTGTGGCCAACATAATAATTTCTAGACAAATCATTTCTGCCAAACACCACTAACCAGAGTGGCACACTTTTCTTGTACTCAAGCAACCAACTAAACTAGTTATTTAGTTACCTAAACACATTAAACTATCATTATAGTACTCTAGTTAAATTCTAACTAGATCTTAACAAGTAACCAACTAAAACTGAATAGCATACCCATAAGCTCAAAAGGAAAACTATTGGGTCTATGACCTAGCAATCCATCACTCGTTGAAAATAGAATGATCCACCAACACAAGGCTCACCAAGAGAATTTGCTTATTGGCGGGTTCTCCACAACGACCATGCCAAGACATATGGATTAGTAACCTATACTTCACCAAAAGAGAAACCTTCAACCAAGTCTTTATAAACTTACATTATTAGCCAAATAATCCCACAATCATGGCGCGACAACTAGCACTATCTTAACCTAGCAGATAGGGCACAAATCAACCTTCCTTAGCATATACTTTAGCTAACAATCTGCCAACACTAACTGCTATCTTGGAATTATGCCGAGTGGGGTGTTACACCCTACACTTTATTAGGCACATTGTCCCTAATGTGTATCCCATAGATAAGATGTGACAGCCCAAAATTGACCCTAGTCGGGAAGTGGTTTCGGGACCACAAAACCGAGTCATAAAAATAATTGATTTCCATATTCTATGCTTATTATGTGTGTACATGAGTATGTGGAAGTTTCATTCTCCAATTTTGCCAATTGCATGAGAAATTATTAAATAGGGATTGATATGAGACATGGTGAAAATATGATAGGCTAATTTAAAATGGTCTATTAATGCATGTTGTGAAAATGATGGGTTTGCATGTCAAATTACCCAAAATTTGAGCTAGTGGTTGGCCATGCTATGGGTGGAAACATGTTGGGAACATGTTGGCCTAGTGAGGTATGTAGGAAAAAAATAAAATAAGGGGCATGGGCATAAAATAATGAAAAGGAGTATGATGAATACAAAAAAAAAGTGTGTAGTTGTTTTCCCCCCCCCATTGCCGCGAGCTAAAGAAAAGAAAGGAGAAAATTTTTGTTCATCCTTTCTCATCTTCATTTAGCCGAAACTAGAAAGAAAAAAACAAAGAAAAAAAATGCTCATCCTTTGGTTCATCCTTGGCCAAAAATTTTAAGGAGGAAGGAAGAAGAAAGGTTGAAGAGGTTTGGCCATGCATGTAGCTAGGCTAAGGTATGTTTGATGATGTTCCATGAGATGCATGCATGTTTTAGTTGTTAGCTTGAGTTCTACCTAGCCCATGGTCTAAATCTTGCTATGTGATGGAAATGACACTCGGCCATGGATGCATCATTCTTGGTTGATGTTTGATGTTGTGGTGATGAGGCATGAGGATGAGTTAAGATTCGGCCTAGGTGGAGTTTGTGTTAATGCCATTGCATGCTAAATATGAAGCTTGTTAATGATGCATGTGATGGTGGCTTGATGATTCTTGAACCTCCTTTTTAGCATTTTTGAGTGAGCACATATGTGCATTGGTTGCTAAATGGAGAAGAATCGGCTAGCAAGTTGTGTGCTAAGGCCGAATATAACTTTTGCATGTTAATGAGCAATGCATGTGTTAAATTGATGGAAAGGGAGAGGATGCTTTACTAGTGTGTATATGTGTGTATTAGCCAAGTTTTGAACTTGAAACAAAAGGGTGTCTAGTCAATACAAGTGACCATACTTGTAGAATGTATTAAGTGTTGAAATCGGCCCCAAAATAGACATGCATATTCGGCCAAGGGGGAAAAATTAGCTAAAATGTTGAGTTTGATTCATGATTCCGTACATATGTGACTTTAATGTCTAATGTATAAATATGGGCTAAGTGCCTTGTGTTCCTCTTTTCGATGCTCAAATGATTAAATCAATTTATTTGTTTAATTAAGCTCAAGAGCAAAGGGGAACTAAATCTGATAAAGGGAAGGAAAAAGTGGTCGAATAGCTATTGGAATCGTTCGACAACACCCGAGGTAAGTTCTTGAGTAAAAGAGCTTAAATTATGATGTGATTAGATCATGTTTTGAGCAAATTAAAATCATGCTCTTTGTGTGGCTATTGAGCCGAATTTGCAAGAATGATAAATGTCTTGTGTTTGAGTTTTGCTAACGAAAATGAAATACGAATGGGCCATGATTTATTGTTAAATGTGCATGGTTATTTGAATGCTGTCAGGGCTAAGTCCCGAAGGCTTGTGCTAAGTAACAATATCCGGACTAAGATCCGAAGGCATTTGTGCGAGATACTAATTTCGGGCTAAGGCCGAAGGCATTTGTGCGAGTTACTAAAACCGGGTTAAGTCCCGAAGGCATTTGTGCGAGTTACTAAATCCGGGTTAAGTCCCGAAGGCATTTGTGCGAGTTACTAAATCCGGGTTAAGTCCCGAAGGCATTTGTGCGAGTTACTAAATCCGGGTTAAGTCCCGAAGGCATTTGTGCGAATTACTATAACCGGGCTATGTCCCGAAGGCATTTGAACGAGGAGCCATATCCGGTTAAATTCCGAAGGTACGTGATTTGGGAATGAATGAACTTGCTGTAAAATTCCAGTTAATACTCTCGAAACATCCCAACATTGAGGTATGTTTCGTATGTGCTTGAATTTAGTTGAGCCCTTACAAATAAGTATTCGCTCAGTTGATAAACGAGCTACCGGCCTTTGGCTGAGTTGATCTTTTGTGTATGTACATAAGGGTTGATAATGTGAAGCAAGTACGATATCGTAAATTTGTGCATATGAAATTATCCGTTTAGCCATATGAATGCTATACTTTTGTTGTGCTGGAATTCCTTGCTCAAAACTTACTAAGCATAAATTGCTTACTCCGTTTCATTGCTCCTCTGTTTTATAGATTTGGTTCTCCAGCTATCGGACTCGGGATCTTGAGGTCAAAGTCACCCACACTATCAAAGCCCCCTTTTGGTACAATTTTGGTTGAACTTCGAAATGGCATGTATAGGACTACCCGTTTGTTGTGGGTCGTGGACCCTTTGGACTTGTATAAATTTTGGATAGCCATGCGAAAATGGCTTATATGTGTTTGAGTATATTGTTATAATCATTTGGTGTAGATATGCTTGACAAGGATTGGCCATGGGAATGGTTAATCACTTCCATAAATTGTGCTATTTATGCAAAAAGGGCTAGTTGAATCATGGAAACCATGAAATAGGTAAAGTCTACCTTAAAGGCAGATGCTGACAGCAGCAGTGATGTAGATTTGGAAAATCACTAAAAATAGTAGGAAGGGAATTAAATAGTGAATAAATTATTTAAACAAACCTTGATGAATCTACTTTCATAGGAAAGTAACGAAACAATCATACGGATAGTATGTCAAGAGATATTCAGGTTCTCGTGAGATAGGGCCAGAACGGTTTCTGGATTTCCTGTTCCGACTTTGGAAATTCATTAAAAATTAACAAGAGACAATTAGGAGTCAAGCCACATATTTATAGATTCCTCTCTGAGTCTAGTTTCTATAGAAACAAACGGCATCCGTATTGGAGCCCTGTACAAGGAGATATCCAAGTCGTAATGCGCAAAGGTCAGGGTAGTCGATCCCTGTAACATGGGAGGATTTGACTAATAAACTGTACTAATTGGCCCGACCAAAAATTCTAGAAAAAAATATGTAAATGGGCATATGAGTCTAGTTTCAGGGAAAAATCACGAAACTGATTTTCGAGTTGTGAAACTCAAGATATGATTTTTAAAGCGACTATTACGCAGATTGGCAGTGTCTGGAAAATTTTTAAAAGTCTGTTAACACCTCTTGTTCGACTCCGGTGACGGTCTCGGGTTCGGGGTGTTACATTTGATTGGTATCAGAGCTACGGTTTAGTCGATTCTAGGACTACCGTAATGCGTTGGGTCTAGCTATACATGCCATTTTATGTGATTACTTGATAGTGTGGTGATTTCTGACAATTGTAAATGTGTTTATTTATAGTAATGGATCCTGATCCCGACCGAGAGGTAGCTGATGATCTTGAGAGTGTAGCGCCTACTCCCGCACAAGGGACAGCACCGGCGGACTCTCAACCTAATGCTAGTAACCCGAATGATGAAGCTAGACAAGCTTTCTATAGCGTGATGAATGATTGGTTCAACCAATACATTCGAACTAATACGGCTGTCCCACAACCTCCATTCCCGACTAATACCACCCCCGCACCTACAATACCTCCGTAACTGACCAAATAAGGTCAAATAAGCCCCCAGTTGACAGAATCCGAAAACATGGGGCTACTGAATTTAAGGCTACGGATAGCGACGATGCCGAGCAAGCTGAATTTTGGTTGGACAACACTATCCGGGTACTCGATGAGCTATCTTGTACACCCGATGAATGCCTAAAGTGTACTATCTCCTTGCTACGCGATTCTGCCTACTATTGGTGGAATACTCTGACTTCTGTTGTGCCCCGAGAGCAAGTAACTTGGGAGTTTTTCCAAACTGAGTTTCGGAAAAAGTATATCAGTCAGAGATTTGTTGATCAAAAACGGAAGGAATTTCTTGAGCTTAAGCAAGGTTCTATGTCAGTTACTGAATACGAACGAAAATTTGTTAGACTTAGTAGATACGCTCGGGAATGTGTTTCGTCCGAGGCTATTATGTGTAAACGCTTCGAGGATGGGCTGAATGAAGATATAAAAATGTTCGTTGGCGTTCTTGAAATACGAGAGTTCGTAGTACTTGTCGAGCGAGCTTGTAAAGCCGAAGAGCTTAGAAAAGAAAAACAAAAAGTTGATGAGGGAACTGGAGAGTTTCGTAAATGATCTTCGGGAAAGTCTCTTCAACAGGCATCGAAGAAATTTCGAGATGATGTGGGCTGGTCGAGAGGCACTTCGGGCCTTTTTAGACGAGATCGTGATCGACCCCCTGTGGGTACACGAGGCACTTCGGTCGCCAGTGTTGGGAATGAACGTCGAGACAGAACGAAATGTCGATATTGCGGTAAATGGCATTCGGGGAGTTGTAGATTCCCTGACCGCTCCTGTTACAAGTGCGGATCGGTTGACCACTTCATTAAAGATTGCCCGAGGTTGTCTGAACAGAATGTAAATCAGAGTGGGAAACCGGGTGCTACCACTGCTCGAGGTAGACCATCTGGAAATACGGGCAATGCTGGTGGTGGTCAGAGAGGATCTAGAGATGCTACGACCAGATCCGAGGCTCGTGCGCCTGCTAGAGCTTATGCTATACGTGCCCGCGAGGATGCTTCTTCGCCTGATGTTATTACCGGTACTTTTACTCTCTTGGATACTAATGTAATTGCTTTGATTGATCCCGGTTCTACTCATTCTTACATATGTGAAACCTTAGCATCCAGTAAGACCTTACCTATTGAGTCTACTGAGTTCGTAATTCGGGTGTCAAACCCCTTGGGTCGTTACGTGCTTGTCGACAAAGTGTGTAAGAAATGTCCCCTAGAAATTCGAGGTTCCTGTTTTCCGACGGACTTGATGCTTTTGCCGTTTGATGAATTTGATGTTATTCTTGGTTTGGATTGGTTGACCGCGCATGATGCGGTTGTGAATTCCAAAAGCAAGACTATTGATTTGAGGTGCGCAAATAACGAAGTAATCCGAGTTGAGTCTACGGACTTGGAGGGGATGCCAGCTGTAATATCAGCAATGTTGGCCTAGAAATATGTAAGAAAAGGGTGCGAAGCATACCTTGCGTATGTACTTGATGACAAAGAATTAGAAAAGAAACCCGAATCTGTGCCGGTGGTTTGTGAATACCTGGATGTTTTTCTTGAAGAATTGCCGGGTTTACCACCTGTTCGGGAGGTAGAGTTTGGTATTGAGCTTGTACTTGGGACTACGCCGATTTCGATAGCTCCGTATCGTATGGCACCAACCGAGTTAAAAGAGTTGAAAGCTCAGTTGCAATAATTGACGGATAGAGGTTTTGCTCGACCAAGTTTCTCACCTTGGGGTGCACCAGTATTGTTCGTGAAAAAGAAGGACGGAACCATGAGGTTGTGCATTGACTATCGTCAACTGAATAAAGTGACGATAAAGAATAAATATCCGTTACCGCGTATCGATGATTTGTTCGACCAACTGAAGGGAGCCTCAGTGTTCTCAAAAATAGATTTGAGATCGGGCTATTATCAGTTGCGAATTCGAGATTCGGACATACCCAAAACTGCCTTCAGAACGAGATATGGTCACTACGAGTTCTTAGTGATGCCGTTTGGGCTCACTAATGCCCCTGCGGTATTTATGGATTTGATGAATTGGATCTTCAGACCATATTTTGATCGGTTCATAGTTGTGTTCATTGATGACATCTTGGTCTATTCAAGAGATGAGACCGAACATGCTGAGCATCTGAGGCTAGTGTTGCAAATTTTGACGGATAAGCAGTTATGTGCTAAGTTCAGTAAGTGTGAGTTCTAGTTAAGAGAGGTTAGCTTCTTGGGTCATGTGGTATCCGCATCGGGTATTCGAGCTGACCCGAGCAAAATTTCAGCCATACTTAACTGGAAACCTCCGAGAAATATTACTGAGGTTCGGAGCTTTTTGGGGCTCGCCGGTTATTACCGACGATTTGTCAAAGGTTTCTCGATGATAGCCACACCAATGACGAAGCTACTTCAAAAGGATGTTAAGTTCGAATGGACGGAGAAATGTCAGAAAAGTTTTGATCAACTAAAAACTTATTTGACTGAAGCTCCAATTTTAGTGCAACCCGAATCAGGCAAAGAGTTTGTCATTTATAGTGACGCATCCCTACTTGGGTTGGGTTGCGTATTGATGCAAGAAGGTCGAGTGGTGGCCTATGCGTCGAGACAATTAAAGCCACATGAGAAAAAATTATCCGACCCATGATCTTGAACTAGCTGCCATCGTATTTGCTTTAAAAATATGGCGACATTACTTATTTGGTGAAAAGTGCCATGTATTTTCGGATCACAAAAGTCTCAAAAATTTGATGACTGAAAGAGACTTAAATCTGCGACAAAGACGTTGGCTTGAGTTGTTGAAAGATTACGAGCTTGTCATTGATTACCACCCGGGAAAGGCTAATGTGGTTGCAGACGCCTCAAGCCAGAAATCATTGTTTGCTTTACGAGCGATGAATGTGCACTTGTCTGTTCTACCCGACAATGTGTTAATAGCTGAATTAAAAGCCAAACCATTATTGATTCATCAAATTCGTGAAGCCCAGAAAGTTGATGATGAATTGGTTGCAAAACGGGCCGAGTGTGCTCCGGACAAGGAATCGGAGTTTCAAATTGATGACGATGATTGTTTGAGGTTCAGAAGTCATTTGTGTGTTCCAAGGAATTCGGAACTCATTTCGATGATTCTGAACGAAGCCCATTGTAGCCGAATGTCAATTCACCCGGGGAGTACGAAAATGTACAACGATTTGAAACGTTGGTTTTGGTGGCATGGTATGAAACGAGACATCTCCGACTTTGTTTCGAGATGTTTAATATGTCAACAAGTGAAAGCGGAACATCAAGTGCCTTCAGGATTACTTCAGCCGATCATGATACCCGAGTGGAAATGGGATCGAGTCACAATGGACTTCGTGTCCGGACTGCCATTGTCAGCAAGTAAGAAGGATGCAATTTGGGTTGTTGTTGATAGACTGACTAAGTCGGCTCACTTTATCCCCGTGCGTACGGATTTTTCGTTGGATAAACTAGCTGAATTGTATGTTTCTCAAATTGTGAGATTACACGGGGTACCTATTTCTATCGTGTCGGATAGAGATCCGAGATTCACCTCGCGATTTTGGAGAAATTGCAAGAAGCTTTGGGTACCAAGCTGCATTTTAACACTGCTTTTCATCCCCAAACCGATGGTCAATCTGAGCAGATAATTCAGATACTTGAGGATATGTTGAGATGTTGCATCCTCGAGTTCAGTAGTTCATGGGAACGGTATTTACCTTTGATTGAATTCGCTTACAACAATAGTTTTCAATCAAGTATTAAGATGGCACCTTACGAGGCTTTGTACGGTCGTAAATGCCGTACACCATTGTTTTGGACCGAGCTCGGTGAAAGTAAAATATTCGGAGTTGATTTGATTAAGGATGCCGAACAGAAAGTAAAGGTAATCCGTGAAAGTCTGAAAGCAGCCACAGATCGTCAAAAATCGTATGCGGATTTGAAACGAAAGGACATTGAATATCAGGTGGGAGATAAAGTGTTCCTTAAAGTTTCGCCTTGGAAAAAGGTACTCAGGTTTGGCCGTAAGGGCAAGTTGAGCCCGAGATTCATTGGGCCGTACGAAATCTCCGAACGAGTTGGTCCGGTTGCGTATAGATTGATTTTGCCCCCTGAGCTTGAAAAGATTCACGACGTCTTTCATGTTTCGATGCTTCGACGCTATCGATCTGATCCATCGCACATAATTAGCCCATCAGAGGTTGAAATTCAAGCCGATATGAGTTATGAAGAAGAACCGATGCGTATCCTAGCTCGTGAAGTAAAGGAGTTGCGGAACAAAAGGGTTCCGTTAGTGAAGGTGTTATGGCTCAAACACGGGATCGAGGAAGCTACTTGGGAAACCGAGAGCTCGATGAAAGAACGATACCCAAACCTATTTACCGGTAAGATTTTCGGGGACGAAAATTTCTTAAGTGGGGGAGAGTTGTGACAGCCCAAAATTGACCCTAGTCGGGAAGTGGTTTCGGGACCACAAAACCGAGTCATAAAAATAATTGATTTCCATATTCTATGCTTATTATGTGTGTACATGAGTATGTGGAAGTTTCATTCTCCAATTTTGCCAATTGCATGAGAAATTATTAAATAGGGATTGATATGAGACATGGTGAAAATATGATAGGCTAATTTAAAATGGTCTATTAATGCATGTTGTGAAAATGATGGGTTTGCATGTCAAATTACCCAAAATTTGAGCTAGTGGTTGGCCATGCTATGGGTGGAAACATGTTGGGAACATGTTGGCCTAGTGAGGTATGTAGGAAAAAAATAAAATAAGGGGCATGGGCATAAAATAATGAAAAGGAGTATGATGAATACAAAAAAAAATGTGTGTAGTTGTTTTCCCCCCCAATTGCCGTGAGCTAAAGAAAAGAAAGGAGAAAATTTTTGTTCATCCTTTCTCATCTTCATTTAGCCGAAACTAGAAAGAAAAAAACAAAGAAAAAACAAATGCTCATCCTTTGGTTCATCCTTGGCCAAAAATTTTAAGGAGGAAGGAAGAAGAAAGGTTGAAGAGGTTCGGCCATGCATGTAGCTAGGCTAAGGTATGTTTGATGATGTTCCATGAGATGCATGCATGTTTTAGTTGTTAGCTTGAGTTCTACCTAGCCCATGGTCTAAATCTTGCTATGTGATGGAAATGACACTCGGCCATGGATGCATCATTCTTGGTTGATGTTTGATGTTGTGGTGATGAGGCATGAGGATGAGTTAAGATTCGGCCTAGGTGGAGTTTGTGTTAATGCCATTGCATGCTAAATATGAAGCTTGTTAATGATGCATGTGATGGTGGCTTGATGATTCTTGAACCTCCTTTTTAGCATTTTTGAGTGAGCACATATGTGCATTGGTTGCTAAATGGAGAAGAATCGGCTAGCAAGTTGTGTGCTAAGGCCAAATATAACTTTTGCATGTTAATGAGCAATGCATGTGTTAAATTGATGGAAAGGGAGAGGATGCTTTACTAGTGTGTATATGTGTGTATTAGCCAAGTTTTGAACTTGAAACAAAAGGGTGTTTAGTCAATACAAGTGACCATACTTGTAGAATGTATTAAGTGTTGAAATCGGCCCCAAAATAGACATGCATATTCGGCCAAGGGGGAAAAATTAGCTAAAATGTTGAGTTTGATTCATGATTCCGTACATATGTGACTTTAATGTCTAATGTATAAATATGGGCTAAGTGCCTTATGTTCCTCTTTTCGATGCTCAAATGATTAAATCAATTTATTTGTTTAATTAAGCTCAAGAGCAAAGGGGAACTAAATCTGATAAAGGGAAGGAAAAAGTGGTCGAATAGCTATTGGAATCGTTCGACAACACCCGAGGTAAGTTCTTGAGTAAAAGAGCTTAAATTATGATGTGATTAGATCATGTTTTGAGCAAATTAAAATCATGCTCTTTGTGTGGCTATTGAGCCGAATTTGCAAGAATGATAAATGTCTTGTGTTTGAGTTTTGCTAACGAAAATGAAATACGAATGGGCCATGATTTATTGTTAAATGTGCATGGTTATTTGAATGCTGTCCGGGCTAAGTCCCGAAGGCTTGTGCTAAGTAACAATATCCGGACTAAGATCCGAAGGCATTTGTGCGAGATACTAATTCCGGGCTAAGCCCGAAGGCATTTGTGCGAGTTACTAAATCCGGGTTAAGTCCCGAAGGCATTTGTGCGAGTTACTAAATCCGGGTTAAGTCCCGAAGGCATTTGTGCGAGTTACTAAATCCGGGTTAAGTCCCGAAGGCATTTCTGCGAATTACTATAACCGGGCTATGTCCCGAAGGCATTTGAACGAGGAGCTATATCCGGTTAAATTCCGAAGGTACGTGATTTGGGAATGAATGAACTTGCTGTAAAATTCCAGTTAATACTCTCGAAACATCCCAACATTGAGGTATGTTTCGTATGTGCTTGAATTTAGTTGAGCCCTTACAAATAAGTATTCGCTCAGTTGATAAACGAGCTACCGGCCTTTGGCTGAGTTGATCTTTTGTGTATGTACATAAGGGTTGATAATGTGAAGCAAGTACGATATCGTAAATTTGTGCATATGAAATTATCCGTTTAGCCATATGAATGCTATACTTTTGTTGTGCTGGAATTCCTTGCTCAAAACTTACTAAGCATAAATTGCTTACTCCGTTTCATTGCTCCTCTGTTTTATAGATTTGGTTCTCCAGCTATCGGACTCGGGATCTTGAGGTCAAAGTCGCCCACACTATAAAAGCCCCCTTTTGGTACAATTTTGGTTGAACTTCGAAATGGCATGTATAGGACTACCCGTTTGTTGTGGGTCGTGGACCCTTTGGACTTGTATAAATTTTGGATAGCCATGCGAAAATGGCTTATATGTGTTTGAGTATATTGTTATAATCATTTGGTGTAGATATGCTTGACAAGGATTGGCCATGGGAATGGTTAATCACTTCCATAAATTGTGCTATTTATGCAAAAAGGGCTAGTTGAATCATGGAAACCATGAAATAGGTAAAGTCTACCTTAAAGGCAGATGTTGACAGCAGCAGTGATGTAGATTTGTAAAATCACTAAAAATAGTAGGAAGGGAATTAAATAGTGAATAAATTATTTAAACAAACCTTGATGAATCTACTTTCATAGGAAAGTAACGAAACAATCATACGGATAGTATGTCAAGAGATATTCAGGTTCTCGTGAGACAGGGCCAGAACGGTTTCTGGATTTCCTGTTCCGACTTTGGAAATTCATTAAAAATTAACAAGAGACAATTAGGAGGCAATCCACATATTTATAGATTCCTCTCTGAGTCTAGTTTCTATAGAAACAAACGGCATCCGTATTGGAGCCCTGTACAAGGAGATATCCAAGTCGTAATGCGCAAAGGTCAGGGTAGTTGATCCCTGTAACATGGGAGACTTTGACTAATAAACTGTACTAATTGGCCCGACCAAAAATTCTAAAAAAAATAATGTAAATGGGCATATGAGTCTAGTTTCAGGGAAAAATCACGAAACTGATTTTCGAGTTGTGAAACTCAAGATATGATTTTTAAAGCGACTATTACGCAGATTGGCAGTGTCTGGAAAATTTTTAAAAGTCTGTTAACACCTCTTGTTCGACTCCGGTGACGGTCTCGGGTTCGGGGTGTTACATTTGATTGGTATCAGAGCTACGGTTTAGTCGATTCTAGGACTACCGTAATGCGTTGGGTCTAGTTATACATGCCATTTTATGTGATTACTTGATAGTGTGGTGATTTCTGACAATTGTAAATGTGTTTATTTATAGTAATGGATCCTGATCCCGACCGAGAGGTAGCTGATGATCTTGAGAGTGTAGCGCCTGCTCCCGCACAAGGGACAGCGCCGGCGGACTCTCAACCTAATGCTAGTAACCCGAATGATGAAGCTAGACAAGCTTTCTATAGCGTGATGAATGATTGGTTCAACCAATACATTCGAACTAATACGGCTGTCCCACAACCTCCATTCCCGACTAATACCACCCCCGCACCTACAATACCTCCGGTAACTGACCAAATAAGGTCAAATAAGCCCCCAGTTGACAGAATCCGAAAACATGGGGCTACTGAATTTAAGGCTACGGATAGCGACGATGCCAAGCAAGCTGAATTTTGGTTGGACAACACTATCCGGGTACTCGATGAGCTATCTTGTACACCCGATGAATGCCTAAAGTGTACTATCTCCTTGCTACGCGATTCTGCCTACTATTGGTGGAATACTCTGACTTCTGTTGTGCCCCGAGAGCAAGTAACTTGGGAGTTTTTCCAAACTGAGTTTCGGAAAAAGTATATCAGTCAGAGATTTGTTGATCAAAAACGGAAGGAATTTCTTGAGCTTAAGCAAGGTTCTATGTCAGTTACTGATTACGAGCGAAAATTTGTTAGACTTAGTAGATACGCTCGGGAATGTGTTTCGTCCGAGGCTATTATGTGTAAACGCTTCGAGGATGGGCTGAATGAAGATATAAAAATGTTCGTTGGCGTTCTTGAAATACGAGAGTTCGTAGTACTTGTCGAGCGAGCTTGTAAAGCCGAAGAGCTTAGAAAAGAAAAACAAAAAGTTGATGAGGGAACTGGAGAGTTTCGTAAATGATCTTCGGGAAAGTCTCTTCAACAGGCATCGAAGAAATTTCGAGATGATGTGGGCTGGTCGAGAGGTACTTCGGGCCTTTTTAGACGAGATCGTGATCGACCCCCTGTGGGTACACGAGGCACTTCGGTCGCCAGTGTTGGGAATGAACGTCGAGACAGAACGAAATGTCGATATTGCGGTAAATGGCATTCGGGGAGTTGTAGATTCCCTGACCGCTCCTGTTACAAGTGCGGATCGGTTGACCACTTCATTAAAGATTGCCCGAGGTTGTCTGAACAGAATGTAAATCAGAGTGGGAAACCGGGTGCTACCACTGCTCGAGGTAGACCATCTGGAAATACGGGCAATGCTGGTGGTGGTCAGAGAGGATCTAGAGACGCTACGACCAGATCCGAGGCTCGTGCGCCTGCTAGAGCTTATGCTATACGTGCCCGCGAGGATGCTTCTTCGCCTGATGTTATTACCGGTACTTTTACTCTCTTGGATACTAATGTAATTGCTTTGATTGACCCCGGTTCTACTCATTCTTACATATGTAAAACCTTAGCATCCAGTAAGACCTTACCTATTGAGTCTACTGAGTTCGTAATTCGGGTGTCAAACCCCTTGGGTCGTTACGTGCTTGTCGACAAAGTGTGTAAGAAATGTCCCCTAGAAATTCGAGGTTCCTGTTTTCCGGCGGACTTGATGCTTTTGCCGTTTGATGATTTGATGTTATTCTTGGTTTGGATTGGTTGACCGCGCATGATGCGGTTGTGAATTCCAAAAGCAAGACTATTGATTTGAGGTGCGCAAATAACGAAGTAATCCGAGTTGAGTCTACGGACTTGGAGGGGATGCCAGCTGTAATATCAGCAATGTTGGCCTAGAAATATGTAAGAAAAGGGTGCGAAGCATACCTTGCGTATGTACTTGATGACAAAGAATTAGAAAAGAAACCCGAATCTGTGCCGGTGGTTTGTGAATACCTGGATGTTTTTCTTGAAGAATTGCCGGGTTTACCACCTGTTCGGGAGGTAGAGTTTGGTATTGAGCTTGTACCTGGGACTACGCCGATTTCGATAGCTCCGTATCGTATGGCACCAATCGAGTTAAAAGAGTTGAAAGCTCAGTTGCAAGAATTGACGGATAGAGGTTTTGCTCGACCAAGTTTCTCACCTTGGGGTGCACCAGTATTGTTCGTGAAAAAGAAGGACGGAACCATGAGGTTGTGCATTGACTATCGTCAACTGAATAAAGTGACGATAAAGAATAAATATCCGTTACCGCGTATCGATGATTTGTTCGACCAACTAAAGGGAGCCTCAGTGTTCTCAAAAATAGATTTGAGATCGGGCTATTATCAGTTGCGAATTCGAGCTTCGGACATACCCAAAACTGCCTTCAGAACGAGATATGGTCACTACGAGTTCTTAGTGATGCCGTTTGGGCTCACTAATGCCCCTGCGGTATTTATGGATTTGATGAATTGGATCTTCAGACCATATTTGGATCGGTTCATAGTTGTGTTCATTGATGACATCTTGGTCTATTCAAGAGATGAGACCGAACATGCTGAGCATCTGAGGCTAGTGTTGCAAATTTTGCGGGATAAGCAGTTATGTGCTAAGTTCAGTAAGTGTGAGTTCTAGTTAAGAGAGGTTAGCTTCTTGGGTCATGTGGTATCCGCATCGAGTATTCGAGCTGACCCGAGCAAAATTTCAGCCATACTTAACTGGAAACCTCCGAGAAATATTACTGAGGTTCGGAGCTTTTTGGGGCTCGCCGGTTATTACCGACGATTTGTCAAAGGTTTCTCGACGATAGCCACACCAATGACGAAGCTACTTCAAAAGGATGTTAAGTTCGAATGGACGGAGAAATGTCAGAAAAGTTTTGATCAACTAAAAACTTATTTGACTGAAGCTCCAATTTTAGTGCAACCCGAATCAGGCAAAGAGTTTGTCATTTATAGTGACGCATCCCTACTTGGGTTGGGTTGCGTATTGATGCAAGAAGGTCGAGTGGTGGCCTATGCGTCGAGACAATTAAAGCCACATGAGAAAAAATTATCCGACCCATGATCTTGAACTAGCTGCCATCGTATTTGCTTTAAAAATATGGCGACATTACTTATTTGGTGAAAAGTGCCATGTATTTTCGGATCACAAAAGTCTCAAAAATTTGATGACTGAAAGAGACTTAAATCTGCGACAAAGACGTTGGCTTGAGTTGTTGAAAGATTACGAGCTTGTCATTGATTACCACCCGGGAAAGGCTAATGTGGTTGCGGACGCCTTAAGCCAGAAATCATTGTTTGCTTTACGAGCGATGAATGTGTACTTGTCTGTTCTACCCGACAATGTGTTAATAGCTGAATTAAAAGCCAAACCATTATTGATTCATCAAATTCGTGAAGCCCAGAAAGTTGATGATGAATTGGTTGCAAAACGGGCCGAGTGTGCTCCGAACAAGGAATCGGAGTTTCAAATTGATGACGATGATTGTTTGAGGTTCAGAAGTCATTTGTGTGTTCCAAGGAATTCGGAACTCATTTCGATGATTCTGAACGAAGGCCATTGTAGCCGAATGTCAATTCACCCGGGGAGTACGAAAATGTACAACGATTTGAAACGTTGGTTTTGGTGGCATGGTATGAAACGAGACATCTCCGACTTTGTTTCGAGATATTTAATATGTCAACAAGTGAAAGCGGAACATCAAGTGCCTTCAGGATTACTTCAGCCGATCATGATACCCGAGTGGAAATGGGATCGAGTCACAATGGACTTCGTGTCCGGACTGCCATTGTCAACAAGTAAGAAGGATGCAATTTGGGTTGTTGTTGATAGACTGACTAAGTCGGCTCACTTTATCCCCATGCGTACGGATTTTTCGTTGGATAAACTAGCTGAATTGTATGTTTCTCAAATTGTGAGATTACACGGGGTACCTATTTCTATCGTGTCGGATAGAGATCCGAGATTCACCTCGCGATTTTGGAGAAATTGCAAGAAGCTTTGGGTACCAAGCTGCATTTTAACACTGCTTTTCATCCCCAAACCGATGGTCAATCTGAGCAGATAATTCAGATACTTGAGGATATGTTGAGATGTTGCATCCTCGAGTTCAGTAGTTCATGGGAACGGTATTTACCTTTGATTGAATTCGCTTACAACAATAGTTTTCAATCAAGTATTAAGATGGCACCTTACGAGGCTTTGTACGGTCGTAAATGCCGTACACCATTGTTTTGGACCGAGCTCGGTGAAAGTAAAATATTCGGAGTTGATTTGATTAAGGATGCCGAACAGAAAGTAAAGGTAATCCGTGAAAGTCTGAAAGCAGCCACAGATCGTCAAAAATCGTATGCGGATTTGAAACGAAAGGACATTGAATATCAGGTGGGAGATAAAGTGTTCCTTAAAGTTTCGCCTTGGAAAAAGGTACTCAGGTTTGGCCGTAAGGGCAAGTTGAGCCCGAGATTCATTGGGCCGTACGAAATCTCCGAACGAGTTGGTCCGGTT
Organism: Gossypium hirsutum; assembly: GCF_007990345.1. Taxonomy (NCBI): domain Eukaryota; kingdom Viridiplantae; phylum Streptophyta; class Magnoliopsida; order Malvales; family Malvaceae; genus Gossypium; species Gossypium hirsutum. Next base: position 34,274,580 of record NC_053429.1, on the reverse strand, counting down.
GCGTATAGATTGATTTTGCCCCCTGAGCTTGAAAAGATTCACGACATCTTTCATGTTTCGATGCTTCGACGCTATCGATCTGATCCATCGCACATAATTAGCCCATCAGAGGTTGAAATTCAAGCGATATGAGTTATGAAGAAGAACCGATGCGTATCCTAGCTCATGAAGTAAAGGAGTTGCGGAACAAAAGGGTTCCGTTAGTGAAGGTGTTATGGCTCAAACACGGGATCGAGGAAGCTACTTGGGAAACCGAGAGCTCGATGAAAGAACGATACCCAAACCTATTTACCGGTAAGATTTTCAGGGACGAAAATTTCTTAAGTGGGGGAGAGTTGTGACAGCCCAAAATTGACCCTAGTCGGGAAGTGGTTTCGGGACCACAAAACCGAGTCATAAAAATAATTGATTTCCATATTCTATGCTTATTATGTGTGTACATGAGTATGTGGAAGTTTCATTCTCCAATTTTGCCAATTGCATGAGAAATTATTAAATAGGGATTGATATGAGACATGGTGAAAATATGATAGGCTAATTTAAAATGGTCTATTAATGCATGTTGTGAAAATGATGGGTTTGCATGTCAAATTACCCAAAATTTGAGCTAGTGGTTGGCCATGCTATGGGTGGAAACATGTTGGGAACATGTTGGCCTAGTGAGGTATGTAGGAAAAAAATAAAATAAGGGGCATGGGCATAAAATAATGAAAAGGAGTATGATGAATACAAAAAAAAATGTGTGTAGTTGTTTTCCCCCCCAATTGCCGTGAGCTAAAGAAAAGAAAGGAGAAAATTTTTGTTCATCCTTTCTCATCTTCATTTAGCCGAAACTAGAAAGAAAAAAACAAAGAAAAAACAAATGCTCATCCTTTGGTTCATCCTTGGCCAAAAATTTTAAGGAGGAAGGAAGAAGAAAGGTTGAAGAGGTTCGGCCATGCATGTAGCTAGGCTAAGGTATGTTTGATGATGTTCCATGAGATGCATGCATGTTTTAGTTGTTAGCTTGAGTTCTACCTAGCCCATGGTCTAAATCTTGCTATGTGATGGAAATGACACTCGGCCATGGATGCATCATTCTTGGTTGATGTTTGATGTTGTGGTGATGAGGCATGAGGATGAGTTAAGATTCGGCCTAGGTGGAGTTTGTGTTAATGCCATTGCATGCTAAATATGAAGCTTGTTAATGATGCATGTGATGGTGGCTTGATGATTCTTGAACCTCCTTTTTAGCATTTTTGAGTGAGCACATATGTGCATTGGTTGCTAAATGGAGAAGAATCGGCTAGCAAGTTGTGTGCTAAGGCCGAATATAACTTTTGCATGTTAATGAGCAATGCATGTGTTAAATTGATGGAAAGGGAGAGGATGCTTTACTAGTGTGTATATGTGTGTATTAGCCAAGTTTTGAACTTGAAACAAAAGGGTGTTTAGTCAATACAAGTGACCATACTTGTAGAATGTATTAAGTGTTGAAATCGGCCCCAAAATAGACATGCATATTCGGCCAAGGGGGAAAAATTAGCTAAAATGTTGAGTTTGATTCATGATTCCGTACATATGTGACTTTAATGTCTAATGTACAAATATGGGCTAAGTGCCTTGTGTTCCTCTTTTCGATGCTCAAATGATTAAATCAATTTATTTGTTTAATTAAGCTCAAGAGCAAAGGGGAACTAAATCCGATAAAGGGAAGGAAAAAGTGGTCGAATAGCTATTGGAATCGTTCGACAACACCCGAGGTAAGTTCTTGAGTAAAAGAGCTTAAATTATGATGTGATTAGATCATGTTTTGAGCAAATTAAAATCATGCTCTTTGTGTGGCTATTGAGCCGAATTTGCAAGAATGATAAATGTCTTGTGTTTGAGTTTTGCTAACGAAAATGAAATACGAATGGGCCATGATTTATTGTTAAATGTGCATGGTTATTTGAATGCTGTCCGGGCTAAGTCCCGAAGGCTTGTGCTAAGTAACAATATCCGGACTAAGATCCGAAGGCATTTGTGCGAGATACTAATTCCGGGCTAAGCCCGAAGGCATTTGTGCGAGTTACTAAATCCGGGTTAAGTCCCGAAGGCATTTGTGCGAGTTACTAAATCCGGGTTAAGTCCCGAAGGCATTTCTGCGAATTACTATAACCGGGCTATGTCCCGAAGGCATTTGAACGAGGAGCTATATCCGGTTAAATTCCGAAGGTACGTGATTTGGGAATGAATGAACTTGCTGTAAAATTCCAGTTAATACTCTCGAAACATCCCAACATTGAGGTATGTTTCGTATGTGCTTGAATTTAGTTGAGCCCTTACAAATAAGTATTCGCTCAGTTGATAAACGAGCTACTGGCCTTTGGCTGAGTTGATCTTTTGTGTATGTACATAAGGGTTGATAATGTGAAGCAAGTACGATATCGTAAATTTGTGCATATGAAATTATCCGTTTAGCCATATGAATGCTATACTTTTGTTGTGCTGGAATTCCTTGCTCAAAACTTACTAAGCATAAATTGCTTACTCCGTTTCATTGCTCCTCTGTTTTATAGATTTGGTTCTCCAGCTATCGGACTCGGGATCTTGAGGTCAAAGTCGCCCACACTATCAAAGCCCCCTTTTGGTACAATTTTGGTTGAACTTCGAAATGGCATGTATAGGACTACCCGTTTGTTGTGGGTCGTGGACCCTTTGGACTTGTATAAATTTTGGATAGCCATGCGAAAATGGCTTATATGTGTTTGAGTATATTGTTATAATCATTTGGTGTAGATATGCTTGACAAGGATTGGCCATGGGAATGGTTAATCACTTCCATAAATTGTGCTATTTATGCAAAAAGGGCTAGTTGAATCATGGAAACCATGAAATAGGTAAAGTCTACCTTAAAGGCAGATGCTGACAGCAGCAGTGATGTAGATTTGGAAAATCACTAAAAATAGTAGGAAGGGAATTAAATAGTGAATAAATTATGTAAACAAACCTTGATGAATCTACTTTCATAGTAAAGTAACGAAACAATCATACGGATAGTATGTCAAGAGATATTCAGGTTCTCGTGAGACAGGGCCAGAACGGTTTCTGGATTTTCTGTTCCGACTTTGGAAATTCATTAAAAATTAACAAGAGACAATTAGGAGTCAAGCCACATATGTATAGATTCCCCTCTGAGTCTAGTTTCTATAGAAACAAACGGCATCCGTATTGGAGCCCTGTACAAGGAGATATCCAAGTCGTAATGCGCAAAGGTCAGGGTAGTCGATCCCTGTAACATGGGAGACTTTGACTAATAAACTGTACTAATTGGCCTGACCAAAAATTCTAGAAAAAAATATGTAGATGGGAATATGAGTCTAGTTTCAGGGAAAAATCACGAAACTGATTTTCGAGTTGTGAAACTCAAGATATGATTTTTAAAGCAACTATTATGCAGATTGGCAGTGTCTGGAAAATTTTTAAAAGTCTGTTAACACCTCGTGTTCGACTCCGGTGACGGTCTCGGGTTCGGGGTGTTACATAAGAGAAGAAACTACCCAATTTGAGCATTGAAGTTACTTGAATGTGGTTGAGTTGTCCTCCTCGTGCCAGTTATGCTCCCAAATTGTAGTGCCTCATATCATAAGGGGGTTCCTACATAGAAATTAGCTAACAAAAAAACTAATACCAAAAACAGATAAAGTCCAAACAAAAATAAAATCATCCAAAATATGAATACAAGTCCCAAAAATAAAATAAAAACTAATAGTTTAAAAGTTATTAATTAGAATTAGAACCTGGCCGATTATCTTCAATAATTTGGTCCTTTCCTCAACCGTGTTTGGTGTGGTGACCCTTACACCCGCAAAACTATTTAGGATGATACGTCTTGGAGTGTGAATTTTAACTCCACCATTAGATAGTTGTTTTAGTTGGAACATCCCATTGAATTCCTTATCATGGGCTAGCTCTTCTTTTTTCTCTTCATTGTCGTTGTCTTCCTCTTCCTCTTATTCCTTGTCAGCTTGCCCGAAAAGTTGCATAGGTGGGTATTAATTTTGTGACGGCTCAAGCACTGGAATACCGAAACTTGGGCATAGTCAATTCCCAAAGGTGTTATCGATCTCATCCACCAGATGACCCACTCCATGTCAATCATCTCACTTCGCCCTTTTCCTTGCTCTTCCACTTTAGAGATGGTGGAACGTCTAGCTTTTGCTTTCATCGTGCATTCCAACCATGGATATGCTTATGATTGAGCTTAACATAGTGGGTATAGATGGAGTTCCCAAAAATGCTCTTCATCAGCTTAACAGAATGCTCCATTGTGGACATCAGGACCTTGGCTTTCTTGTACAACACAATCACTAGGTGCGCAAAGAATATCTTGACCTTCTTGCCGCTAATGCAGGTAAATATTGCTTTGTGGATCCACTTGCCAATGCACACCTGTCGACACAACAAAATACAATAAAGCAAAATAGCTCGAAAAGAATTAACATTAGACACGTTTAGGGTCGGAGAGATTCAAGTGCAAATAAATTGCATCCATATTTTGGCAACCGAAAACATGATTGCTTGATTGAATGATAATGGGATATTGGTGCTCAGTTGGTGTTTCCAAATGCCTTTCCCCTAGGTTAAATAATTAACAATCTCATCTATATCTATGCCTCTGAAATCATCAATATCTAATGCATCTAAAGCATCAGAGACATAGTATGGAGCATTATAAAAATTGCAAATTTTTTGGATAGTACACAAGACCTTTTTGCCTTAAACAGTTACATGAGTGTACACGTCATGATGTGATTTATTATTTTCTCGCTCTTTTAGCGAGGCAAAAAACTTGTAAACCACTGATTGGATCATCGACTCTTTCGGTGTGAGGCAACAATCAGTCCATTTGTTTTGTACGAATTAAATCCCAAATCTCATCATTCAAATTGAACGATGGGTCGATCCTGTGTTCTTGAATAAATGTTTTCCCTTGGAGTTCCAAGAAGTATTTCTTGACTTCTTGGCTCTAGAATTAGGTAGAATCAAATTCTCCCAATTCGACCGATTGCGAGATACGACAAATTTTTCTCGGGGCCATTTTAAATGCAATATATAAAAAATAATCGAAACACAACCAATATGATGAAAAAACAATAAAATAAAATAATTAAACATGTTTTATCACGGTGTTGTGTGAAGAGGTGGCTACCAATGTAGGAGAGTAGTGGAGACGATAGCTCATGAAATACTATGAAAAATGAAAGTAAAGATGGAAGGGAAGTGGTCAACTACTATTACGAGGGTTAGGTAGGGTTTAGAATGTATTTAGAGAGTAAAATTAGGATTAAAAATGGATTAGCATATATATAGGGTTGTACGGGTCGCGTAGAAAAGTGGGTCAAAAATTGTAGACCCGACGTCGGTTCTGTAACACTAGTGTTGGTGTCGTTACACTGTATTTTGAATGCTCCAGGTTTTGGGCTCGAAGTTCCTATCACGACATCATTTGTCAATCTCACGAAATGAGCTCAAATTTTCAAATTAATTTTGGTTTAAAATTCTGTGTCGTGAAAATAAGGTTTAGGGTCGCGATGTTGGATGGAATTTGAAAAGATTTTAGGTTCGAAATGTAGTGTCGTGACACAAGGATGTGGTGTCGAACAATGCACTAGTTTTCAAAATAGTGGGAGTTTCAAAGTTCATTCTCGCCACATTGAGGTTCAGTGTTACGACACCACCTTTACTTTTTCTATTTTTGCGTTTTGAGGTGTGCTGGTCCCTAATAGGCTTCCTCTAGCTACCGACGACCTTAATCTTAATCTGATTAATACTTTCTAACCTAATTAAAGTCCAAAATAAAAATCCAGCAATTCAAATATACCAAAATTTACAACAAATTTTTTTCAAAGTTTCATGACTAAATTAAGTGCGCTATCGGACTCATCCGATAGCCTTCGCATTCCATGCATCGCCATTTTTCTCCTTTGGCGATTATCTTGGTCTGTCTAATAATCAACTTTCTTTTCGAGATCTTTCCACTTGTCACATTCTTATGACCCTTTGGTACCTACACATATCGAACTAGAATTGTAGCTTTGACCAAGGTTGTTAGGGGTACTAAAAGAAATTATATAACAATCATCCCTTATTTTATTTTTGTGTTCCGTATTTTGAGAATCATGGCAACATTTGAAGACTTCTATTTTACCATCGATCTTCATTATTAACTCGTTCTTTTCAAGATCAATGGTCGATTTAGACGTAGCCAAAAAAGGCTGACCCAATAGAATAGGAATGTCTTGGTCCTCATTGAAGTCGAGGACAACAAAATCGATGGGGATTATAAAATCCCTATCCTTAACCAATAAGTCTTCGAGTATACCTTTGGGCTGTACGAGAGACCTATCGGCTCATTGCAGTATAATTGTCATAATTTTCAGCTCCCTTAATTTGAGTTTTAAATATGTGGATAAGGGCATCAAATTTTTGTTGGCCCTTAAGTCACAAAGGGCCATCATAAAATGTTTATTTCCTATCTCCATGGGAATTGTAAAACTTCTCGGATCTTTTAGCTTTGAGGCTTTTTTTTTGAACAATTATGGCACTATAAGAGGCATCAATATTTATTTACTGACCTTTCTTTAACTTTTTATGCCTCATAATTTCCTTCAAGTCCTTAGCGTACTTAGGAATCTTATCATTACGCTCTAGTAGTGGCAAATTTACATTAAGGGATTTAAAGAGGTTTAGAAAACTTATGAATTCCTCTTCATCCCTTCATTGCTTGTACTCCAACCTCGATGGAAATTGTATGTTCTTTGGCACTAATTCCAAGTGTGGAGTAATTTCTAGCTTAGCTACAGGTATAGATTTTTCCTCCATGTGGAATTTTGTTTCAAGTTCATCAACTTTTTGGTATTCCTTTTCGATCTTGTCATCCTCATTAATGAGCTTTTCCGAGTTTACTAAAGTTATACCTAAACGAAGTGCGATTGTATTTACATACTCTTTTTCGTCCCTCTAGGGAAAGTTTTTGGTATTACTCAGAATACCCGTGCACATTTGCCTCTACATCTCATTTAACGCGCGCTCATGATATTGCGCATCTCTTATCGGTTTGAATTTTTATGTATTCGGTCTTTATGTGTTGAACGTCGAACCTCATTAGTTGCATCTCATTTTCAATCTGATCCAAGCATTGATGACAACCAATATGGTCATTACCCATGGATCTCTTATAAGATCTTTGCATGTAATGAGGATTGATATGAAGGGTTTTGTCAGTTTAGAGTTGGGTTTTTGCTACCTTGATTACCTCCCAACTTTAGATTCAGATGGTCCTTCGAACTAAGGTTGTATGTGTTCGAATATGGATTTCCACCCCTGTTGTTCAAAAAATTCACTTCTTCTGATTGGGTTTCCAAGTACAACATGTAGCTTTGTGCAACATCATTCATCGATGGCTTAATAGTGGTCTCTAGACAATGTAATTTCTCCAAAATATGTTAATATTTGTCATCTTCCTTAACCACCTTAGCCATTGATAGCTTTTGACTATATGAAAAGCGATCGTTAGGCCACATGTACAAGTTCATTGCCATCTCCTCAATCAACTGACAGGCTCGCTTGTAGGTATTGTTGATAAAGGCTCCGGCTGATGTGCCATCTAGGCTTGCTCTTAAGCTCCCATCCAATCCATTATAAAAGATTTGCAATTGCATCAAATCTTCAATACCGTGATATGGAATTTCCTAAGTAGTGACTTGAAGCGTTCTCACGCTTCGTATAACGTCTTACCTTCTAATTGCTTAGAATTAGCAATGTAACGCCTTAATTGAATGGTTCAACTAATAGGGAAAAGTTTGTGTAAGAATTTCCTCGCTAAATTGTCCCATGTCCTGATAGAACCCGACTTTTGGGAATCAAGCCATTCATAGACATTTTCGCAAAGTGAGAACAGAAACAATTAAAAACAAATTGTGTCATCGGTCACTCTGTTATATTTGAACGTGTTGTGTAATTATATGAATCTCTTTAAGTGCTGGTTCGGGTTTTCCATCATGGTACCCCGAAATTGCAAATTGTTTTGTATCATTTGAATAGTGGCCGTCTTAATTTCAAAATTTTTTGTTTTAATTATTGGTCTCTCGATACTACCTCGAACAATGTCTAAAGTAGATAGTGTAACACCCTAATTTTGGGCCTAGTCGGAACCAGTAATCTGAGGTCAGAGAAATTATTATTATTATTATTATTTTATGTGTTACAGCATGATTATATAAGTGTATGAAAATTTTGGTGAATTAATTTTAGCGATTTCGTGCTTAATTACAAAAAGGGACAAAATCGCATAAAGTGTGAAAGATTTGTTCTACAAGCTAATGTTGTTAAATAGCTATGGAACACTAAATTAGAGGTCTTTAGTGAGCAAATAGACCAATAAAAATTAGTGGCTAAACATAGAGAAAAAGAAATTGAAAAGTCAAAGTTTGACGGGCATTAGGTGACTTATTTGGTAATAAAATAAAACAAAAAGGAAAAAGGTTGTCATCTTTTCATCTTTCTTCTTCATCCACCAAAAATGGCAGCAAACATGGGGGTTTTGAGACCCCAAACTTTCAGCCACTTAATTCTCTTGCAAGTATGATAATTTTTGTATCTTTGTGAGCCTTGTAGCTTAAGCTAACTAATGGAGGGACTAGTTAACAAAATGGATGAGAATCTAGGGTTTTGCCATGTGAATACTCATGTTGTTTGCTGAATTTTTATGAAAGAAAATGAATCTTGGTTGTTTAATTAACAAATTTTGTGAAAGGATTTTTCATGAAACCACCTAAAATGGACCTTTTTGTAAAGGTTACAAAATAGGTGATAAATGTGTGGAATAATTGAAATTGAGAGTTTCTATAAGCTTAAATCAATTTCAGCTAGGCTTGGTTAATGAGGAAATTCGATGAAAATTGTTATACGGGACTAGGAGCAAAATCGTAATTTTGTAAAAGCCTACGGGAAAAACTGTATATTTGCCAAAGTATGTTTTATAGACAGCTAGTTATAATTATAACAATTTGGCTAAGCTTGGGTTGTGTTTAATTTCATGAATTTTCACTTTTATGTGATAGGGACTAAATTGTAAAAATGTGAAACATAAAGGGAAAAAGTGTAAGGTTGTCCTAATCTAAATTTTTGGACTAAATTGTATAAATTGATGACTAAATAAGTAAAAGTTGTTATTATATAGATTGGGAAAGACGAGATCTAGACAGAGAACGAGGGAAAACAAAGTATTGGGTTAGTCGACTTAATTCGTTGTTTCAGCGAACGAGGTAAGTTCATATGATTAGTTGACAGCGATCAATTATTAAATTAGAAATGATATAATGTATTATTATTACGTACAATTGTTATCGAATCATGATAATATGAGATTGAATTGAAAGATCAATCTAAGAAAAATGCAGGGTCGAGTACAATCAGACTAAGACTCGTAATGAATTGACGAAAAACACCATGGTTGGACCATGGCGATATGAGAGCCAGTGTAAGACCATGTCGAAGGACATAGCATCGTCATCTATATGTGTCAATTTAAGACCATGTTTGGGACATGGCATCGGCACCGGTATACGAGAGCTAATGTAAGACCATGTCTAGGACATGGCATCGACCTTGATATTTGTCAGTGTAAGACCATGTTTGGGACATGGCATCGGCACCGGTACATGCGAGCTAGTGTAAGACCATGTCTGGAACATGACATTGGCATCATTATGTGAGCCAGTGTAACACCATGTCTGGGACATGGCATCGGCATGAGGCATTGTGTAAGACCATAGCTGGGCTATTGGCATCGATATGAGATTTCCATGTAAGACCATGTCTGGGACATGGCTTTGGTACGATACATTATGTACGAGTTTTCCCGAGTATCTTTAGTATCCCAAGAGGTTCAACGGGTAAATCCAAAGATTATGTCAAAGAAATGACAAGGTATGATCATGTTGAAAGGGTAAAAGTATGTACGGAAAATTCATGAGTAATGAATTTGATGTATATGGGACATTTGGTAATAATGTAAATGAGTAATTCCTACCTATGAAAATGATCTTGTGATAACATTGTGATTATGAGTCTATACTTATGATGTATAAATAGGTGGTAAATTTGATTGATGATCATATGTGAGGCTTTTGGGCCAAATTAAATTGAGACATGATAAGTTTAAGTTTTGTTGTTGATGTATAGGTTAAATTGGCCAATGAATGGCATGTAAATATTTAATAATGACTAGCTATTGGAATGGTTAGTTAAGGATATGCTTTGGTGTTATGTATGATTAAATGGATGTTAATACAAAGAAATCATGAAAGAGTAAAGTTAGCAGTAAAATAGCTCTGGACAAGAGCAATTGTATAACTTTTAAAAATCACCAAAAATTTTTGAAATTGAATTAGAGGTTGAATAAGATATGAAATTAAATCTTATTGAGTCCATTTTCACATAGAAGAAACAGTGTACGCAAAAGAATTTCGTATTATGAGATGTTTGAATTTTTGTGGGACAAGGTCAGGATGAATTTGAAATCCCTTATTCTAACTTTGGAAAATCATTAAAAATAGTATAAAAATAATTAAAAGTTATAATTTATATTTTTTTTAATTTTTAATGAATATATTTTCAAAAGAATCAAATGAGAACCTCATCTGAGTCCCGTACGAGGAGATAATTAATTTTTAGTGAAGAAGGGTCGAAACTGTCGAACAGCAGAGTAGGGATAACTTTAAAGAATAAACTATACTTATTGGCTAAAAAAAGAATTCTGTAAATTTTATAATGAGTCTAGTTTCAGGGAAAATTAGCATAACTTAATTTGGAGTTCCGTAGCTCAAGATATAAATAATTTAGTGGCTATGACTCGGGTAGACAACTTGGCTAGAGTATGGATAAATAGTGGAATTATGTGCAATTATGATTGTGTTACCTTGAGAACATGTTGTGAGAATATGGAAAAAAAACATGTAAATAAATCTCTTATTATTTTCATATGGTCTGACTAAGCTATATAGCTTACCCCTTCCTTTTTCCTCATTTTATAGGGTCACTAAGCTAGCTCAGGTTGGAGATCGTCGGAGATTCTATCACACTATCCAGCTATTGAAGGGTATAAATGATTTCAAGCACTTTAAGTCTATGGCATGTATAGGGAATTAGTCAACTGGGTATGTGTCATTTGATTTGGTCAAATGTATTGGCTCATAATGGGAATATGATTCATTTTGTATATGGCCATGTGATGTGGCTTATATTGGTTATTGGGTTGTAAACCTATTCATATATGCATGCATGTGCTAAAGGTTTCATATGATATGGTCATGTGTGTTTAGTATGGATGAATTGTGAATGTGCCCTAGATTACTTGATGATTTTAAAGTGACTAAATTGGCTTATGGATAGACCCTAGCATAAGTATGAAGTGTAAGAATGTGCTAACGATAATCATGGCATGAAGTTGATAAGTTTAAACTAGGAAAAGTACGGTGCCTTTTGCATGAATAAATTGATATGAAATTGCCACGAAAAGTGCCATTGAAGTTATGTTTAAGTAAGTGCTAACGAGGGTGCCAAATGGCTTGGTAAATAGCCATTTTCTGGGCCACACGGGCAGAGACACAGCCGTATGTCTCATTTGTGTGGAGGACACGGTCTAGCATACGGGCGTGTGACCCTATTTCGTTGTTGATGTCAAACAGAGAGTTACATGGGCTGAGGACACGAGTATGTCCCAGGCCACACAGGCGTCTATGACCATGCAGCCTAACCCACACTAACGTGTGACAGTCCAAACATGGAAAACTTCCTAAGTGTTGTAAAAGGTTCATAAGTTCTCGATTTAGTCCCAAACCACCCCTGATATATGTTTTGGGCGTTGTGGGCCCATATAAGGGACATTATGAATAAGAATGAATGTTTTTATTTTGAAAGAAATTTTATGACCCAGTTTTACATGTATGTGTACGTTTTAGTCTGGTAATGCCTCGTACCTTGTCCCAGGCTCGGACTCGGGCAAGGGGTGTTACTGATAGCACGTATTCATGAAATGTCCTCTCTTGTCAAGCCATCAGTGGCTCTCTTCGAAACTGTGCTAGTGGTTTAATGTGTTCTTTAGATAGTGGGTTTCCTCATGACAAGTTAGCCACTACAAGTGGATTTTTTTGCATTTTCTAATGGGCTCACCTCAAGATTCTCTCTGGTTTAGGATTTGGCTTGATTAGAATGGTTCCACTTCAAGTCATACATTGAAATCGAAGAAAATTTAAAATAAAAATAATAACTGAAATAAAAATAAAAAATTACTGAAAATAAAATTCGTATCTATAATTCTAAATATTCCTATTTATCCTATTAAAATGTAGAAAATTAAAATTTATGTCTAATGTTGAAGCCTCCCCAGCAATGGCACTAACAACTTGACCACCACTAGACATACGAACGTTTGGATTGGAAATACCAAAAGAAATAAATATCTAATTAAACAGCGGTGTCCGTAATTAAACAGCGGTGATTTTGATGACTTTTCTTGATGATTTTTACACTTTTGGGACCCTTGTAACATAAGCTAGCTAATGGGGGGACTATTTTACAAAATGGTTGAAAGTATAGGGTTTTTCCATGAGAGAATTTATGTTGTTTGCTGAATTGTTATGGAAGAAAATGAGTCTTGGTTGTGTAATAAACAACTTTTGTGAAAGAAGTATGCATGAAAACACCTAAAAGGGGCTATTTTGTAAAGTTGTAAAATAAGTTGTAAATGTGTGAAATAATTGAAATTATGAGTTGCTATAGTTATACAAAGAATTCGGCTAGGCTTGGTAAAGAAGGAAATTTGATAAAAATCAATTTAAGAGCATAAGGGAAAAATCATAATTTTTGTAAAGTCTAAGGGCAAAACAATCATTTTGCCAAATTGTGCATTATAGAATTTTTTTTTAATTAATTTAATGATTAAATGAGTGAATTTCATCATGTTAGATTAAGAAAATCGAGATTTGGGCTTAAATCGGAAAGTACAAGGTTATGGACTAAAATGAAGTAATTAGCCAAAATTGCATTCGAGGTAAGTCCGTGTGACTAAATAAGCATGTTATCCATATTATTGTTAATATATTTGAAATATATTTTGCTATAATTGTATTAAATTATATGTTGATGGAGTTATGTATGAGAAAGTGATGCCAAAAGTTAACAACACTCATGTGATGACAAAATACATTATAAATTTGATGGAGTATGATATTCCATTGAAACGAGTAAGTTGTACATAAATAATGCAAATATAATGTTACCATGTATTGTACGATTAGTATGGTCTGAATTGTTGACTTGCTTTGTGAATGTAAATTATGGGAATTTACGTAGCAATAACTCCCGGTTGAACCTTAGGAATAGATTGTGATATTCATGCCATGACATTGGATGATATGTGTGCTAGTGCAAGACATGTCTGGGACATGCATCGGCCACATTATGAGAGCCAGTGTAAGACATGTCTGAGACATGCATCGGCATTGAGACGAGAGTTAGTGTAAGACCTATCTAGGACATGGCATTGGCTTGTTGTGTGTTAGTGTATGACCTGTCTGGGATATGGCATCGACACTGATAGATGAGAGCCAGTGTAAGACCTATCTGGGACACGGCAATGGCCTCGATATATGAAAGTCAGTGTAAGACCTGTCTGGGACATGGCATCGAATTTGATGTGCTAGTCAGTGTAAGACCATGTCTGGGACTTGGCGTCGGCTTCTTATCCCATGTTTGGGGCTATCGAATATCCTATAGTATTCCAAATGGTTCAACGGGAGATTCATGGTATATATCAAAATGAGAGAACTTATGACCATGTTGTGAGTGGTACAGGTATTTACATGAAATTGATGAGATGTGAATTCAATTCATATTGTATAATTAATAAGGAATGAATATGAGTAAGTATATGAGCATGTTGAGTAACTCAGGTATGTATGCCAAACTCATGAGAAATGATTTCTGTTTTTGATGTACATTTGGTGAGGATGTAAATAGGTAAGTCATGCCTATGAGAATGATTTTGTCATGACCTTGTGATTATAGGTCTATATTTATGATGTATAAACATGTATTTTTACCAATGTGGTGAAAATGAATTAATAAGGGTGATAAACTTAGTATCATTAATTTACACTAAAACAGTTTTGGATAGCAGCAGCAGTTTCACTTTGAAAATCCACCAAAAATTGTGGAAATTGAGTTAAAGGCTGAATAAAATATGAAATTAAATTTAATGAGTCTAGTTTCACATAGAAGAAACGGTGTAAGCAAAGGAGTTTCATACTATGAAATATTTAAATTGATGTGAGACAGAGTTAGAATGATTTTGAAATCTCCTGTTCTGATTTGAGAAAATCATTTGAAATTGTACAAAAATAGTTATGGGTTATATTTTATATTCTTAAAATTATTAATAAGTCTATTTTTAATATAAATGAACAGGAACATCATCTGAGTCCCGTATTTTGAGATAATTAATTTTTAGTGAAGAAGGGTCGGAATTATCAAATAGCGAAAAAGGTGTAAATTTAAGGAATAAAATGTACTTATTGGCTAGACCAAAAATTTTGAAAATTTTATTGTAAGAAGATATGTGAGTCTAGTTTCAGGAAAATTAGTGAATATTAATTTGGAGTTCCGTAGCTCCAGATATAAATAATTTAGTGACCATGACTCGAGAAAACAACTTGACTGGAACATAAGTAAAAATGCAAATAAGATTGTATTACATTGAGAAGCAAGTTGATAAATTGCTTATTATTTTCATACGGTCTTACTAAGCTATAAAGCTTACCCTCTCCTTTCTATTTCTTTAGTGTTGTCAGGTTAGCTCAGGGTTGGAGATCGTCAGAGGCAGCATCACACTATCAAGCCATCACCTTTGGAGTATTGACATATGTGTATTAAGCACCTTCAAGTGAGTGGCATGTATAGGGACTTAGTTTTTATGATAAATGTTATTATGATTAGCCAAATGTATTAGCTTATATTGATTAATTGCATATATCCATGAGATGTGGCTTATAATGATTGTGGCTTATAAGCCTAGTTATTCATGATAAGTTCTAATGTTTGCGATGCGATGATGTTTTTATGCTTGTGGGACATGCATGATTGGTGTTAAGACATGTGTGTATGATAAATGCTTCATGACCAATCAAAATGGTTATAGCCATGAAGTAATTGTATGGTATAGAAATAAGACGATGATGATTGAATATGAATACTTAATGTTTAAATAAGGTCACTTGACAAGGTCAATGAATATGGATTAATGTGTCTAGACTTGATATTATATGAGTATGTAAAACTTTTGAACGATAGCATGTTAAAGTTAAGAATACACCTTATTGAAGTCTGCTAAATCATTAAAATGATGCCATGATGTATAACTTTGATGTATGTAAAGATGTGAGGGATTAATGGTAACAAAAGGCTTGGAAAATAGCCTAAGTGTTAGCCACACGAGCAGAGACACGACCGTGTGTCTCAGTCGTGTGGATGACACGGCCTAGCACACGGGTGTGTGGTTTGGCCGTGTGGTTAAATTTTGTTTGCTGACGTCATAGTCAGAGAGTTACATGGCCTGAGGACATGGGCGTGTCCTTGTACCCACACGGGCGTGTGACCCTGTTTCATTGAAAGAAATTTTCTAAGTTTTCTCAAAACTTTCTAAGGTTCTCGGTTTAGTCCCTAACTACTTTCAATGCATGTTTAGGGCATCGTAGGCCCGTGTATGGGACATTATGCATGTGTATGAAAAGTTTTGAATTAAAAAAAAATTTATGGCCCTATTTTTGCATGTATATGAATGTTTAAGTTCGGTAATGCCATGTACCTTGTCCCGGCGTCGGACACAGGTAAGGGGTGTTACATACAATCTCTTAGATACGGTCCTTAGAATACTTCCCGAAGTTTTTCATTGTAAACTTATACTTGTAGACACCTCTTTTCTATTGTCTATCTTTTTGTTGCAGTTTTTCCTATCCGGACGTTCGTATGTCTGACAGTTTTCAAATATTCTAAACTCCCTACAAAAAGAAGTTCCAAGTCACATTTCTTGATGATATTGCGCTAAGAGTTATTCCCCACTACTAATAGGTTTTTTCTTTAAGTAGAGACTCAACACATTACTACTTTTCTTTTCTAGTAAACTCCAATTGTGGCACCCCTTACCCAGTTTGGTCGCCAAACCAGAGTAATAGAATGCTATAGACAAATATGGAATATTTGCATGCAATTCATTGATCAAAATTTTCAATTCAATATCAATTATCACATATGATCAAGTATAACATAAGATAAAACTAAATTCGGGTTTAAATCGAGCTTACTAAAGCTTTAAATTCCCCTTGCATCAATCGGGATCAATTTGAAATAAATACAAAAATAAGGGAAAATTTTATAAACAGGGGACACACGGTCGTGTCCCCTGACCATGTGAAAGGTTGAGGCTGTGTGAGGATGGGACACATGGTCATGTAGACAAACCATGTAACTAACTATGGTTTTGTGATTCTAATTGCAAAACTTTGCAAATGTTCACAGGGCAATGTAGCCAGGCCATGTGAGAGACTGTGACTGTGTACACCAATTATCACCCAAAACATACAGACCACACGATTGTGCCAAATGCATGTGTATGGTACATGGTCATGTGTTAGACCGTGTATACCTAAAGGTATCTTTCAAAACAAGCTTTTTAGTCCTAAGTTCACTTAAGCCACAGGTAAGCATTTTACCATCTCTCAATCTATACAAAAGTATCAAAATCATACCAAAACCACCACTTATAACAACCATCCTAAGTGCTTAACCAATATGCCACAATTGGCACCTCAATTCAACAATTCAAAATCAACCAGAATACTACATTTAAACCACTCTAATATGCCTCAAATGGCACATTAATTAAGACAATTAACATGGCATACATCATTACCCATTTAAAACATCTTAAAATGACTCAATATCAATCACCGAAACATGCTCCAAAACTTAATAAATTATTTCAAGCTTAACACAAACATGCCATTCATTTCTTGCACCACCATTTACCTACCAAATTAATCTCATAGCACAACACCTAATCACCATTTAAGCTATTAAGCATACATGCCATACTACTCAACAAGATTTCATTAACATAACCATTGCTATCACACATATATACATATATTTATATATATTGAGATACAAAACATGTAACCATAATATGCAAGCCTTCAATACCATTGTCAATCATGTAAAACACTTACACATATCAACCTATGTACATAACATATAGCCAATCAAAACACAAACCACATTCAAGAACTAAAGCATCAACATTCAAGATTGACCAAAACTGAATCTCCTATATACATGCCACAAAATCGAGTTTTTAAATGATAAAAAGACTACTAAATCAATATTGGGATAGTGTAAGCTTCTCGACGATCCGCCTAACATGCTCCGCAAGTTGGCACTAAAGGGAAAAAGGAAACAAGGGGGTAAGCATTACAAATGCTTAGTAAGTTCACTAATATTAAACAACATCTTACCTTATTTTATGATTTAATGCAACAAGTTATTCGAATGGACAATTTTTCCTAAACATGGTAATCACAAATCAATAATGTGAGTTTATCATAAAACCATTTTATATAATACTTCAATCATATAACAGTCCAATTTGCTTATAATCAAAATTTCAATGTCAATTGTATAATCCATCAACATTTAATTCATAGGCAATATAGTCTATATCCATTATCACCTATAAGTATGAACATTTACTCAATTATGCTTTATATAAATAATGCATTGAACATTATTTCAATTTTGCCACTTTTCGTCAAATCACATTACAAACCAAGCTCCAAATCAAACTATTTGATTCGTCATAAATTCATAATGGCCCTCCTGCTCATAAATCCAATTTGCATGATCTTTTACATGCTAATGATATTTATAAATCGTAAATTGTATTTATATTATCCAATCACTTCATAAATCCAATCATATATATATATTACTTGACTCGGATTTAGACGGATACACTGATCCAACCAACACACCAACTTGGTACCCAATGTCTATCGGATAAATCGAAAAATAATAAGTTGCACCCAACGTTGGTCGGTATAACCGAAAAATAGATGTAACCTGCACTGGTTGATATAACCGATAAATGGGGTGCCCAACACTCCCTGACACGTAGTCGTATAACACAGAACTCTTCTTTTCCTATGACATGAAAATTATACTCGACCTTGACCGAATAGCTAATAGGGTAATTATTTCACATTTAAATTATAAGCCAATTTCTCAATTCAATTATACTATTCAATAGCCATTCATCAATACATATCAATATACCAACATAAATTTTCTCAATACAAAATCAATTTTGCATTTACATCAATATACAATAATCTCAAATCAATTCAATTTAGCCCTTATCGTAAACAATCAAGGAATTACAATCAATTATGAACTCATTTTTATTTCAAATTTCTATTCATCATTTTAAATTTTATCCATCAACTTATCACTTTTCTATGTTTTAGTCCATAACTCACCCGTTATACCAAATTGTGAACAATTCAAACTATATCAAACAAATAAAAATTCATAAATAAAATATAAAAAATTAAATACAATTGTGCTATGTGAACTTACCTGGTCAAAACAACAACAGAACAACTCTCTAAGGATTAATTAACAATTTTTGTCATTTCCCCGATTTTCTTTAAAACGGTCCAATTTCTTATCTATTCAACAATTCAATTCAATTTATCAATTCCAGACATCTTATATTTCATCTAATTGTAATCATATACCAGCTCAATTTCATTTTTCTAATGCTCCCTAAAATTTTTCATTTTATTCAATTTAGTCCCTAAAATCGAAATAGTTATAACTTTCAAATTCGAGCCTCAATTTTGAAACCAATCTCAATTTCATCCTTTTACAACCAACTATTATTCTTAATTATGGAAATTTCATACCAATTTTGAAATGTTTACACTTTAATCCTTATGTTCAACATTAATAGTTTTTACTTTAATAATTTGACATTTTTCATATCCAAGCTTAAAATCTAACCAAATAACACCAAAAGCTTTAAGATTAAACAATGGAAATATTTATAAACTTTAACAGTTTCAAAAATTAACACACGGGTCAACTAGATTAAGCTCCTGAGATTTCAAAAACATAAAAATTACTATAAAAAGGCTACTTTGAACTAATCGATTGAAGGCTTGAAATTCAAGAACCCTAGGCTGAAGTTTCCAGCTTTTGGCAATGATGGTTTCAGTTGTATGAGGAAAAAGGAAGAAATTTTTTCTCTCACCTTCCACCATGCCTTAATTATAAGCTTCTAATCTTTGTTGATGTTGATATGTTTCCAAAGATGACTCACTTGGCCGCTTGTCACAAAACGGATGATGCTACATATGTGGTTAACTTGTTATTCAAATAGGTGGTGCACCTGCATAGTATACCTCATACCATTATTTCTAATCAAGACATAAAGTTCCTAAGTCACTTTGGAAAGTTTTATGGGGTAAGCTTGGAACTAAGTTACTTTACTCGACTATTTGTCACCCCAAACTGATGGCCAAACTGAGGTGGCCAATCAAGTCTCAAGTGCTTTACATAGAGTCGTTGTAGGTAAGAATCTTAAAAATTAGGAAGAGTATTTAACATCTATAGAATTTGCTTGTAATAGATCTATTGATTCAACTATCAGTTATTGTCCTTTTGAAATTGTTTATGATTTTAACCCACTTACAATACTTGATCTTATGCGTTATCCCATCAATGAGTTTTCTAGCTTAGATGGAGAAAAGAAAGTGGAGTTAGTGGAATCTATCAATGAGAAGACAAGACAAAGAATTGATAAGATAAATTTGTTCAATGCCGACCAAGTTAAAACTCATTTCTAAATTTAATTCTATATTATATGATTTATGAACTAACTTAATTTGGCATGATTAATAGTAATTAGTATTTGTATATGTTTGGACATGTAATATTATTAGGTTAAATTATAATAATAGAATTTAAAACTAATCAACTTAAGCGTAAATTTGGTGTATAATATAATCAATTCCAAGTTTAACTTTAACAATGAGATTTTATTTATATTTGGAATTCTGACTGAGATATTCATAATTATTGGATTTAATTAGAATGGGGAGGTAATATTGATGTTCTTTAAGGTAATAAATATCGAATATTAAGTCAAGTTTTTCTACTGTGAAAAAGTATTGCCGTCGTTTATTCACTTCGTTAAAAAAATATTTTTTATTATAAAAGAGTCACAAATCATTGATGGGGATAATTATTTCTGACCCATAGATAAGGACATTCTATTTTTGTTTTAAAAAAAATAAAAAATGTTTTATTCAAAAAGATCATGAATGGTTGACTTGTATACTTCCTCGCAAATGAGTAATGATTTTCTTAAATATTGGATTGTTTTGAATTAAACCTCTTAGTTAATAAATTTTAATATCCAATAATGACGTTATGATACGATAATAATGTAAAATCAAAAATTAAAATCCTAAATAAGATTATGATAGGAACAAGAATTATAGCGGTATTAATCTTTCATTGCACATAAACAAACTCTCCAGTCCTAATTTGGTAAATATGAACCTCAATTTGTTATTGTTAGGATTTTCATAGTTCGTATTTATGTGAATCGTACTCTGAATTGACTTAATAAATAATTAATTTCACCTAGCTTAAAAATATTAGTTACAACTCCTAGATATGGTTTTCCTTTTTATTCAAATGTTGAAATTATTGGATACATTATGACATATATACTAAAAATTAAAATAATGACATAAAATATTATTAGAGGTAATAGAACTATTATAAAAGCTGGATGGGGTAGAAAAAAGTAAGGTGGTATTTAATAAACTGATAAGTTAAGTGCTGAAAATTTAAGTATTAAAAATTTAATTTATAAGAGACATTTGCTATAGTAATTAAAATTAAGTACAAAATATAATTAGGTTGCATGATAAATATTAATTTTAAATTATGAACCCTTTATATTTTACAATTTTAAAAAATTTTCATGTCAAAATTAAGTGATAAGTAACTCTTTATCTACTCATATTCTTTATATAGAAATATTATATGGTCTGAAAAAATAAATTACAAGAAATAATAATTTTCATTCTATTTAAACTCTAATTTTATCACGTTGCTGCGCATATAAAGTTCGGGGCTGCTCTCCCATTTTTGGGCTTTTTGAGAAAAATGAACCAAATTATAAAAATTTGGGCTTGTTGACAAAAGAGAGCTAGAGACATACTTAATGAAAATCAAGTTAAATTTTTCAGAAGTGAGATTTGAACTCACGCCCTCTCATGAAGACCAGAACTTGAGTCTGGCGCCTTAGAGCACTCGGCCATCCTGACTGAATGCCCCAATCCTGCTAAAACATTTTTTTCTCAATAGTCGCTTGAGTTGATTGTAAATTTAATTTTTTTGTTAATATTAAAAATCCTAGTACAAATTTATAATTAATTCTTTTCACATTTTATGACTAATATTATATATATTATACTCCCGTATAAATAAAAATCCCAATACAAATTTATAATTAATTCTTTTCATAATTTATTTTCAATATATTATATATTAAAAATAAATTATTGTATTTTATGAAATTGATAGAAGGAAATGAAATGCAGAATATCGTATGATTAAAGTAATTAATTTTTTCTTTTTATGAACTTCAAACTGATACTTTTATTAATTGAAGAAGTAATTATTATGAATAAAGGCCTTAAAAAGACTTTTATTAATTGAAGAAGTAATTATTATGAATAAAAGGTCTTAAAAAGAATAACCTACAACTGTTTTTTTCCTATAAGGCACCAAAACGGTGTATTGGAAATTACCAAAAAGAAAGAAAAGGGAAATAAAATAAACTGTTCATTAAACACAAGAAAAGAAATGAAACGTCAAACTCAAAGAAATTCTGGCTTGGAAACTCTTCTTCTTTGTTTTTGAAACCCCAAATCTATTGTGTATCAGTTACTCAAAGAGACCGATTAACATCCAGAATAAAATCTTTGAAGCCTTATTCTCGGTCAAGGTCATGAATTCATCAGACAAACACAATGTCGCAATGTCTGGACACTTTTTCCATCTATCCTTCATCTCCGTCGCTTCTCCTATCACTATTCACTAGTCCTTCCACCGCGTACGGGACCTCCTCTATCCAGTATTGTGGATTTTCATGCTGACATCCTTCAATCGCCATTTTGTGAGCCACTTTGTTGGCTTCCCTTGGTGTGTATCTAAAACTCAGTCTTTTCAAATAGGGGATTCTCCCCTTGGTTTCTTTAATCAGACTGCTAATGCCAGATTTATCTTCTTCTGTAGGGTTTAATTTGCGTATTATAGTTAGCGCATCTCCTTCAACACAAATATCCAAGAAACCCATTTCCTCTGCCATAGTAATGCCCAGCAAACATGCCCTTTCCTCGGTCATAACCGGATCTGAGATATTCTCCCATGGAAAGGTACATGCCGCCATCACCAATCTTTTTTTATTTCGCGCTATGATTCTTGAACAAGAACTTCTCATATGTTGATTGCATGAAACGTCAAAATTAATTTTTATAGTATCATTCTCCGGTGGTTTCCATTCAGAACTGTTAGCTTCATGTGCGTTCTTTGATATATCCTCCATAAAAGTTACTTCATTTACTTGTTCACGCACTCCTTCATGATATATCTTGTTACGATTATACCAAATAGCCTAATAGACAATAGTTCTAATTTTACATTCTTCAATGTTCATATTGTTAAACTTTATCACTAACCACTTTTTCCAATTGGATTCTCTGTTGCATGTTGGATTTGTCGCTCCCAATCCCCTCAATACCTACTGTGCGAAGGTGCAATCTCTGAATAGGTGACTCATCGTTTCCTCATCTGCTTGACAAACCGAGCAAAGTGTACTTTCAACCAGTTTACAAACTCTAGAGATTATGTAAAGTGGGTATGTAATCGTTAGCTATTCTCCATATATGTATTTGGATTTTGCTTCGCATCTTAAGACCCCATAACTTTATAAAGAAAGTAGCTGGAATTTCATTCTGTAATCTAGATACCTCTACTGTAATTAGCCATTTGTAATCACTTTTAGTTGTATAAACCCTTGTATTGTCACCTCTCCATATTAAAACATCCTCTGGTTCACTACACGCCAATGGGATTAAGAGAATGCTTTCAAGTTGCTCCTCTTCGAGTAATGCTCGAATAGTATCTTGCTTCCAGGTTGTGGTTTCCTTGCCGATTAAATTTGTCACTTTAGTATATCCAATATCGATATTCTGACCTTGTATCCTTTCATTTCCAGGTCCTGACAGCCATGAATTTTTCTATATGTTTACTGCGTTACTGTTCCCAATTCGCCATCTGATCCCCTCCTCAAGAAATTGTCTAGCTCCCCAAATACTTTTCCATGTATACGAAGGGTTCGAACCTAAAACTGCACACATGAACTCCCCTTCTGGAAAATACTTTGCTCACGAGGCTTCCTCACGAGCTCGGATAGCATAGGCTTTGGCAGGTGCTCTGGCCTCAGATCTAACAACAGTGTCCCTAGCAACTCTTTGACCACCACTTACATTTCTCGTATTTTTGGAAGGTCTACCTCTAACTGAGGTGTTGCTCAGTCTCAAATTCTGTACATTCTCTTGTTCAGCAGGTTCAGAACAATCTCTTACAAAATGGTCCAAAGATCTATATCGGAAACAGGCTCGGTCATTCAATCTACAATTTCTTGGATGTCTTTTACCACGGTGTTTACATTCAGGTTTCCCAGATCGGTCATTCCCGACACTTGCAACAGAAGTAGCAGGAGCTCTGGAATTCGAATGCGATTTAGCTCGATCTCAGTTCAAATGTCCTTCATCAGCATTTGAATGACTATGATCATCTCGGAATTTCTTTGACACAGACTGAAATGATCTACTCGAAGATCTCTTTCTAACATCTCTAGCTTCAGAATCAACTTTTCTTTTCTCTTTACTTAATTCTTCAGCTTTACAAGCTTGTTCAACTTGCACTACTATTTCTTTAATCTCCAAAATCCCAACTAACAGACGGGTATCTTCGTTTAGTTCATTTTCAAACCTTTTGCACATTACTGCTTCATTTGATACACATTCCCTAGCATACTGACTCAATCTTACAAATTCACGGTCGTATTCAATAACAGACATACGACCTTGTTTAAGCTCGAGAAACTCTTTACATTTCTGATCGATGAATCTCTGACTAATGTATTTCTTCTGAAATTCAGCTTGAAACAAATCCCAAGTAACCCATTCACTCGGAACCACAGATATTAAAGTTTTCCACCAATAGTACGTCGTATCTCTCAAAAGTGAAACGACACATTTTACACATTCCTCATGACTCAATGACATTTCATCAAACACTCTTAATGTATTCTCTAACTAGAATTCGGCTCTTTCAGTATCATCATTCGTTGTAGCTCGGAACTCTTCAACCCCATACTCTTTAATCTTATCAACTGGTGGTTTACTCAACTGTATCGGATTCACTCGTGGCATATCAGAAGTTTGAGGATGATTAACAGGGGTTGGAGATTGTTGTACAGCCGGATTGGTTCTAATGTATTGGGTGAACCATTCATTCATCATCTGATAAAAGGTTTGTTTAGCCTCATCATCACGTCCACTTGTAGCCGGTCGAGAATCAGCTTGCACCGTCCCTTGCGCGGGAGCAGGCGTATTGCTTTCCACATCGTCAGCTACAGTTCTATCGGGATCCATTTGCTATATAAAAGCACATTTCAATGTCAGAATTCATCACACTATCGCAGTTTCATATATATGGCATGTATAGCTAGACTCACATATGCTATAGTAGTCCTAGAACCGAATAAACCATAGCTCTGATACCAATAAAAATATAACACCCCTAACCCGTAACCGTAATCGGATTAGGGTTATGAGACATTACCAGACAGACAGAACATTTCAGACCAATTTAGAATCACAGACATCACAGAACATTAATACAAAGGCAATCATCTACAATCCATCTCTTATAAAGGTCTACAAGACCTAAAACATATTTTTAAGGACAGTCGGAATTAAACCGAACACATTCATAAATTTCAAAACTCAGAATTTTTTTTCAATTCTGTTGATGTCACACGTCCGTGTGCTATGGCCGTGTGATACTTAGCTAGCTACTGACTTAAGCCCACGGCCATATGACACGCCCATGTGTCTAAACCGTGTGGGCTTAGGAGGTTACTACTTTGCATACACAGTCACAAGGCATGCCCATGTGCCCTGACCGTAATGCAGGCTTGGTGTAAGCCAAATTGCCACCCCTTTTTGGGTTATTCCTACAAGCAACATTAAACAACATTCATACCAAAAAATTTAGCCAATTCCATGCTCAAAACATGCTTCACAATAACTAAATTGTCATCATTCAATAACTTATTCAAATCCATACCAAAACTAAGCACAAACATATCATTTGCTAGCCAACTCTCATGGCATAACATTTATATATACATATCAAAACTTAAATACATAGATATTCCAGCCTATACATGTCATACTTAAAATATTTTTACTTTCAAAAGTACCAAAAAGAGTTCGATAGAGTGGTGACAATCCTCGACTATCCCCGAGCCTTCAGTAGCTACGATAACTGTAAAACAGATAAAAATCACACAGAGTAAGCTACAAAGAGCTTAGTAAGCCAAATACAGTTGGTTTAACTATTAAAGCATATAAAGTACAAATCAATAGCAAAAATTCATGACCATTTAACGGAATAGTTCATGAGCCTAACCATGCTCATTTGCTTGTATACATGTCATGTTTCATTTCCATGATTTCATACATACTTCGCATTCATTATTTCACAGAAACAGAGTCTTTCATATTCAAAAATTTTGGTATAAACAAACGTACCTCTATAGATTATACATTTCATATATTCATTCCCATATCTCGTACTCTATCATCTGACGATTCAGAAATGATACAAATACTCATAAACGGGTACAATGCCGATGTCCCAGACGTGGTTTTACATGTAATTAAGTATCGATGCCTCTGTCCCAGACAGGGTCTTACACAAAATCAGATACGATGCCTATGTCCCAGACATGGTCTTACACGTAAATCTCAAATCGAGGCTTGTGTCCTAGACACGATCTTACACGATATCTCAGATCAATGTCAACGTTCTTTTAGAAACATACAGAGCTTTTCAGATACTAGCATAATATTGGAGTTTACTCGAAATTTATTCATCAGGCCCTCAAGGTCATCCAATACAGATTACAGTTTGTATGCGCAGAATTTAGTCAATTTAACACGTAATTGTAATTTGACTTACCTCATATGAATTTCGGACGGAAACGAGTCGACTATTCAACTATTTTGGACTTCCCTCGATCTAAGTCTGATTTTCTTTGTTCTTGATCTAAAACAATTAAAATTCAACCATTCAATCATTCATTTCATTCAAAATAATCCATGAACACATATTTAGGGCACTTTGCATTTTAGCCCTTACATTTTCACACTTTGACAATTTAGTCTATTTTTCACAAAATCACAAATATGAAAAATTCACCAAGACTATAGTTTGGAAAAATATACATAGCTTCCATACAAGCCCAAATAACATATTTAATTCACAATTTAGTCCTTCAAAACCTCATTTTCACAAATTAGCCCAAATAGCTCTATTCCATCAAAAATTCAAGAACAAAGCATGATAATCTCACTTATATCTTTCATAATCCATATAAAAACTTTACAAAGCTCATATAATCATCAATGGCACATTTCATAATCTTCAACAGAAACAGAAATTCAGACATGGGTTTTGAAGAACACGAAGCAACGATCACAGAAACGTAGAAATTATCAAAAACCGAGCAAAATAAACTCACCTAATTAATCATGTAATAGTTGAATATCACAAAGCTTCAATAGCTATTTTTTTCTCTATAATCGGAGGAAGATGATGAGAAAATAAATATGCAATGGCCTTTATTCGATATCTTTTCGTTTTAAATGGCCTTTTTACCAAATCGGAACAATTTCTTCCATGGAGATACTTTTAGAAATACTTTATCACCAATCTCAAATTCGATATCTTTTCGTTTTAAATCTGCATAAGATTTTTGATGATCAGAGGTAGCTTTCAGACTTTCTCGGATTACTTTTACTTTCTGTTCTGTTTCTTTTATCAAATCAATATCGTAAATCTTATTCTCAAAGAGCTCAGACAAATATAACGGAGTTCTACACTTTCTACCTATAAGGCTTTATACGGTGCCATTTTGATGCTCGATTAAAAACTATTATTATAAGCAAATTCAATCAAAGGTAGTACTGATCCCACGTACCTTAAAATTCAAGAATGCAACATCTCAACATATCCTCAAGTATCTGAATAATCCGTTCAGATTGACTATCTGTTTGCGGATGAAAAGCAGTGCTGAAGTGCAATTTTGTGCCCAAAGCCTTTTGCAATTTGTTCCAGAAACGCGAAGTGAATCGTGGATCTCTATCAGACACGATAGATATAGACACACCATGCAATCTCATGATATAAAAAATATAGAACTCAGCTAATTTATCGAGTGAATAATCAGATCGAATTGGAATAAAATGAGCTGATTTTGTCAAACGATCAACTACAACCCAAATTGCATCTTTCTTTTTCGGAGACAAGGGCAAACCTGAAACAAAATCCATAGTTACTCGATCCCATTTCCACTCTGGAACATAATTGGTTGTAACAAACCAGATGGCTCCTGATGCTCAGCTTTAACTTGCTGACAGATTAAACATCTCGAAACAAAGTCAGAAATATATATTTTCATTCTCGGCCACCAGTATAGTTGTTTCAAATCGTTATACATTTTTCGTACTTCCCGAATGTACAGAAAATCTACAACTGTGAGCTTCACTCAAAATCATCCGAATTAACTCTGGATTTCTCGAAACACAAAGTCTATTTCTGAATCTCAAACAATCATCAACATCAACTCGGAATTCAGAATCATACTGAGCTCGCTTTGCTATTAATTCATTATCAGATATATTGTATAAACAAGGGTTTTGCCTTCAGTTAGGCACAAACCAAGATGTCATCAGATAGAACTAAATAGCATTCAATGCACACAAAGCAAATAACGATTTTTGAGTCAAAGCATCAGCAACAACATTTGCTTTTCCCGGGTGATAATCAATAACAAGTTCATAATCTTTTAATAACTCTAACCATCTCCTCTATCGAAAAGTCAGATCTTTTTGCATCATTAAATACTTCAGACTTTTATGATCAGAAAACACGTGACATTTCTTTCCAAACAGATAGTGACGCCAAATCTTCAAGGCAAACACAATAGCAGCTAACTCGAGAATGTGAGTCGGATAGTTCTTTTCATGCGGCTTCAACTGTCTCGAAGCATAAGAAACAACTTTTCCTTCTTGCATTAGAACACAACTGAGTCCGTTCAACGAAGCATCACTATAAACAATGAATTCTTTACCTGATTCAGGTTGCACAAGTACGAGAGCTTCAATTAACAGAGCTTTTAACCGATCAAAACATTTCTGACATTTTTTAGACCATTCAAATTTCACATATTTCTGAAGTAACTTTGTCAATGGAGTTGCTATCATAGAGAAATCTTTTACAAATCGTCTGTAGTAACCAGCAAGTCCCAGAAAACTACGAACTTTAGAAACATTTCTCCGAGGCTTCCAATCCAGAATAGCAGAAATTTTGCTCGGATCAACTCGGATACTGGAGGCTGATACAATATGACCTAGGAAACCAACTTCTCGCAACCAAAACACACATTTACTGAACTTTGCATACAAGTGTTTATCTCACAGTGTCTGTAATACTATTCTTAGATGTTCAGCATGCTCAAATTCATCACATGAATAAATCAATATGTCATCAATGAATACAACAACAAATTGATCTAGATACGGTCTGAAAATTCTATTCATTAAATCCATAAAGACAGCAGGTGCGTTCGTTAATCCAAAAGGCATAACTAAAAATTCATAATGCCTGTACCTCGTTTTGAAAGCAGTTTTTGGAATGCCAGAGTCCTTTACTCGCAATTGATAGTAACCCGATCTCAGATCTATCTTTGAAAACACAGTAGTACTTTTCAACCGATCAAATAAGTCATCAATTCTAGGCAGAGGATATTTGTTCTTTATAGTCACTTTGTTAAGCTGACGGTAATCAATACACATTCTCATTGTGCCATCTTTCTTTTTCACAAACAGAACAAGAGCACTCTATGGTGAAAAGCTCGGTCTAGCAAATCCTCGATCGATCAATTCTTGAAACTGAGATTTTAATTCCTTTAACTCGGTCGGAGCCATTCTATACAAAGCTATCAAAATCAGAGTAGTAGTAGGTACTAATTCAATGCCAAACTCGACTTCTCGAATTGGAGGCAATCCCGGTAATTCTTCAGGAAACACATCAAAGAATTCACAGACAACAAGCAATGATTCGAATTTCTTATCATTCACTTTTGAGTCTAACACATAATCTAAATAAGCTTCACAACCTTTCTTCACATATTTTCATGCTTTCATTGTAGATATCACAACTGGTAGTCCATTTAGATCACTAGACTCAATTCGAATTATCTCATCATTCTTACACCTTAAATCAATGACTTTTCGTTTGCAATTTACAATAGCATCGTGTAAAGTTAACCAGTCCATTCCTAGAATTATATCAAATTCATCGAAAGGCAGAAGCATCAGATCAACAGGAAAATAGATATCTCGAATCGATAACTGGTAATTCCTGCTGACTTTATCAACTAAGACACTTTTTCCTAAAGGGTTCGATACTCTAATTACGAATTCAGTAGACTCTACAGGCAAAGTCTTACTGTGCACTAAATTCCTACATATATAAGAATGCGTTATCCAGGGTCTATTAATGCAATAACAGAAGTATCACAAAGAGTAAAAGTACTAGTAATCACATCTGGAGACGAGGCTTCCTCACGAGCTCGGATAGCATAGGCTCTGGCAGGTGCTCTGGCATCATATCTAACAACAGTATCCCTAGCAACTCTTTAACCACTACTTGCATTTTTTGTATTTCTGAAAGGTCTACCTCTAATTGAGGTGTCGCTCGGTCTCGAATTCTGTACATTCTCTTGTTCAGCAGGTTCAGAACAATCTCTTACAAATTAGTCCAGAGATCCACATCGAAAACAGGCTCGGTCATTCAATCTACAATTTCTCAGATGTCTTTTACCACAGTGTTTACATTTGGGTTTCTCAGATCAAACATTCTCGACACTTGCAACAGAAGTAGCAGGAGCTCTGAAATTCGAATGCGATTTAGCTCGATCTCGATTCAAATGTCCTACATCAGCATTTGATCGGCTATAATTATCTCAGAATTTCTTTGACACAGATTGAAATGATCTACTCAAACTTCTCTTTCTCACATCTCTAGCTTCAGAATCATCTTTTCTTTTCTCTTTACTTAATTCTTCAGCTTTATAAGCTCGTTCAACTTGCACTACTATTTATTTAATCTCCAAAATCCCAACTAACAGATGGATATCTTCGTTTAGTCCATCTTCAAACCTTTTGCACATTATTGCTTCATTTGATACACATTCCCTAGCATACTGACTCAATCTTACAAATTCACGTTCGTATTCAGTAACAGACATACAACCTTGTTTAAGCTCGAGAAACTCTTTACGTTTCTGATCGATGAATCTGTGACTAATGAATTTCTTCTGAAATTCAGCTTGAAACAAATCCCAAGTAACCCGTTCACTCGGAACCACAGATATTAAAGTTTTCCACCAATAGTACGTCGTATCTCTCAAAAGTGAAACGACACATTTTACACATTCCTCATGACTCAGTGACATTTCATCAAAATATCACTTGGGAATTATTCCAAGCGGAGTTTAAGAAATACATCAGTCTGAGGTTCCTAAACTCGATGCGAAAGGAGTTCCTGGAACTCAAACAAGGACATAAGACTATAGCGGAATACGAAAGGGACTTTGTAAGGTTAAGTCAGTATACGACTGAATGGGTTCAAATAGAGTCAGAAAAGTGTAAACGCTTCGAAGAAGGTCTGAATAAGGAAATCAAGTTGTTGATTGGGATTCTTGAGATATGAGAGTTCGCTGTATTAGCCAGTCGGGCCAAGAAAGCTGATGAGCTCAATAATGAAAGGAAGCAAGCTAAGAGAGAAGCTTGAGTTGGGAATAAGAGATTCAGGGGTAAGATGCTCTTATTTCCCACAAAGAAATTAAGGAGCCAACATGAATGCTCCACTTCATCGGTAAGATATTTGGGTAGAGCGAGAGGCTCCAAACGACGTAATTAGAAGTCTTCCTCCCCGATGGTGACTAGTGTGGGGAGTGTAGATGACCAAAAGCCGAACTGTAAAAGCTGCAATAAATTTCACTTCGGAGAGTGCCAAATGAAGAGTGGTACATGCTACAGATGTGGTTCTCTTGACCACTTCCTCAAAGACTACCTAGAGCGAACCGATGAAGAGGTGAAAGTAGCCCTGAAATCGAGTGCTCCTATTTCACGAGGTAGACCTTCGAGATATCCCAGAAGTGCTAGTGGCAGTCGAGTTGTGGTCAAAGTCACTACAAAATTAGAGGCTCGAGCCCCGACAAGAACGTATGCAGTACGACCTCGAGAGGAAGCCTCTATTCCTGACGTCATCACGGGTACTTTTCTCTTCTTAATACTTGTGTTGTTGCCTTAATTGATCAAGGTTCAACGGATTCATACATTTGCATGAGATTGGTGTCTAGTATGAATATATCTATTGAACCTACGAAATTTATTATCAGAGTGTCGAACCCATTAGGCAAGTCAATTCTGATTGATAAAGTCTGTAAGAATTGTCTCTTGACGATTCAAGGTCATTGTTTTTCGGCTAACCTTATGTTATTGCCATTTGATGAGTTTGATGTAATACTTGGCATGGATTGGTTAGCCTTGCATGATGTAATTGTAAATTGTGGTAGCAAGTATATTGAATTGAAGTGCCCAGATGGTGAGATTTTTCGGGTTGATTCAAGAGAATTGGATACATTGCCAGTTGTAATCACAACAGTAGTTGCTCAAAGATATATGAGAAATGAGTACGAATCCTACCTTGCTTTTGTACTGAGCACTAAGGAAACAGATTTAAAGATTAAGTCAGTACCAATAGTATGTGAATATCCATACGTGTTCCTGGAAGAATTACTAGGACTACCTCCTAATAGAGAGATAGAGTTTGGTATTGAACTGGTGTTAGGAACAACTCCTATTTCTATTGCTCTGTATAGGATGGCACCAACTGAACTGAAGGAGTTAAAAGCACAGTTGCAGAGCTGACAGATAAATGTTTTGCAAGGCCAAGCTTTTCGCCTTGGGGTGTTTCTGTATTCTTTGTAAAGAAGAAAGATGGTTCGATAAGGCTATGTATAGATTATCGGCAACTGAACAAGGTAACTATTAAGAATAAGTATTCTTTACCAAGGATCAATGATTTGTTCGACCAGTTGAGGGGAGCCACTGTATTCTCTAAGATAGACCTGAGATTTGGCTACTATCAATTGCGAGTTAAAGAATCGGATGAGCCTAAGATAGCTTTCAAAATGAGGTATGGTCACTATGAATTCCTTGTCATGCCATTTGGGTTAACGAATGCATTGACCGTATTTATGGACCTAATGAATAGGATATTTCGACCATACCTGGACAAGTTCGTCGTTGTGTTCATTGACGACATTTTGATCTATTCCAAAGATGAGACAAAGCATGCGAAGCATCTGAGAACTGTGTTGCAGACTTTACGGGAAAAATAATTGTATGCTAAGTTTAGCAAAAGTGAATTTTGGCTCCAAGAAGTAGGGTTTTGGGGTCATATTGTTTCGGGTGATGGCATCCTAGTTGATCCAAGTAAGATCTCTACCATAAACCACCTAAAAATGTAACTGAGATTAGAAGCTTTTTGGGCTTAGCCGGTTACTATCGAAGATTTTTGAAAGGATTCTCCATGATAGCGACTCTAATGACGAAGTTACTATAGAAAAACGTTAAGTTCGAATGGTCAGAAAAGTGTCAGCAAAGTTTTGAGAAGTTGAAGACATTGCTCACTGAAGCTCCAGTTTTAGTATTACCTGAGCCGGGAAAAGAGTTTGCGGTCTACAGTGATGCATCCTTAAATGGACTGGGTTGTGTACTTATGCAAGATGGCAAGGCGATAGCCTATTCTTTATGACAGTTGAAGCCACATGAGAAGAATTATCCGACGCACAACTTAGGGCTTGCCTCCATTGTTTTTGCCTTGAAAATCTGGAGGCATTACTTATATGGTGAGACTTGTCGTATATTTGCAGACCACAAGAGTTTGAAGTATTTGATACTCAGAAAGAATTGAATCTGAGACAGCAGAGATGGTTAGAATTAATTAAAGATTACTAGCTGGTCATCAATTATCACCCAGGAAAGGCAAATATGGTCGCCAACGCATTAAGCAGAAAATATTTATTTGCATTGAGGGCCATGAACGCTCGATTGACATTGTTTGATGATGGTTCGGTCTTGGCAGAGCTAAGGGCTAGGCTGACATTTCTTTAGGAAATTTATGATGCTTAGAATAATGATAGTGTATTACAAGCTAAAAGAGCTCAATGTGAGACAGGCAATAAATCAAATTTTCAGATTAGTCCTGATCGATGCTTGATGTTCAGAGACAGAGTTTGCGTACCAAGGATGAAATTATTTGAAAAATTTTGCAAGAAGCACATGATAGCCGTTTGTCTATTCATCCGGGAAGTACCAAGATGTACAATGATTTGAAGAAAATATACTGGTGGAACGGCATGAAAAGAGACATCTCCAAATTTGTATCGAAATGCTTGATTGTCAACAAGTCAAAGCTGGACATCAAGTACCTTCTGGTTTACTACAGCGTGAGATGGTCCCCAAATGGAAGTGGGACAGAATCACTATGGACTTCGTGACAGGATTACCATTGACCCCGAAAAAGAAAGATGCTATATAGGTTTTGGTTGTTATGTTGACAAAGTCAGCTCATTTTATTCCGGTACGGACAGATTATTCATTTGACAAGTTGTCCGACTTGTTTATATCTGAGATCGTGAGATTACACAGGGTACCACTATCGATTATTTTAGATAGAGACCCGAGATTCACTTCGAGATTCTGGAAGAAGTTACAAGAAGCCTTGGGTACTAGGTTGAGTTTTAGTACAACTTTTCACCCACAGAGTGATGGTCAGTCTGAACGGATAATTCAGATTCTTGAGGATATGTTGCGATGTTGCATCCTTGAATTCTAGGGCAGCTGGGAAAAATACCTGCCATTGGTAGAGTTCGCCTACAACAACAGTTTTCAAACGAGTTTGAAGATGGCACCTTACAAGGCCTTGTATGGCAGAAAGTATTGAACTCTATTGTATTGGACGGAACTCAAACAGAATCAGATTCACGGAGTTGATCTAATCAAGGAAACTGAAGAAAAGGTTAAAGTGATACGTGACTGTTTAAAAGCGGCATCGGATAAGCAAAAGTCATATGCTAATTTGAAAAGAAAAGAAATCTAATTTCAAGTGGGATATAGAGTATTGTTGAAAGTATCTCCATGGAAAAAGGTATTGAGATTTGGCCGAAAAGGCAAACTGAGTCTGCAATTTATCGGACCATACGAGATCACTGAAAGACTTGGACCATTAGCCTATCGCTTGACATTGCCACCAGAACTGGAAAAGATTCATGATGTGTTCCATGTATCTAATTAAGGATATATCGATCAGACCCCTCTCATGTGATTTCACCGACGGAGATTGAAATTAGACCTTATGGTGAAGAACCGGTAAAAATTCAGGCTCGTAAAGTTAAACAGCTGAGAAATAAAGATGTGGCCTTGGTAAAAGTCTTATGGCATTGACATGGTGTGGAAAAGGCTACGTGGGAGCTAGAAGAAACCATGAGAAGTCAATATCTGAACTTGTTTACTGGTAAGACTTTCGAGGACAAAAGTCCTTAAGGGGGGAGAAATGTAACATCCTAAAATAAGGCCTATTTGGAACAATGATTTTGAGACCATAAATCCGACATTGAAATAGTTTTTTTATGATTATTATGATGTATAGAATATGAAAATATGCATGTTCTAAAGTTTCACAAAGAAATTCTATAAGTAAGGTGTTTGATTGGAAAATAAGGACCAAATTGAATAAATTGCAAAACTTGGATTCTAGAAGAAATTTGCATGAAATTGCTTTAGATTATTAATTAGAAGTATTTAAAGAGAAATTTTCCCAATTTTTAAGTTTTTGGACAAAAATGGGCATGTATATATAAAATTTGAAAGAAATGGCTTAAGGGCATTTTGGTCATTTGGCTAATTAATGAAATAAAATGGGAAAATAAGCCAAAAATCAGCCCATTCTCTCCATGTTGCCATCAAAAATTGGGGTTCTCCATAGCTAGGGTTTTCAAGCTTTCCAAGCTCAATAGTAAGTGCTCTCTAGCCCCGTTTTTAACGTTCTTCGTATTTTTAAAATCCCGGTAACTTACTCTTTCTATTTCTACCTATATTTTGAGTTAGGGTTCATGTATGTAAATTGACCCATGTGTGAAATTTTTATTCTTTGATGATTTATGAAGGAATATGAAAGTTGGATGTGTGCTAAACATCTTTTTCTAGGTGGTTTTTATGAAAAACCCCTAAAAGGACCTTTTTGCAAAAGGTGTAAAATATGTGGTAAAAATGTGAAATAATGTAAAAATGTGGGCTTCCATAAGAGGAAAAAACTTTCGGCTAGGCTTGGTTAATGTATAAATTTCATGCATTTCATCATACGAGCCTAGGGACTAAATCGTAAATAATGTGAAAGGTTAGGGGCAAAACTGTCATTTTATCCGGAGGTGAAATTTAGACTCGAAAAGAATAATGTAAGGTATTAATGATTCATTTTTGTTGTTATAGACCCCGAGGAACAAATTCCGGAGGTCGATTGAAGAAAACGAAAATTTTTGGAATAAAAAAAATGCGAAACCGAAACGAGTACCAGGTAAGTTTGAATAACTTTAAGTAAACTATTAATATGTCTAATTGCTTGTTTTATGATTGTATGATAATTGGTTACAATGATGGCATGAAAATCCATGAAATGTATTAATAATAATGATATGATAATAAATGTCCCGGTTGAAGTCAAAAGGGAAATTCGATGGATAAACCATGGCTTACATGACTTGAGATCCTGCATGTGTTGCAGAAAAGGATTTAGCCCGGGCGGGTAATCCATTGATCTCAAATATAAAAAGGATCTAGCCCGGACGGGTGTTCCTTGAGTGATCGAGCCTCCTGAAGAATATGTGTGCATTGTGGATTTAGCCCAGATGGGTGATCTGATTAGGGTTTAAATATAGTCTGGACTGGTAATTCAGATCCGAGCTCATTAAGGGTTTTTGTCACTATAAGGGATTTAGCATAGACTAGTAATCCCGACATCACCCTATGAGTTCACATTACGGGGGGTTTAGCCTGGACTGGTAATCCCGCCGTACGATGTGAGGTTTGCGGGAGTGCGTACTGGAGATGATCGCTCTTATGACTTGACGGTAAATGGATAATCCATCAAAATTTTCAAGAAACTCCACGGGATTAATATGAGATATAAAAATGAAAATGTTGAATGATGAGCTCATCTAGGACAAATTACATGGTGTATTGTTATGGGACTAACCTATTGATTCAGTGCATGTGATAGGGAAACTATTTCATTCTTGTTGGTTTATTGCCTAATACGGATGCATGCTAATTAATCGGTAAGTTTACTTTCCAGTTATTCGGGCTTACTAAGCATGTAAATGCTACCCCTCTCTTTTCCCTGTCTTATAGAGCTCGTGGCTCTCAAAGATTGGGAGATGGTTGGAGAATCAACACACTATCATCTTGTCTAGCTTTGGTATATAGATATACTTATTTTGTTCAATGGCATGTATAGGGCTTTTGTTATTTTGTTATATGTGTCATTTGATTAGCCAATACGAAGGCTTATAAAAGTATACGTGTTCACTTGTATATCGCCATGGGAATTGGTTCATTTTGGTGTAGGTTATGACCTACCAAATTGTGCATGTTATGTTCTTGTGATGATTAAATATGGTGTGTTACAATTAGTCATATATATTATGACCAAATCGCATGGGGTGGTTAGGCCACAATTTCTTAATGAGTTAAGATAATGAGCCAAGCCCAGTTGAGTTACAAGTCATAGAAATCCTTAATATAGAGGGGATAACCTAGCATGTATGAAAACCGATGAGATGAGGTTTACATGCAATGAGGTGTATTAAGGTCATTTAAGAGTTAATTAGACCATATCAAGTGTTATTGAAAACTACAAGTAGATATGCATATTAGAGGGTGACCAAAGGCTTGGAAATTTGCCCAACAAGGTCCACACGGGTAGACACACGGGCGTGTGTCTAGTCCATTTGTGACACACGGATAGCCTCATGGGTATGTGGTATGGCCGTGTGTCCCTTGCACCTAAAACTTTTAAGTCAGAATGCATGGTGTAAACACACGGGCAGAGACACGGCCGTGTGTCCCAACTGTGTGGAGGGTATAGCCTAGTACACGGGCGTGTGTCATGGTCGTGTGCCCCTAAATGCATGCTGATGTCATAAATAGAATGCTCGAGTTTTTTGACACGGGCGACCACACGGGCGTGTCAAGGTTGTGTAGAAGACACGGGCATGTCCCAAAGCACACGGGTGTGTGCATTGCCTTCACACGAGCGTATGAGGCTTAACCTAGCAAATTTTCTAGGAACTTTTTGAAATTCTCAATTTAATCCCAGACCGTTCTCAAAGTATGTTTAGGAATTTGTAGGCCCATAATTGGGACATTAAGATGTTGATTGATTGGTTTTAAATTGGAACAAAATTTTACAACCCGTATTTCCCGAAAATGTTAGAGTACATGTCTGGTAACGCCTCATAACTGGTCTCAATCTCGGGTACAGGTAAGGGGTGTTACAATCTATCATAGTTACTGACCTCTTTAGAAGAGAACAAGTCTCTAAAATAAATTGCTGCCATTTTGGAAATTTCATCAAAATTAGTAATCAAATTCCTAGATTCGTTTTCAAACTCCTCTTTATCAGCTTCAAAATTCAGATTTAATTTAATCTCTATAATCTCCTCCAACGCCGCATCACTTATCTCCCTAGCACTCAATTCTTATAATCTAGCATTTAATTCTTTAGTTCGACGTTCCCTTTATTTTTTCTCATTTTTTGCTTAAGAATTCAAACTCATTCCCAATTCCTTCAATTTCCCCAAAATATCCTGTTTATTTGAATTCCACTCATATTTTAGTCGCTCTTCAAAACCTGAATGCAATATCCAATTAGCGTTGAACCGAAATTTCCATTATTGCTCCCCAACTCACGACCTTCCATCCCCATTTGTATCCAAAACCACTGGGCAATGATTCGAAAAACTATGTTGTAAATGGCTTACCCTATAACCTAGAAAAAGATGCCATCACTCAAGACTTGTAACCCTTCTGTCCAACCTCTCCCAAATCATTCATCTCAGAATCTTCTAATGCTTCCCTAAACACAGTCATCTGTCTTTCCTCTCTAATTCTTCCTCCTTGTTTCTCGAACGAAAATAGTATTTCATTAAAATCTTCAGTGATCAGCCAAGGCTTGTTATTTCCGCGCTTCAAGTATCTTAATAATTCCCATCACTCCTTTCTATCATGCTCCACCGGTGCTTTATAAAAACCTGTGAATCTCCAAGGAACCATCTCATTTTCTTCTTCCACCTCCACATCAATATGAGATTTTGAAAAAAAATTTAAAGTTAAATTCAATCCCTCTTTCCAACCTAAAGATAAACCCCTCTTGTCCCTTCCGCCTCAACATCAATTCCATTAATGAACCCACATTTCTTTTTTATTGTCTCCATTTGCCTACTTGTAACCTTTGTTTCCATAAGAAACAAAATTTGTGGTCTGATGTGTCTCAACTTGTTTTTGAGGCATCTAACTATCCGTGGTTGCCCTAACCCACGAACATTCCAACTAAGAATTTTCATTCTGCCCGGTCGGCCAACTTGTTATTGGCCGCTGATATTTCATTTTCCAATCCCAATTCTAATAGTACTCTACACAGTTCTGGATTAAATCTCTGCCTCTTATTTCCATCTTTAAATTACATAGGTATGTCTTCCACCTCTACTCCATCCCCCTTTACCTCAAATTGTTTCGATCTTTCATTCGTTCTTATTTCTATAACTTTCCGAGTCTATCGAATAAAGCATCCCACTGATCCCATTCTTCCTCTATAATCTTCATTGTTTGCTACATCTGCTCCAAATTCCCTTTCCCTTCTTTCCCCATCAATTTCCATACTAACCCACTTACCAATTTCTGGCTCTTCCCACAACCATTTACTCGTCATCTAATCTCCCCTTCTTATCGCAACCCTTAACGACAAATCCCACCCAAACTCCACTTGTTGGTTCTCCAAAGTTAATCGGACCTGACAGAAACTTTCCCCATGTCCAAGCCGACCACACAGAAAGCAATCATATTGAAATAATGCATATGTGAATCTATTATGTTCAATGCCAATTCATTTTTTCCTTTTAAACGGACGTCGAATATTAATTATAACTCTGATTCGCATAAATTTACTAATCCATTTTGTCACCAAGTATGCGCCATACTCTACAAATTTTCCAATGAAATCTAGAAACTGTCGTGCTATCCCCTCCATGATGAAGCCAATTGGTAGATTGTGAATCCGTACCCAAAATACCGTATCCCAAAGGAGGACTATATTTGGTCCCTCACCCCTTGATAATCTATGGATAACAATAAGATGACGGTTAAAAAACCATGGCATACCATCCATAACTCGCTCTAGATCGATCTCGCTATAAAATCTGAACAAGATCCGCTTATCCTCCAAATACATGATCGACACCCCTCTTAGTGGGCCACAAATCGGCTAACATATTTTTTAATGATGGAAAATTCACAACACTATCTGTAAGAACTAGCCCCACCAAACATAAATCATAAAATTGCTCTACGGTAGTTTTGTCACCTATCACCACCAAGGGATCTTCCTCTTCATCCATAATGTTGAGATTGGCTAAATCTTCATCCACCGTATTGATGTGAGCCATACTACCTCTTTTGTCCTAAAAATCAAAATCTCTAAGATCGACGGAAAAACCTTAGTAAAACCCTAAAAATTAAATTCGTGCTACGAAACAGACCATGAAACCCTAACTCGTACTACAAGGTAGACTAAGTAATTAAAATTTATTTAAATTAATTAAAGTATTGTTACGAAAAAAAAGAGTTTATGTTAACAATTAGAAAATGTTAAAAGAGTATAATGATATAATCCAAAAATTTTGGAAATAATTAAAAATCAAAATAAACAATCCATGAAAATTTTAGATTGTTGCTATTTACGTTAAGAAAAACTAATTCAGTAGATCACATACAACGGTTTTTCTTGCTTCCATCTTCACATGAGCTTTGACAAATTTATTCAAGTGGTAAAACTGTAAATATGATTGATAGTCAAATTTGAGCATATTTACGGTCATTTTACAGATATTTTTTTTGTGGAAAAAAACAAACCTAAAATGAACTAACTAAAACAAACAGTCAAACACCCTACCATTCAAATAATTTCCTAAAATACATTAAAAATATCTTCTATGTCATGCTGGCATACTGAGAAAGCTTTATTTTTGGCCAATATCTATTCGAGCATGCTTAGGATTAGTGAGCAACCGTTCCTTACATACGAACCATAAAAAGAAGCGAACTCGGTGTGGGCCCTGATATTTCCAAATGGTTTTCCACCTAGCATCTTGCTTATTCCATGTGTTTCCTTTTATCATTTGATAAGCACTTTTAACTATAAAGCCCCCACTTGACATGTGCACCCAAAAGACTATCATGGCCAGCTAAGGGGTGAGAAGTGGGGATATTAACTATCTTTTATACAACATCATCTGTCAATCACTCCCCAAAAGCCTCCAAATTCCATGGTCCTTGATCCGTAACCATATCTTTAACTAAACATTTCGCGTTCGAGCTTCTCATAAAAGACATATGTGCTTTAAATGACCCTACTTTTGGAACTTGTACATCCTCCAGATAGCGGACTGTGGTTCCTGTCCCAACGGACCAACATAAGTTTTCTTTTAGTAACGGCCACACTTTCGCTATTCCTCTCCACACAGCTGAACAATTTCCTTTCATTATATTGTTGGGAATTATTTCTTTCATTCCATATTTTAAGCGTAATATACGAACCCTATAACACCCCTATACCCAGTTTGACCCAAGGAACTTGATATAGGAATATTACATTTGGTGCCAAAGTGATTTTGGCTAATCACTAATATATTTGAACATTAAAAAAGAATTATAATTTATATATTAGTCCCTACTACTTGAAACATACTTGATCTTCCTAAGTACATGTCATTCTATTGAAAATTTTGAAACATACCCTCTTGGAACTTGGAGATGTGATGAGATGAAGGCTTACAAACTCAATTACAACTTTTCAAAATCACTGTACCTAGTCTGCGCAAGGAAATAACATTGTACTTTGAGTAAAAACTCAATGGTATTTCTATAATTCGAATATTTAAAAATAATATATATAATAGGCACAATTAAATTTATAAGGACATATTAATGTCTAGTATCACATCATAACTATCATTTTTCATTTATTAAACAATATCCTAATTCACACAATTGCTATATAAATGATTATTTACATATCAACCATATTTATTCGTACAATGGCATCAGTCATGCAGTACTCAATTCATGAATACGTCATTTCATGCCATACTTAATTCATGAGTATATAACTCAAATATTCCATGTATTGTCAACATATTTCACATTCTCATCACTTATTATTTCAAATATCATATTTGTTATTCAAATAGTTTTTCATAATATAATACAAAATTCATTTTCAATATCATTATCCATTCCATGAATCTATGATTCATGCTTTCCATTTGAATAATTCAATTCCATATCCCATTCCAATTTTATATTCAAAATCATTCAAAGTCATTCATATTGCCAATTCATTTATTTATCCCTATTAACACAACTTGAACTCAGACGGATACACGGATCCAACCAAAACACACCAATATGGCACCCAATGCCTCATCGGATAATTCAAAGTAATAAGTTGACACCCAATGTCTCATTGGCCATGTCAAAGTAAGTTGGTACCCAGTACCTCATCGAATTTATCCGAAGTAATAATATAACACCCAATGTCTCATCGACTCAAAGTCGAAGTAATTCCCTTAACTTTTCCAATCCTATGGCATGCCAACCATATTCGACTCAGCTTGACACAGTTAATAGGGTTTCATTCACTTTTAAACAATAATCATTATTCAATATTCAATAATCACAAAATTCACATAATCTCAATTCAATATCAAGATAATAACAAACAAAACTCACCTTAATTACTTACCATACACATTAATTAAAAATAAACTGACGTTTCTACAGCAGATCTGCGAAGCTCAGAATAGTGATAATGAAATGCAAGTTAAATGGTTATAGTATGAATCGACTTTTGATTTAGAATTTCAGATTGGACTTGATGATTTTCTGTTGTTCAGAGGCAGAATATATGTACCGGAGGATTCAAAGCTTATACATAAGATATTGCACGAAGCTCATAATGGTACTATGTCTGTTCATCCGGGAAGTAATAAAACGTAAAATGATTTGAGAAAGATGTACTGGTGCCGGGAATGAAACGTGACCTTTTTGAATTTGTATCCAGATGTTTGATATGTCAGCAAGTTAAAGCTAAACATCAGGTACCTTTAGGATTATTACAATCAGTGACGATACTAGAATGGAAATGGGAAAGAGTTACTATGGACTTTGTATCAAGTTTACCCCTAGCTCCGAAAAAGAAAGATGCCATTTGGGTAATCATTGATCGTTTGATGAAGTCAGCACACTTTATTCTGGTACGTATGGATTTCTCCCTGGATTGATTAGCAGACTTATATGTTTTTGAGATTGTTAGATTGCATGGAGTGTTGGTCTCCATTATTTCTGATAGAGATCCTCGATTTACATCTCGATTTTGGAACAAGTTGCAAGAAGCTCTGGGTACACAATTACATTTTAGTACTGCATTTCATCCTCAGACTGATGGCTAGTCTGAATGTGTAATGCAGATTCTTGAAAATATGATTTGGTGCTGTGTATTAGAATTCGAAGGTAGTTGGGAAAAATATCTGCCATTAGTAGAATTCGCATATAATAACAATTATCAATCAAGTATAAAGATGGCACTGTATGAAGCTCTGTATGGTCGTAAATGTAGAACTTCGTTGTGTTGGACTGAGCTTAGTGAGAAAAAGATACACGGAGTTGATTTGATTTGTGAAACCAAAGAAAAAGTAAAAGTGATCAGAGATAGTTTGAAAGTAGCTTCTAATCGTCAAAAATCTTATGCAAATCTTAAATGAAAAGAAATAGAATTTCAAGTTGGTGACAAGATATTCTTGAAAGTATCACCTTGGAAGAAAGTTCTCCGGTTTGGCCGTAAAGGAAAACTGAATCCATGATTTATTGGGCCATATGAGATTAACGAAAGAATCGGACTTGTTGCATATCAGTTAGCTTTACCATCTGAACTAGAAAAGATTCACATTGTCTTTCACATGTCTATGTGACAATGATATTGTTTAGATCCTTCACATGTTATCTCTTCGACAGATGTTGAAATTCGGCCTGATATGACTTACAATGAAGAACCGAT
Source organism: Gossypium hirsutum (assembly GCF_007990345.1). Classification (NCBI taxonomy): domain Eukaryota; kingdom Viridiplantae; phylum Streptophyta; class Magnoliopsida; order Malvales; family Malvaceae; genus Gossypium; species Gossypium hirsutum. The sequence continues at coordinate 34,230,546 of NC_053429.1, read as the reverse complement.
CAAAATTCTAGCACGTGAGGCGAAAGAGTTAAAAAATAAAAAGGTAGCTTTAGTAAAAGTTCTTTGGCAACGACACAGAATAGAAGAAGCTACCTAGGAACCGAAGGAAACAATAAGAAAGTAATATCCAAACCTGTTTACTGGTAAGATTTTCGAAGACAAAAATTCTTTAAGGGGGGAGAGTTGTAACAACCATTTTCAGTGAAATCGGAACAGTGGTTTCGAGATCACAAATCCGAGTCTATAAGAAAAATTATTTTAATATTATTGCATGGTATGCATTGTGATAGGAATGTCGTATAAAAATTTCATTAAGAAAATTTTACCGATTACATGTTTAATTTGATAAAGGACCAAATTGTGTAAAATGCAAAAGTTGAGTTTTAGTAGCTATAGGTATCAAATAGTTATGGAATTCAAAATTTGATGTCCTTATATGACACATAGACCATTAAAAAGAGTTAGTAGACAAGTATGCTTAGTCATCCATGGAAAATTAAATAAAGAAAATGACTAAATTGGAAAGTAAAAATAATAAATGATGATAAATGATTAAATAAAGAAATTATCATCTTTTTCATCATCTTTCCCAAATATTTTTACATGAAAACCCTAATTAGAAGAGGTTGAAGGTAGAAAGCTTATCTGGCTCAGTTGGATCCGGATAGACAAAATATGCAATTAGATCGAGGAAAAGAGAAAGTGTCGAACTTGTAGACAACAAAATCAACTAACACTTGTCAAGGTAAGTTCGTGTAATTAAATTGTGTACATTTATATGTTTGAATTGAATGCTGTCTATATATATGAATTGTGTAATTTCTATGTACATAAAATTGATTATGAATCTGACAAAGCCCGATAAACGTTAAGTCCTGTTTGAATAAATGAAACTCGATGGATACAAGATTCCCAAATTGGTTGTGGTCTTACATATGTTGCGAACACACCACAACTCGAAAGTGCATCCCGTTATAAGCTCACATGAGCATCCCGATATTTGGCCCTCTTGAGCTTATTGTTATATGGTTCCTGTGAGCTTCTCGTTAATAGCTCTTTGGAGCATCCCGATTGGTTGTGATCTTGCATGTGTTGTTGACATACCACAGCTCTTATGAGCATCCCGATATATGACTCTTCGTGATCTTCTTGATTAAAGGCTCTTTGTGAGCTTCCTGATTAATGGCTCTTAAGAGCTTCCCGATATTGCTCGCTTGAACTTCCCGATACATGGCTATCCGAAGCTTCTTATTTAATGGCTTTTCGAAGCTACCCGTTATTGGATCGCATGAGCTTCCTAATTATGGTTCTTATGAGCTTCTCGTTATGCAGCTCACATGAGCTTCTTGTTATATGGCTCGAGAGAGGGCTTTTGGGTTATGTGCTCTAAGGAGCACTCCCGAATATGAATTGATGGGTTACAGTTTGTACACTTCAAGTGTACTACCTGTGTATCCATCGATATTTCTAATAAATTCTAGGGCAAAGTTTTCGACATGTGATAATCTGAATTTGAGATAAAATATTATGGAAATGTATATTTTATATGAATATATGCTGTGGAAAACATATGTACATGAAAATTGGTTATATGATGAGCTCATCCTTATCTCTTGATATTCACATAAATTATATGACTAACATGTATAATGGGAAGCTTATCCGGGCTATATAACGAAAAGCTCATAAGAGCCATAATCAGGAAGCTCATGCGAGCCAATAACGGGTAGCTTCGGATAGCCATGTATCGGGAAGTTCAAGTGAGCCATATCGGGAAGCTCTTGAGAGCCATTAATCAAGAAGCTCACAATGAGCCTTTAATCGGGAAGCTCATAAAGAGCCATGTATCGAGATGTTCATAAGAGTTGCTGTGTGTCCACAACACATGTAGGATCACAATCGATCGGGTTGCTCCGAAGAGCTATTATCGATAAGCTCGTAGGAACCATATAACAGGAAGCTCGAGAGGGCCAAATATCGGGATGCTCATGAGAGCTTATAACTGGGCGCTCTTTTGAGCTGTGGCGTGTCTGTAACATATGTAGGACCCATAACAAATTCGGGAATCTTGTATCCATCGAATTTCATTTATTTAAATGGGACTTAACATTTATTGGGCTTTGTCAAATTCGTAATCAATTTTATGTACATGAAAATTACACAATTCATATATATACAACATTCAATTTAAACATATAAATGTACACAATTTAATTACACGAGCTTACCTTGACAAGTGATCGTTGATTTGTTGTCTACTAGTCCGACACTTTCTCTTTTCCTCGATCTAATTCCGTATTTTGTCTATCTGGATCTAATTGAGCCAGATAAGCTTGCTACCTTCAAGCTCTTCTAACTAGGGTTTCCATGTAAAAATATTTGGGAAAAATTATAACACCCAAAACCTGGCCTAGACGTTATGGTCGAATCTGAAGTGCCACATTGGAGTTGAAAACCCACGTTCCGTTTTAGTGTTTTAAAAACCATATATTTTGTTGAGTTAACAAAGTGTATGGAAGCTGGGCACCAGGTAGGTATCCGAGACAGAGGAGGTGAGCCATGAAGGCTGCTTAAGTACCAAGCTCTTTGATTGGATCCAATCCTAGACATGCCCACAACCATAGCCACACTTTGTTATATCAAGTTTTAAATTTTTCAAGTGGACATCTTTGATAAATCGATTAATCGTGGCGTTGAGCTATTTTGAAAACAAGTATCGTTTTGAAAACACGTCCTAAGTCTAGCCCATTTGAATAATTATCAACCAGGTTTAAAGTTATTAAAATTAAAATAATCCCAAAAAGAAATAAAAGGAAAGTTAAAATGGCCTTATTACAACCCCAAAATAAATAATAATTAAAGGAAATTTAATGAAAACCAACGCTTATTTAAAAGTCCAAAGGCGATCACCGTGGCTACTCTGAATCCCCTCCAGCCCAAGTCCCCACATCAAGGCTCACCTGCAAGGTTAAGGAAAGAGGGTGAGTTTGGAAACTCAGTGTGCAACAAGCCCCTTTCAGAGCCCAAAACAATAACAGCCTGTTGGGCCTAAGCCCAAATCCAATCTCAACATGTACTGGGCCATAGCCCTTTCCACACTTCATATTTCATAACACTGGGCCGAAGGCTTTTCATATTTCATATTACTGGGCCAAAGCCTTTACTGTAAGCGGTATGGCCCATAGGCCCATTTCAATATCACATGTAATGTCAATGAGAGAATGCAAGCCCCTTTAGGGAGACTACTCAACCCACCATCCGCTACTCTCCACCCGTACCAACCAACACACCATGTGGGGATTAACTCGACCCACCCTGCCATAACTCTCCACTGGCAGCATAGCTGCTTTATCATATAACTGGAGGCCTAGCCTCTTTTAATAACTGGGGCAAAGCCCTTTTAATAACTGGGGTACAAGCCCTTTTAATAACTGGGGCATAAGCCCTTTATCATAACTGGGGCATAAGCCCTTTATCATAACTGGGGCATAAGCCCTTTTACACTTCCTCCATCCATATAAAAAACCAACCCAATGCATTTATGAATACATCATGTGCATATCATACATGTCATGTGCATATCATACATACCATGTTTATCAAAATCCCATGTATTAAAATTTACGTTTAAACCCTAGGGGTATAATGGTCATTTTTACTTAGGGGTAAAATGATCATTTTCATATTATAAGGGTAATATCGTAATTTTACAAAAAAATTAGGGATTTTTCCATGTTCATCATCAGTTACTAACTATTCATTTGTTTAAACAGCACTTCTGGCCCACTTTTAGCAAAACCGAGTTATTGGGCCTAAAACCCCTAATGGGCCCTACTTAGCCGATTTTGTCATCTAGGCCCATTTAGCCGATATCCATAACAGTATTAACAGTCTTAACATGCAATTTAACAGATTTCCATTTTCTATCAATTTTACCCAAATGGGCCCGAAAGCCTATTGGGCCCTATTGCAGCCCCTCGAGGCCCAACTTACCGTGAATGCCAAAAATCACGTTCTTACCGTTTCCAATGTTCCTGATCATCATATCAATGAATCTAACTAACTAATGAGCGTTCGCTTGCTCACGAGTCCTCGAAATGCCAGAATTTCGGCATTTCGGCTTTTCGGCATTTATCGCTTTAAGCTCGTGAAAGAGGGTTCGTTACACACCTGTTTGGTGATATTCCTCGACGAGATCTCCTACACGATTTCTCCTATAATCCATCGTTAATAATCAGCTTCCCATAATTGAACCAAACCAAAAATCATCTAATATTAATACTTACACATTCGGCCACCATCTATAGTGGCCTTAGGAATCTTACCTTGCCGCGATTGATGACCAGGTCTAGCCACTCCGGTGATCCAAGCTACTCCAAGTCGAAACTACACCTTACTGCCCCTCCACTAAATAAACCACAAAAATATTAAAAGAAGACCCCATAATGCCTATACCCATATTCGGCCACCTCCCTAAACTAGAGGGGTTTTGGCTTTTGGCCAAAAGTTACTCTAGGAATCGTTTAGAGTTCGAGCACTTACCACAGTCTTTCTTCTCTTGAATCCGTACGCCTAAAAGGTAAAGGAATTGAACGCCAACAATTGAAAAGGAAAGAAAAGGTTGCTGGTCACAAAGAATCGGCACCCCCTATCTTCACTGATTTCGGCTTTTTGCGGTATTTCGGCAGAAGTAGAGATAAAGGAAAGAAACAATGGATGAATGGAGGGAATAGTGGGCTTGTTTGAAAGAAGGAGAAGGAAGAAAAGATGGAAGAAGAGATGGTAGATTCGGCTGCAAAAGAAAAAGAGAGAAAAAGACTAATCCTCCAGGGAGAAAATGGCACAAAAATACCTAAGTGCCGAAAATCCCTAACTAAACCTCTCTGCCAAAATTCCCCCCTCCAATCTCCCTTATTCGGCCAACTCTATCTTCATATCAAATCCCTAAAATCTCTCCCCTTATCCCTCCTTAATCCATGCATTTGACTTGATCCAAACTCTCCTCTTACAGAATCCACTTGGATTCCAACACTTACCCTTCCTGCACATAAAAATAAATACTCTTACTTGCCAACACAGGGAATCGATCCCCTGTCTTCCCTTATGCTCCACACGCCACCTTTTTAGGAGCTTATTGGCGTCACCCTTGCCACTTTACTAAAACTCTTTTTGTGATACATTTTACCCATAACTTTATATAAGGGCACCTAGCCAGAACCCCTAACTCCTAAGTCCAAAATTTAAAAATTCCCCCAGGTTTTGGCCATCTCATGGGCGTTCCATAAGCCCATTTACATACCCAAATTATGAATTCCATAATCACATACCAAATTTTAGAAACTTACTTAAAATATCAAGAATCGCGAAAAAACCCGGAAATCAGGATGTTACAAAGATGATGAAAAAGATGATATTTTCTTTATTTAATCATTTATCATAATTTATTATTTTTACTTTCCAATTTTAGTCCTTTTCTTTATTTAATTTTCCATGGATGACTAAGCATACATATCTACTAACTTCTTTTAATGGTCTATTTTCCATATAAGGACCTCAAATTTTGAATTCCATAGCTATTTGATACCTATTTGATACCTATAGCTACTAGAACTCAACTTTTGTATTTTATGCAATTTGGTCCTTTATCAAATTAGACATGTAATCGGTAAAATTTTCTTAACGAAATTTTTATAAGACATTCTTATCATAATGCAAACCATGCAATAATATTAAAATAACTTTCCTTACAGACTCAGATTTGTGATCCCGAAAGCACTATTCCGGTTTCACTAAAAATGACTGTTACAGGAGCTATGTACATTGAACAACAAGAATAAATTAGTAACTCTAAAACCATATAAAATTGACTCTCGACCTTTAATATCACATACTTTATTTCATAAAATTACTAATAAACAAATTCAAGAATGTTAAGTACATTAATCCATCGAAACAGGTACACAAAATTTACATTTATACTCGAAGAATACAAGTAATTAGAATGTCAAATTTTAGTTAATTTTTATCCGCAAATAGTATCACTTAGGGCACATAGGTCTTTTCAGCTTGTAAATTTCTGCAACTTAGGTTGGTTTAGAATTAAAGAATAGGCACAACAATCGGTTCAAGCACGAAAATAGTTTGGCACATTATATTAACCCCAATACTTCCCCTATTAGACCCTTTATCTCACCACCTTATATCCCCTTCTCTCACCTACCTTTTCTCTCTGATTCTTAAGGTAAAATATAGTATTAGTGAATACAATCATAGCGAGATATTTGTGCAACAATGAAGACTTTTTCTTTTCTTTCTTTCTTTTTCACTCATTTTTCTTTTCTATTTTATCGAGAACTTTTCGCTCGGATATTTTAGCCTTTTAAAAATTTTTATTTTGATAATTTTTCTTCAATTTTTCAATTTATACACAAGTTTGCAAGACTCTTATACTCACAATATTAAACTATCCCCTAGGTTCACTCTTATGTTTCTTTTATTATGGAAACCACCGTATCGTATCTACCTAAACCTTAATATCAATGACCTGATGTCTAAGTTCATGTAGGGACCAACAAAATTGGATTTAGAGATTATTTCTCTAAGGCTCATGGCTCCCATTGTGGTTCATCAAGAAATAGGGATTTAGGCTAAAGAATTGGGATACTAGGGATTTTAAATTAAGGTCGGCTTTTTTGCTCGAAATTGTCTACCAAACAGTGCCTTAGGTAAAAATCATGGCTCCTCTAAGTGTCTTAATTCATGGACTACAATTAGCTAAAAACCAACACACTTATTATTCAAACAAACACATATCTTTTCATGTATTTAATAGTCATTTGGTATACTTAACACATTATCACTTGTTCACAGTGTAATAAAGTGAACTAATTAGTGTAACATTAAACAACCTAAAATCAATTTCTATCGAATAAAATTTACAATTCAAACACAAAATCCTACTTACATGCTCCTAACCAATAACTTGTATTACTACGAGCTCGGGCACAAACAAACATACAAAAACAAAAACTAACGAAAATAACTAATAGAAACATAAAAAATCAAAAAATTTTGAAAAATTTCTATGTTAACCCCCATGTAACACCCTAACCCTCGATGGCAAACTGAGGCATTACACTGAAAACTGGCTTAAAATTTGTTCATACTTTTATTAAGGTTTCGGCGCATACTAATTGAACTGGAGTGTTAACCTAAGATTTTAAATGAAAAAATAATCAAAACAGGGATATTCCATATAATATAAAACATAATTGAAAATGAACTTTCGACAGAAGCTTTACAAAAGTCGCCAGGTTTATATAAATCATAAGGTAAGTTATTTCCCACACAAAAGTTTAAAGTGTATCATTGGCAATTAAATATCGTCTAAATCAGTTTGGCGTATACAATTGAAGATGATTTTATAAACCATAATTTACAAAGGTTTAACCTATACTTCAAGAATATGTAAACATTCTCTTTAAAACAATGATTTGGCGAAAGACGAAACTTATTACAGATGTTGGTTACAAAATAGAGTTTCATGCCACCCACCAAAAACAAAAGTATATGCATGCTACAAAACAAACACAGGAGATGCTCACAACATAGGTTGCTCTATCTGGGTGAGTCCCTTCTACAATCCCTATACACTAAGGTACTACCTAGAAAAGGGAAAGAAAGAGAGTAAGCTTGAAAGAACTTAGTGAACTCCAGAATTAAAATGCTCAACCCTTTCCAATTAAGTTATAGAAGCAGAGATAACACAACATGTATATATACATAAACATAAATTATCAAGTCAATATTCCACATGCAGAGACATTTTGGTGTATACCCTCATACATAGATTAATGGTGGATACCTATCAATGGCAGATGTATCCCCAGACAGACTCTATTATCTGGAAAATACCTTTTTTCCCCTACTTTTCCAGAGAACAATTGTTTTAACATCAACAGAATGAATATTTCCCTTAAGGAACACGAATGCTACCAACTTATACCTTTATCAACTCAAACATATTGTTTGACTGGTACTTACACGCTTACGAATTCACTTTGATTAAGGCAAATATTGTACGCCAAGCATAACAACTTAACAAATACACTACATACACAACATATTAATAGGATTAAGATTTACCACTTGTCAAGCAATATTATCACACACTACAACTACATTACCAAAAGGTTCCTACTCAGCGTCTGATTCCTCTCTTCAGATATACATAACATGCAACAAATCCAGATTCACATTTTCTTACTTTTCTCTAGTCCTTCCTTGTGTTAGCCTTAGATTCCATATTCACACCTTAGAATATATATCATACTCCATGTTGTTTTGAACACATGTGTGTTCCTAGAGTTTAGGGCTCTTTGTAGTGGTTAACAACTAACATGCCCTACCGATGGCAGCACCAATATCGTCAAGTTGTGTAACACCCCAAACCCAGCCTAGAAGTTATGGCGAATCTAGCGTGTCACATTGAAGAGTTTTTCCCAAAATCTCGCTTACTTGTGGAAGTTAGTTTTAAAATAATTACTGAATCTTGATGTTAAAAGTTAAGTTGCGAAAGCGTTTTAAAAATGTTGCGGAAACGTAGTGTTTGAAAACAGTTGTTATTTTGGAAAAATCGTGTTCTATTCTAGCAGTTATAAAACAATATATAAAATTCCAAATTTAAAATCCAGAAATTGTAAAGGCCTTATTACAACCCAAAATATAAAATGCAAATAAAAAGACTATAGCAGAGCATCAGCGGTCATGTGGCCGCCTTTGAGTTCCTCGCGACTCCAAATCACCTATGGCTGGGGATTACCTGTGAGTCAGACAGAAGGGTGAGTTTGCAAAAAATTAGTGTGTAATCCCTTATAATACGAACAGTCAGACATACAATATGCGGAAACATACTGGGCATGAGCCCAACACAGAAACAATATCAGGTGGCCTTAGCCCATTAACAGAATCAGGTGGGCCTAAGCCCGATACCGAATCAGTATCAGATGCAGGTATGTAGATAGATATCTAGCCCAGTCCAACCAATACACCACCCATACCAAGCAACACACCATGTAGGGATAAAATCGACCCACCCAGCCAACACACCAAGCTTAGCACTGGTTGTGGCACTAAGTCAACAGAACGGCTCAATGCCGTACACAGAACAGCTAAAGGCCATAAATATCGCAGCAATGCTACCAGTAGACAGAATGGCTATAAGCCATAAGTATCGTAGAAAAACTAAAAGCCTTGTATAGAACGACTACGTGCCGTACACTTCCTCCGTCAATATTAACCCAACCCCATGCAGGATGACATGTCGCAGTAACATATGTGAATGAAGGATGTCAGGCTCGGTATCAATCATATAACTATCATACATTCATCAGACAACCTACCACTAGGGTGTAGCGGACTTCCCATCAGTTAGGGGTAAAACGGAGATTTTACCCTAGGGATATTTTGGTCATTTACCAATATTGGGGTCTTGATACTTATTACGACCTCCTAAAAGGTCTATCGTCACTTCGAGAGACTCAGATAACCTACATGGCCAGAATAGTGTATATGGGCCCAAAACCCGCTATTGGGCCCAAGTGGGCCCATACGCTCGCGTGGGCCCATTTAGTCCAAATTCACATACGGCATCGCGAGCCTCATAAACCAACCCATCAATGATCACTTATTGAGGATTTTACCCGTGTAGGCCCACAAGCCCATTGGGCCCATGCGACCTATTTCGGCCTATCAAGGCCCATAATAGCCCCAGTCCACAAAAATGCACGTGGTGGCCTTTAAAGTCTGCTACCCACGATTTGGGGCTCAGTTCGCCCCACGTGCATTCGCACGCTCGTGAGGGCTTGAATGCTGAGGTTTTGGCATTTTGGCTTTTCGGTTTTTGGCGATTCATAGTTAAATAGGGGTGTGAATACACACCTGTATCCCGCGTTTAACAGTAACGAAATTGGGTGTACGGTTACACACTTTACTTGTAAAGCCGAGTAACTGCTCACACCCAAAGCCTACATTCATTCCAATATTTGGTTAGTCCCCTACCTAAACGATCATACTCACTTAACCCAAATAAGCACTATCTCACCTCTGCAGCACAAGTGGATCACTGATCCTCCAAAGTCATCGATCTGAACTGATCACTTGTCAGATTCGTGTATCCCCACGTAATCACTTCAGATGCCCTACGATACTAGAGAAACCTCCCCATTCGAAAGACAAAATTGAATAGTGGAATAAAGATGAAAGCTTTAATATTCGGCCAGTTGACAGAGGTTGGCGTCATAAGGAAATGAAATGGAGACAATCACCAATAGCAAAATTCGACCAAACCACCCTTCACTACAAGGTTATGCTATTCGGTGAATCAAAAATAATCGGCTTAAGGAAACAAGAGAGACAAAAGAATTATGTTCGGTCAAAGGAGAAAGCCAAGAGGAGAAGAAGATGAATGAGGGGAAAATTCAGCTATTGAAAATGAATTGACAGAATAATACGATGAAAGAGGAGAAAAGATTCGGTGTAAGAAAAAAAGATGAAACAGATTCGGCCAAAGAAGAAATTAAAGGAAGAAGAAAAGAATGCTTTTAAGAGAATTTGGCATTTGCTCACTTGAGTTTCGGCAAAATGAAAAACAATTGCAAAATAATACTGAAAAAGAAAAGACCTGAATGGTCAAAAATGCACCAAGATTGGGAGAACAACAGCTTAAGAGGAAAGCTACTGAAACAAAAGGATGATGAAAGACCCCGAAAGTTCCTATACACATTCGGCACCTCCAAAGACAAAGTCCCAAAAAGCTTTCCCCTCAAAAACTGAATGCATAATACCATGTAACCCCAAATTCGGCCACTCATCAAATTCCTTGATAATCTTCCTGATTTCCTCCACCGTTTTCTCCTTGATTTACTCCAACTTCCCCCAATTCAAATTCAATTCAACAACCATGACTAGTTCAAACTTGACCCATTTTACCAGGTCCACAACAACCTTCCAGAGTTTCAATCCAATTCAACCACTTACCATCTCCATGTAGCAAAATAATTACATTTTGCTTGCAAGGGGATTCAAACCCTTACACTTCTCATATGCTTACACGCCACTTGCCTCCCTGCTACAAGCTCTCTTATGTCACAAAATATCCTCAATTAATTAAAAGGTCTATAGGAAAAAGTCTAGGTTCCTTTAAAAGAAAAACTAAAATAAATTGCAAGAGCCCAGACTTGAACCCAGGCTCCTTTACAACCTTAATGACGCCCCAACCACTAGACCATATGCTTCCTTGTGTCATTTTTTTAACACAATAATTTAAAAGGCCTACTTCCAAGCATCCAGGGTTTTATTCACTTAAAATTAAAATTCTACTAAAGCCCAAATTTGCACCTAGGACTACTACTAGACACTCCCAAATCACTTAACCATCAGAACAGAAAATTATTTTATGCCATCTTCTTGGACTTTTATGTACAATTTCCTAACCGTTCCCCTGCTCAAGGACTAGTACTTCTAGGCCCAAATTTCGGGGCGTTACAAGTTGGTTAGGAACTAACATGCCCTACCAGTAGTAGACCTTATTCGCCTATCTAGTTAGTAATTAAATTGTCGTACCAGTGGTCTATCTCATCCACCAATCTGGTTAGCAACTAACATGCCCTACCAGTGGCTCATCTTATTTGGATACCGAGTTTACACATGAAGGAGGTCGTCTCTATTTCTTGTCACTTACATGCACATGTAAATGATTACATGCAACAACTTACAATATTTCATGAGGACAGTTTCACATGAATTCATGAATCCTAACTATGACAACCAGAACTTAACAATATACAAGACTCAGAGGAAACTTACACACAACTAACACAAACTAGATACTCACAGAAGATCTCAATGTAATTGGTTACATCATAAGTCTTTTGCCACACTCCACAACTTTTACTTGTTATCCAAACACTCGTTGGTTTTTCTCCGACAAGATTCTTCCCTTTTATATGGTTACCAGAATAAAAACAAAAAAATTGAAAAGAAAGAAGAGTAACCCCCACTTCACTAGCCATACTGATATTTATAGTGGCCAATAATGCAAAGCTAACTCAGCATCCTTTTGTGGCCAACATAATAATTTCTAGACTAATCATTTCTACTAAACACCATTAATCAGTGTGGCACACTTTTCTTGTACTCCAACAACCAACTAAACTAGTCATTTAGTTACCTAAACACATTAAGTTGTCATTACAATACTCTAGTTAAATTTGAACTAGCTTTTAACAAGAAAACAACTAAAACTGAATAGCATACCCATGTGCTCAAAAGGAAAACTATTAGGTCCATGAGCTAACAATCCACCACTCGTGGATACTAATAGAAGGATCTGCCAACACAAGACTCACCAAGAGAATCTGCTTATTAGCAGGTTCTCCACAATGACCACACCAAGACATATGGATCAATAACCTATAATTCACCCAAAGATGAACCTTCAATTGAGTCTTTACAGACTTACCTTATTAGCCAAACAATCTGCCAATAATGGTGCGACAACCAACACTATTTTAACCTAGCATATAGAGCGTAAATAATCCTTCCTTGGCTTATATTTTATCCAACAATCTGCCCACACAAATCACCATCTTAGAACTACGCCAAGCGGGGTGTTACACCCCACACTTTATTTAGCACATTGTCCCTAATGTGCATCCTATAGATAAAAGAAAAAAACTATCCGGTTTGAGCATTAAAGTTCTTCGAATGTGGTCAGGTTGTCCTTCTCGTGCCGATTTTCTCCCAAATTGTAATGCCTCATATCTTACGGGGTTCCTACATAAAAAATTAGCTAATAGTAAAACTAATACAAAATAAAGAAAGTCCAAACAAAAATAAAATCATCCAAAATATGAATACAAGTCCTAAAAATAAAATAAAAATTAATAGTTTAAAATTTTTTAATTAGAATCAGGATCTGGCCAATTCTCTTCAATCAGTAGGTCCTTCCCTCGACCGTGTCTAGCGTGGTGACCCTCACACCCGCAAAACTATTTGGGATGGTACGTCCTAGAGTGTGAATTTTGACTCATTTGACAGATGGTTGTTTCAGTCAAAACATCTCATTGAATTCCTTATCATGGGCTGGCTCTTCTTCTTCCTCTTCATCATCATCATCTTCCTCCTCCTTCCATTTTTCGTCAGCTTGCCTAAAAATTTGCATGGGCGGGTACCGATTTTGTGGTGGCTCAAGCATTGGAATACTAAAACTTTGGGCATAGTCAATAGCCAAAGGTATCATCAATTGTATCCACTGGATGACCCATTCCAAGTCAATCATCTCACTTGGCCCTTTTCCTTGCTCTTCCGCTTTAGAGATGGTGGAACATCCATCTTTTTCTTTCATCATATGGTCCAATCATGGATATGCTTGTGATTGAGCTTGACATACGGGTATAGATGGAGTTCCCAAAAATGCTCTTCGTCGGCTTAATAAATTACTCCATTGTGGACATCGAGACATTGGCTTTCTTGTACAAGATAGTCAATAGGTGCACAAGGAATATCTTGACCTTCTTGCCACTAATGTAGGTAAACACTGCTTTGTTGATCCACTTGTTGATGTACACCTGTTGACGCTACAAAATACAATAAAGCAGAATAGCTTGAAAAACATTAATGTTAGGCACGTTTAGGGCCAAAGAGATTCGCATGCAAATAAACTGCATCCACATTTTGGCAACCGAAAATATTGTACCACCCTAAAATTGGGCCAAGAAGTTTTGAGTGTAACAGTCCATTTTTCAGTAAAATCCGAACAGTGGTTTCGGGACCACAAATCTGACCCAAAATATATTTTATTTTAATTTTATCATATGGCCTGTAATATGTTAGAAATGGCGTGTGAAAATTTTGATATGAAAATTTTATCGATTAAGTGTTTAATTACGAGAAGGACTAAATTGCATAAAATGCAAAAGTTAAATTCTAGTAGCTATAAGGATCACATAGCTATGGAATTTAAAACTTAAGGTTCTTATCTGGTAATTAGACCATTAAAAAAAGTATGTAGATTTTTATGATGACTCATCCATTGAATTATAGAAAAATGGCAAGGACTAAATAGGAAATAACAAAATATTAATTAATTAAAAGATGAAAAGAGTTATATCATCTTATTTTGTCATCTTCAACCTTAAAAATACATGGAAACCCTAGGAGAGATAAAAGAACCTTTCAAGGCCTAATTGGATTTGGACAACACTAATTTGAGGTTAGATCGAGGAAAAAAGAGATTTCAGATTAGTAGGCTTTTATGCAAACAAGTGTCGAGGTAAGTTCGTGTAACTTAATCAGACATGTAATTTATGTTAATTAATTGTTGTGTTGTATGTAATGTGATTTATGTTGATGTGCTTCACTTGTATGCTATGATGAAAAATGAAAATAAGCTTGAAATGGTGATAAAGGGATTAGTCCCAATTGGATGTTGAATTTCGATGATTCTGTGCACTTTCCCGAAACAAGTAGGGTCCTACATTTGTTGCGGACGGGATTTAGCTCTGAGAGTAATCCCAATGACCTTGTTATAAAAAGGATTTAGCCTAGACGGGTAATGCCGATATAATACCTCTCGAGCATTCGTTATGATTAGGGTTTAGCCTGGACTGGTAACTCTAATTGAGCTCTTGTGAGCATACGCTATATAAAGGATTTAACCCAGACTGGTAATCCTGTTATACGACATGTGGCTCGTGAGTGTGTTCCTTGGTTAAGTACTCTAAGGGGTAACCTTGATAAGAATTAACAAATTAAAGAATCATACACCTCGAGTGTACTATTTAAGCCTTCATCAAAATTTCAATGATCCAACAAACATATAACTCTTGACATGGCACAAGAACTTTGAGATGAATTGATAATGAATTGAAGAATATTGCTTGATGAGCTCATCTATGTTACTTGATTTATATGAATAGTTTGGTGACTAACATGTTTGATGGAATGTATATGATTAGGCCATTTAGCCAAATGGATGGAAACATAACCTTGTATGCCTATATTTTAATAAATAAGATTGGTAAGTTTAGTTTCTGTTATACGAACTTACTAAGCATATAATGCTTACTCATTTTATTTTTCCCCTGTTTTATATTACTTGGAAGCTCGTGAAGGTTGGAAGATCGTTGGAGCATCGTCACACTATCGTCTAGCATTTTGGGTATATTTAGTGTAATCATTTTGGTATAATGGCATGTATAAGGAAACTTGGACAATAGTGGCTTGAAAATGTTATTTTGTAACCTAGCCATTGGGATGCCTAAGTTAAACTAAGGTAAGATTGTGATCATGTATGCTTGTAGTGATATGCCTTGTGAATGATAGAAATTGCCCAATTTGAATGCTTGAATTGGTTGCTATTGGATATGTGTTTCAAGTGCAGGTATTGGGTGAAATTTTGGGTGAGAAATGAAGCTAGAAATGACTTCATTTTGTTCACACGGGCGTGTTTAGACTGTGTGTGACACAAAACCTAGTAACACGGACATGTGTTAGGCCATGTGTAACCTACACCTTAATTTTGAGAAACAGAATGCTTAAAATTGGGCTTACGGGCAGAGACATTAGCGTGTGTCTCAACCGTGTGTACCACACGGCTTGGAACACGGGCGTGTGTATTGGCCATGTGAAACATATACCTAATTCAAATTGAATTAATTAACCATACGGCCTAGCACACAGGCGTCTAGCATGGCCTTGTGTGCAAGTCAGAGAGTTACACAGGGTCGAACATAGCCTCTAGCACGGGCGTGTCCCAGGTTCACACAGGCATGTCCCTTGGACCACACGGGCATGTGAGCCCTGCACCTTAGAAAAGTTTTGTAATTTTGCAAAAATTTCTTAGAGGTCTCGATTAAGTCCCGATTCGATTCTAATGCTTGTATTGGGCCTCGAGGGCCTAATCAAGGGACATTATGGATGATCTCAGTAATTGAATTGAAATTTACAAAGTTCAATGGAAAAAAGTTTTGAATGTTCTGGTAATGATCCGAAACCTTGTTCTGGCGATGGGTATAGGTTAGGGGTGTTACATTTAGTGGTATCAGAGCTACAGTTTAGTCGATTCTCAAATTTGACGTAGTAGACTCGAGTTTAGATATACATGCCATTATATAAATTGTGATAGTGTGATGACTCCTGATCATTTTAAATGTGTTTTTCATATAGTAATGTCATCCAACTAAGCTAGAGTTGAATCCGAGGAAGCTGAGAGCAATGCTTTAGCTTCAGTACAAAGAGTCGCCTATGCGTCTGGTAGTGAAAGGCCCGTGTTTGAGGGCCGAAGCAAGGAGGTAAAGCAAGCCTTCTTTCAAACGATGAATGAATGGTTTACACAATACTTGAGAACAAACCCCACTGTACAAAGACCTCCCTCACTTGCTCCTCAACCAGTTCCTGAAGTACCACAGGGTGCTGAACATGTTAGAATTGGTAAGCCTCCAATAGATAAAATCCGTAAACATGGGGCTGAAGAATTTAGGGCTATTGCAGATGATGATCCAGAAAAAGGTAGAGTTTTGGCTAGAAAACACTATCTAGGTTTTTGATAAACTATCCTGCACACCTGCCGAGTGCCTGAAATGTGCAGTATCCTTACTGAAAGATACGACTTATCATTAGCGGAATGTTCGGGATTATCTACACCAAATAGGGTGCCAAAGCCATGTTCTAGACATGGTCTTACATGGATCTACACATCGATGCCATATCCCAGATATGTTCTTATACGAAGTCTCGAATCAGTGCTGACTCAATATCCCAAACATGGTCTTATACGAGACCTCATATTGATGCCATGTCCTAAACATGGTCTTATACGAAATCACTTAATGATGACGAAGTCATATCCCTAATATGGTGTTACACGGGATCTCATAAATCATGGTGTCATGATATCCAAATCCTAAGTATTCCTTAGGGTCACCCGGGATTTCTGAGATACAAAGCTATCATCAAATTGTTGTTGAATCATCTCAAGTCAAATTATATAAAGGCATATACACACATTTCATACAATATCAAGCATTAAATACATGATAATGAAATTATTGAATTACTTACACACAACTTGTAACACCCACACCCGTGCCCTACGTCGGGTTGGAATATGAGGCATTACTTAACTTAAACTTTTGCATATAGACATTTTCATAACACGAAAACATGGTCAAATTGAAATTTTTTCAATTTTATTTATAAATTCCTTAATAAGAGCCTACTAAGCCCAAAACATCCATTGGAACCCATTCGGAAACAATCGGAATCCTTTAAAGAACTCTAAAAATAACTCTTAACATAGGGGCACGCGCCTATCTAGGAGGGGTAACACGCCCGTGTGACAATTCAACATGGTTGTGCTATTGTCCCGTGTGGCTCACACGGCCTAAGCAATACAGGGACACGCTCGTGTCCTATACCCGTGTGGAATTAATTCTAAATGCACACCTACGGGGGTTTTCACACGGCCTGGAACATGCCCGTGTCTCTGGCCCATGTCCTTCACACGCCCATGTACAAAAACTTGGACACTCTGTTTCTGACGCCAGCAATCCTTAAGGCCACACGGCCAAGACACACGCCCGTGTGCTAGGCTGTGCCCTTCACATAGCTGAGACACATGGTCGTGTCTCTGTCTGTGTGTTTACTACCATGCATACTGACTTACAGTTTTTACGTGCAGGGGACAAGCGACCATATCACACGCCCATGTGGTGAACCGTGTGTCACACACGGCCTAGACACACGCTTGTGTGTCTACCTATGTGGACAAAATAAGGCTATTTACCAAGCCTTATTGTCACCCTTACTTATGTAACTTGCACAAAAATCACTCTAGACTAACATAAAGGCACATCACATAGCCAAAATAACCACAATGGACAACCTTTTATTTATGCAATTTACTCATCCATGAAAATATCATCTTCTATTTATAAATCAAAATGAGTATTGACCATCATCTATGTCCTTATACAAAATGAGTATCATATTCATCATATGAGCCAACACATTATGGCTAACTAACAAAACACTAAACAAAGACTCGAGTCCCTATACATGTCAGAAAACAGAACAATGAAACTAGTTATACCAAGGTCTTGAGTGATAGTGTAATCGAAGCTTTTGATGTCACTGGATCCCCGATGCTAGCTTGGCGGCACTATAAGGAAAGAAAAGAACGGATGGTAAGCGTGGGAGCTTAGTAAGTACATATATGCAAATAAAGTGTAATTATAAGAAAATCATATTCATCCAACGGTAGCTTGTCATGCTTAAAAGATATAAATCACTTAACGTCTCTATCTTACTCTTCTTTTCATTCATGTATACTTAATACACCTAGTTCTTTACTCAGGTCCTAACCATGAGTTCGGTATACATACCTCATCAAAGTATTCACCAACTAAAATTTTCGAGTTTCCCGTTGATCTCTCGAAATACATATGGATACGCAAAGAATTTGCATCTAAATGCCATATAAGAAATCAGGGCTACCTCATGCTATGAAACGCTCACATTTGAGCTACTCACGGGCCTTTTTATCAAGTCAGGACCCTGACCCCATAGCTACCATGTAACGTATGCTCATTGAGCCACTCAAGGGTCTGTACACAAAGTCAGTACCTGGACCTACGTTACCTATAGCATTTATCTCATGAACTCAAACTCAACTCATGAGTTCAGACCACATAATTTTCATAACATACCCCTTTGTATCCTATGCTATGTCTAAGGTTCAACAGGACTTCATATCTAATCGAATAGCATTGCATTTACTCACATTGTAATTTTACTCGCATAACATGTCATTCAAACATTCATGGCAACAATTAGAAATTAGATACATAACAACAATAAGATAATTACACATGTATATTATTAAAATATACCAAAGTAAGATTCAATAACACAATATTTACATATGTACCTACCTCGATACAAAATGATGAAGACAAGCTTAATCCTCGTAAACTTTGTTCTTACCCCGATCAAGATCCGAATCACGTTTCTCTTGATCTAAATTAATAAAATTCATTTATTTCACCAGTATATCAATTTAGACGCCCGAAAGTTCATAATTGGGCAAAATGACTCTTTTGCCCCTAGACTTTCACAAAATGACCATTTTACCCCTATACTAGAAAATCAATTTTTATCGAATTTCTTCATATTATAAGCCTGGTTGATTACTTTTTATATTAGAAGCAATCCAAAAATTTCCATTTTTTCTCACATTTATCAACAAATTTCCAACTTATGCAAAATAGTCCCTATTAGGGTTTTCATGAAAAATCCTTTCATAAAAGTTGTTTATTACACATCTAATACTTATATTCTTCCATAAAATTTTCAGAAAACTACACATATGCTTTCATGAAAAAACCCTAATCTCTCAACCATTTTGCAAAATAATCCCCTTCATAGAAAGCTTATGTTACAAGGAGTCCAAAATTACAAAAATAATCAAGAATAACCTTATAAATGACTTACTTGTAAGAGATGTTAATGGCTGATATTTTGAGCTCTCAAAACCCCCCTTTTGAAGATGAAAATCAGTTGAAGAAGAAGAAATAAAAAGATGAAGCCTTTTCTTTGTTTTATTTTATTTAAATCTAGTCAAAATTGGTAACCAAAACACCACCTAATTTTGACTTTCCCATCAATTTGTCCCCGCTATGGCCGGCCACCCTATTCTCTAAGGGTCTAATTGCTCTTTAAGGCCCTCAATTTACGTTATTTAGCTAATTGACACTCTTATCTAACAAAATAGAACTTTTGTACTTTATGCGATTTAGTCCATTTTCACAATTAGGCAAGCAATCGCTAAAATCAATTCACCAAAATTTTCATGTACTTATCTAACCATACTACAATACATAAAACGATGTTTAAAATAATTTCCTCGACCTCTGTTTAGTGGTTCCGAAATCACTATTCTGACTAGCCCTAAAATCGGGCTATTACACAACTTACCTCGGTTCTAAAATATTGCTAACTATACGTTTTAGTCTAAAACCTTGCTTTTCCCTCGGTTTAGATTCGGACTCCATTTTTCTTAATCTATAATACCAAATTTAACTTGTTTAATAATAAAAATTTTCAAATCGACCCCTAATTCATACTTTAGTAAAATTACATTTTTATCCCTAACTTTTCACTTATTTATAATTTAGTCCCTAGGCTCGTAAAATGAAATACATGCATTTTCTTTGTTACTCAAGCCTAGTCGAATTTTGTTTGTACTCATAATTACTCATTAACAATAGATTTTTATCACTCAATTTACACTTTTTTTCAATTTAGTCCTTTTTAGGTGTTTTCATGCAAAATTACTTAGTAAAAGATGTTAAACACACATCAAGCTCACATATTCCTTCATTAAACATCAAAGAACATGCATGTCACACATGGGTAAATTTTTAAACATAAACCCTACTTCAAAATAAGGGTGGAAATAGGTAAATCAAGCTACGAGATCTTCAAAAATGTAAAGAACATTAAAAACAAGCTAGGAAACACTTACTATTGAGCTTGAAAACGTCAAAAACCCTAGCTATGGAGAGCTTAGAAATTTCGGCAGCCATATGAAGAAGATGAGCCAATTATTGCTATAATTTTCCCTTTTTATTCTTTTAATTACTAATTGACCAAAATGCCCTTAAGGCATTTCTTTCAAATTTTTCTTATGTATGTCCTTTTTTGTCCAACATTTTAGAAATTGGTCAAATTACTAATTAGAACCTTCTAATTTATAATCTAAAGCAATTTCATGCTTGAAGCTTCTATAACACAAGTTTTGCATCTTATTCTATTTGGTTCTTAAGGTTCAATCGGACATTTTATGCATAGAATATTCCATGAAATTTTCACACAAGCATGCATACCTATCATGGACCTCATAAATATCATAAAATAATTATTTCTATCTCGAATTTGTGGTCTCAAAACCATTGTTTTGACTAGGCCCTAATTTGAGATGTTACAATTCTCCCCCCTTATGGATTTCTGTCCCCGAAAATCTTACCGGTAAATGGGTGTGGGTATTGGTTTCTCCTGGCATCCTCGGGCTCCCATGTAGCCTCTTCTTACCCATGTTTATGCCACAACACTTCCACCAAGGCAATATTCTTGTTTCTCAATTTTTTGACTTCCCAAGTTAAAATCTTGATCAGCTCTTCACCATAAGTCATATCCAGTTGGATCTCAACCTCTGTTGGTGAAATCACATGTGAGGGGTTTGATCTATAGTGGCGCAACACAGACACATGGAACACATCATAAATCTTCTCCAACACAGACGGCAAAGCTAACTGATAAGCTACCGATCCTATCCTTTCTGTGATTTCATAAGGTCCTATGAAACGAGGACTCAACTTGTCTTTCCTACCGAATCTCAGAACCTTTTTCCATGGGGATACTTTCAAAAATACCTTATCGCCCACTTGATACTCAATTTCTTTTCTTTTTAAATCCGCGTAAGACATTTGCCTATCCGATGCCTCCCTCAAACAATCTCTAATTACTTTTACCTTATCTTCGGTTTCTTTTACCAAGTCAACCCCGTGAATCTAATTTTCCTTGAGCTCTGTCCAATACAAGGGTGTTCAACACTTCCGACCATATAATGCCTCATAAGGTGTCATTTTTAAACTCGTCTAGAAACTATTGTTATAGGCAAACTCAACCAAAGGTAAGTACTTTTCCCAACTACCCTAGAATTCTAGAACACAACATCTCAACATGTCTTCCAAGGTTTGAATCACTCTCTCGGATTGGCTGTCGGTTTGTGGGTGGAAGGCGGTACTAAAATTCAGTCTTGTGCCCAAAGCTTCTTGCAATTTTCTCCAAAATCGTGAGGTAAAACTCAGATCTTTATCCGATATAATAGATAAGGGTACTCCGTGAAGTCTCACAATTTCAAAAATATACAACTCAACCAACCTATCTAGCAAGTAGTCAGTATGTACCGAGATAAAGTGAACGGACTTCGTCAATCGATCAACAATGACCCACACCGCATCTTTCTTACTCAGCGTCAAAGGTAAACCCATTACATAATCCATGGTAATTCAGTCCTATTTGCACTCGGGAACCATGATAGGTTGTAGTAATCCTAAAGGTACTTGGTGCCCAGCTTTCACTTGCTGACAAATTAAGCATCTAGCAATAAACTCGGAAATATCCATTTCATATCATTCCGCCAATATATTTTTTTCAAGTCGTTATACATTTTAGTACTATTGGGGTGTACTGATAGACGACCATTGTGTGCCTCATGAAAAATCTTATGAATTAACTCGGTATCCTTAGGAATACAAATCCTATCTCGAAACATCAAGCAACCAACGAAACCAATCCGAAAATCAAATCCAGTGCCTGACTCGTACTGGGCTCTCTTAGCTTGTAAATCATCGTCACTGTTCTGACTTTCACGAATCTCTTGGAGAAACATCGGCCTAGCTCTCAACTCTGCTACAACCGCACCATCATCTGATAAAACTAACCGTGCACCCATCGTATGCAGATCTGAAGCGCAAAGAGATTGAGTTCGCTGTTGGGGATATGGTTTTCTTGAAGCTTTCCCCTTGGAAGAAAATTTTGAGATTTGGTAAGAAGGGTAAGTTGAGCCCACGGTTTATTGGGCCTTACCGAATTGTTAAGGCGGTTGGACCAGTGGCTTATCAGCTAGAGTTACCACCACAACTGCATCGTATCCATGATGTTTTTCATGTATCCATACTGAGGCGGTATCGATCTGACCCAACTCATATCATACCAGTTGCAGAAATCGAGGTACAGTCAGATTTAACTTTCGAAGAGGAACCTGTGCAAATACTTTATCGTGATGTCAAGGTGTTGAGAAGGAAACCAGTTCCACTAGTGAAAGTACTTTGGAGAAACCATGGCAAAGAAGAAGCTACTTGGGAGACTGAGGAGGCTATGCGTCAACAGTACCCTCAACTGTTCTATTAAGGTAAAATTTCGAGGTCGAAATTTCTTTAAGGAGGGTAGAGTTGTAACGTCCTGATTTTCGGATTTATTCGCGGTTTTCAATATTTTGTGAAGATTTTAAATTTTTGTATTTGGATGTGAAATTAATATTTTAAGTAGGTAAATGGGCTTATAGAAGGCCCATGTGTTGGCCAAAACCCGGTTGAATTTTTGAATTTTGGACTTAGGAGTTAGGGGTTCTGGCTAGGTGGTCCTTGTATAGAGTTTTGGGCAAATTGCATCACAAAAAGAGCCTTGGTAAAGTGGCCAGGGTGACACCACTAGGCTCCTAAAAAGGTGGCATGTGGAGCTTTGAGGGAGGCATGGGATCGATTCCCTGTGTTGACAAATAGATGCATTTATTTTTAAGTGCAGAAGGGGTAGTGTTGAAGTCCAGGTGGATTCTGCTAAAGGAGAGTTTGGATCAGTCTAAATGCTTGGATTAAGGAGTGATAAGGGGAGAGATTTAAGGGATTAGGAGAGAGGCTAGGAGTTGGCCGAATTTTTGGAATTGAAGAGGGGAAAATCGGCAGGGGGTTTTGAGGTTTGTATTTCGGCACCTAGGGTATTGAGTGGTGCCGTTCTCTTCTGCTCAGACATTACAAGGTTTTCTTTTCTCTCTTCTTCCTCTCTAGCCGAAACTACCACCTCCCCTATTCTTCTTTTTTCTATTTTTCTTCTTCAAAACCATTCATCAAACCTGCTATTCATCAGCACCTTTGTCGAAGTCGCAAAAGCCGAAATCCTGTGATCACTGCTTGTGCCGATTTCTTCAAAGCCAGGTCCTTCTATGTTCTTTTGTTTTTATTAAATCTACGATTATCTTTTCTTAATCCTAGATACCTGACGGCAATTCTACTTCAAGGTCATAGCCTCATATCGTCATCTCCTTCACCACCCAAAAGCCGAAAGTACCATTGGTTTAGGGGCTTATAGCTGAAACTTCTTCAACTCCTGGATTCAGGTTTTACCATTGTTCTAAGGATAAATCTACACTGGATTGTGTGGAAATCAAGTAGGAGTAAGGGGTAAGTACTTATCATCTCAGATCTGTTCTTATTTTACGATGTTAGGAAAAGCCGAAGTCCCTAAAAATTAGGGAGGCTGTCGATTTGAGCATAAGGCTTTAAGGGTTTGTAACTGATGTTTTCTTTCGGTGATTAGAGTCTTCTTAAGTGTTGGATCAAAAGCGTGAATCATTGGAACAATCGGATTCGGAGCTAACTATCGATTTTGGCAAAAAGGTAAGGGTTCAAAGGCTTTTTAGGAACATGGTTCGACTTTGGTCGAGCAAGTTTTGGGGGTTTAGTGATTATGGTTTGTAAATAAGAACTGTGCTAATGAATTGTAGGACATCGAAAGGGATCTCGGTAGCAGTCGTCGCGAATCAGGTGTGTACCGAACACCCTTTCTTAGTTCAATTCGGCAAAAGCCGAAATGCCGAAATTTCGGCATTTTATGGGCTTGTGAGTATGCAATTGCTCCCAAGACATAGGGTAATTGTTAGATCTAGCACTGCAAGGTGGTAAGTAAGTTTGTGTGACATTTTAGCGTACTTCGGAAAAAGGGGCCAGATGGGCCAAAACTAGGCCCAATGGGCTTACGGACCAATATGGGTAAGATATGGGAAAATTAGCCTGTTAGTTAGATGGTGGAACCAAATTGCATAAAACGGCTAAAAATTACTGAAATAACTTGTGTAGTTGCGTAAGTACGAAATTACCCCTAAAGAGCATAATTACCGAAATACCCCTAGGGTTTAAATTAGCTAAACTGCATGATTGATTAATACTGTATTGTACATGATATGCATTATTAATATCTGTTGCATGGGATTGGGGTATTGATGGAGGAAGTATTGAAAGTGGTTCATCCACGTACTGGAGGCTTTGCCTCAACTTACTGATATTTGAGCAGCGTTGCTGCAACTGTGGAGTGTAGGGCTGGGTGGGTTGAGATATTCCCCACATGGAGTGTAAGGCTGGTACGGGGCAGTGTAGCGGTTGGTGGGTTGAGTAGTCTCCCCAAATGGGTTTGCATGCATTACTACTATTGTTACCTATGTTACTGAACTGAGCCTATGGGCCACACTGTTATGTTAAAAAGGGCTAAGGCCTTGCTACTGTGTTCTGAGAAAGGCTTCGGTCCACTGTGTACTGTTATCTGAATAGGGCTTAGGCCCAATGGGCTCGAGCTAATTTGGGCTTTGGATGGGTTTCTGTATACACTGAGTTTCCCAAACTCACCCCCCTTTTTCCCTTCCATCCTTGCAGGTGAGCCCTAGTTGGTGGACTTGGAGCCGGGCAGGATTCGGAGTGGCCACACGTTTTCTGTAAATTCGTTTTCTTCTGGTGAACTAGATTTTCCATATTTTCGTTTATGGTTTTGGGTTTTTTTGTAATAAGGCCGCTAATTATTTTTATGGTTTGGGTTGTTTCTTTATTATTTAATTCTATTATGATAAAACTGATCTATGATAACTAACGAAATAAATTAGCTCTAGGACGCGTTTTCAAAACATTAAGTGATTTCAAAATAACACGAATACGAGTAAGACTTCCGCTAAGCAAACGTTTTCAACCTTAATCACTTTCTTAAGATGGACATAACCAAACGGTTTTCTCAAAATTATACGAGATGTTAGAGTGTGGCAATGGCGGTGTGCATGTCTAGGATTGGATCCGAAGGGAGCTTGGTACTTAAGCAGTCCGACGGGCTCACCTCCTCTTCTTCCTGGTTTCCTACCTGGTGCACAGCTTCCATTCACTTTAACCTACTTTTAAAAGTGTCTTTTACAACACCAACTAAGTTTTCCAACTAAGTAATACGGAATGTTTTGAACGCTTCGATGTGGCGCATCAGATCCGGTCATAACGTCTAGGCCGGGTTTGGGGTGTTACATTACCCTAATTCTTGCTCGAATACCTAATAGAAGCATTAGATCAAGTAGTGAACTCTCTCGAATTTTTGGATAGAGATTGAAAAGATTTACCCAGTTGCCTCTTCTTCGAGTCTTGGGACTTAAAATCGGCTTGTCGCTTTTCTTTAGCCAATTCTTCGGCCTTGCATGCTCTCTCAACCAGCACTACAAACTCCTTTAGCTCAAAGATACCAACCAATAGTCGGATATCTTCGTTTAACCCATCTTCAAATCTTTTACACATGATGGCCTCAGGAGATACGCATTCCCGAGCGTATTTGCTAAGCCTCACAAACTCACGCTCATATTCGATAACTGTCATCTTACCCTATTTCAACTTGAGGAACTCCTTTCTCTTTTGGTCCATAAACCTTTGATTGATGAACTTCTTGTGAAATTCCTCTTAGAAAAACCCCCAAGTCACTTTTTCCCTCGGCACAACCGACACGAAGGTGTTCCACCACTGATAGGCTGAGCCTCTTAGAAGCAATACAACACACTTCATACATTCTTCTGATGTGTACGACAGTTCATCAAAGACCCGAATTGTGTTCTCGAGCCAAAACTCTGCTCTTTCCAAATCATCATCTATATTAGCTCGGAACTCTTCGGCTCCTTGCTTTCTAATTCAGTCAACCAGAGGTCTTTCCCTTCTCACTATCTCAATAACTTGGGGAGCTACAGGGGTAGGCTGAGGAATAGGCGGCGGTGGAGGAGGTTAAACACCCAGGTTTCTCTGAAAAACTCAGTGTACCAGTCTTTCATCATCTTTAGGAAGGCTTCTCTAGCCTCTCTTCCAGGACTAACAGTCTTGGGTCTACTATTGAAAGGCGCTGCTCCTTGAGCGGGATCCGGCGCGTTACTCTCTACATCGTCAGCAACTACTCGTTCGGGATCTATTTACTATACATAGCACACAATTTGAATTATTAGGAGTTGTCACACTATCATAATATACGTATGGCATGTATATCTAGACTCTTATCCTAGCTACGTAGTCCTAGAACTGACTAAGCTGTTGCTCTGATACCAATAAATGTAACACCCCTTACCCGTGTCCTACGCCAGGATATGGTACGAGACATTACCGGTCTTTAACATATACTTTAACGCAAATTGGGCCTTATAAGTTTATCTGATCTTAAAATTATTAAAACATAAACACAACGTCCCTTCTACGGCCTACGTCGCCTTTAACATGCTTCAAGGGTGGTTCGGGACTAAACTAAGAGCTTCTAAAAATTTTATGACACTTAGGAAAAATTTTATGACACTTAGGAAAAATTTTCCAAGTTGAGAGAGTCACACGCCCGTGTGGGTAGGCCGTGTGGATTTCAAACGCCCGTGTGGTTAGGACATGCTCGTGTCATCAACCCGTGTAACTCTCTGTTTATGAAATTAGCATTAATTAAAGGTCACATGCCCGTGTGCTAGGCCCTGTGGCAAATTAAATTTTCACATTTAAGGTGTAGACTTCACACGGCCTGGGCACACGCCCGTGTCATGAGGCCGTATCTTCCACACAATTGAGACACACGGCCGTGTCTTTGTGTGTTTACTACCATGCATACTGGCTTGCAAAACTAGGGTGCAAGGGACAAACGGCCGGACAACACACCCATGGGGCTGACCGTGTGTCACACACGGCCTAGACACATGCCTGTGTGTCTACCCGTGTGGACAACTTTGAGGCTATTGTCCAAGCCCCTTTGTCACCCTCACTAACACATGCACTCTCACATATGTCAATGGTGATTATCATGGCATAAATGGGTTACTTAAACATCCATAGTTTTAACTCATGCATGACAATTACATGTCAAAGTATACATATTTGGGATTCCATAGCTTATTAGGTTCATTCAAAACATTACCTTACTTTAAACCATGCTATAACTCAACCGAGTGACATCAATCATCCATCAAGCATAGATTCCATATTTTTATCATTCGTTGTCAACAACCAACTCATCACACCCCTTAAGGGTAATAACACATCTCATGCATGCATCAATATTTAGGGTTACAACCCAATAATCAATATGAGCCATACTTCATAGCTATATACAAAATGAATTAGTATACCAATATGAGCCATCATTTTGGCTAACCAATATGACACATATAACAAAATACTAAGTCCCCTATAGATGCCATACTTAAATGTATTAAACCAAATACACCCCAAAAGATTTGTTGATAGTGTGACTTAAACTCTGACATCCATGATCCCCGAGCTAGCTTAGCGATGCTAAGAAAAAGGGAAAAGAGAAAGGGGTAAGCATAAAGCTTAGTAAGTTGTATGTAACTAATAAACAACATAGATCATAAAATTTCATGAATTAAGCATACTACTAATTACCACCACATTAGCAATTTACACACAATGGACATAGTGAGCATTGACAATAAATGTCATTGAACTTCATAACTTATCTTACTCTTTCTTACTCATGCTAAATTTTTCCATCATGAATCGAATTTCATACTCATGAGGTTTACGTAAACACCTGTACTACTCATAGCTTTTTCATATTTCTCCATCTCTTAACCTTGATCTTGAATGGCCCGTTGAACCACTTCGAATACGAAAGGAGGTTAGGGATTATCATACACCAAATAGGATGCCAAAGCCATGTTCCAGGCATGGACTTATCTGGACCTACACATCAATGCCATATCCCAAATATGGTCTTATATGAAGTCTCGAATCGGTGCCAACGCCATGTCACAGACATGATCTTATAGGGGACCTCATATTAATGCCATGTCCCAAACATGGTCTTATACGAAATCACTTAACGATGCCGAAGTCATATCCCTGATATGGTCTTACACAGGATCTTATAAATCATGGTGTCATGGTATCCAAATCCTATGTATTCTTTAGGGTCACCCGGGATTTCCGAGATACAAAGCTATCATCAAATTGTTGTTGAATCATCTTAAGTAAAATTCCATAAAGGCATATACACACATTTCATACAACATCAAGCATTAAATACGTGATAATGAAATTTTTGAATTACTTACACACAACTTACCTCGGTCCCAAAATATTGCTAACTTTACGTTTTAGTCCAAAACCTTAATTTTCCCTCGGTTTAGGTCTGGACTCCGTTTTTATTGATCTATAATACCAAATTTAACTTGTTTAATAATCACATTTTTCAAATCGACCCCTAATTCATACTTTACTAAAATTACCTTTTTATCCCTAACTTTTCACTTATTTACAATTTAGTCCCTAGGCTCGTAAAATAAAATGCATGTATTTTCTTTGTTACTCAAGCCTAGCCGAATTTTCCTTGTACTCATAATAGCCCACATTACTCATTAAAAACATATTTTTATCACTCAATTTACACTTTTTTCAATTCAGTCCTTTTTAGGTGTTTTCATGCAAAATTACTTAGTAAAAGATGTTAAACACACATCAAGCTCACATATTCCTTCATTAAACATCAAAGAACATGCATGCCACACATGGGTAAATTTTTAAACATAAACCCTACTTAAAAATAAGGGTGGAAATAGGTAAATCAAGCTACGAGATCTTCAAAAATGTAAAGAACATTAAAAACAGGCTAGGGAACACTTACTATTGAGCTTGAAAATGTCAAAAACCCTAGCTATGGAGAGCTTAGAAATTTCGGCAGCCATATGAAGAAGATGAGCCAATTTTTTCTTTAATTTTCCCTTTTTATTCTTTTAATTACTAATTGACCTAAATGCCCTTGAGGCCTTTCTTTCAATTTTTTCCTATGCATGTCCATTTTTGTCCAAAATTTTAGAAATTTGTAAAATTGCTAATTAGGACCTTCTAATTTATAATCTAAAGCAATTCATGCTTGAAGCTTCTAGAACAAATGTTTTGCATCTTATTGAATTTGGTCTTTAAGGTTCAATTGGACATTCTATGCATATAATTTCTCTATGAAATTTTCACACAAGCATGCATACCTATCATGGACCTCATAAAAATCATAAAACAATTTTTCTATCTCAGATTTGTGGTCTCGAAACCATTATTCTCACTTGGTCCTAATTTGGAATGTTACAAACCTAGTATATGTTAAAAATTTACTTGTTGAAATCACTGAATTTGTGGTTAAAGTTTCAAACCCCCTGGGCCAGTGTTAAAGTTTGTATGAACTGTCCATTGATGGTAAAACATTATTGCTTTCTGGTTAACTTGATGTTATTACCATTTGATGAATTTGATATGATCTTGGGAATGGATTGGTTAACCTAATATGATGCCATGGTTAATTGCAAGTAGAAATATATTGTATTGAAATGTCAGAATGGTGAATCGCTTTCTGTTGAATCTAATAAACTAGATGGATTACCTAATGTGATTTCAACGGTATCGGCGCAAAAATATTTTAAAAAGGGGTATGATGCCTATCTTGCATATGTGATGGATACTAAAGTATTTGAGTCAAAGATTCAATCAATGTCGGTAGTAAGTGAATTTCATGATGTATTCCTAGAAGAATTGCTTGGTTTACCACCGGATAGAGTAGAATTCTCTATAAATCTTGTTCTGGGAACGACACCGATATCCATAGCACTTTACAGAATGGCTCCTACTGAGTTGAGAGAGCTGAAAGTACAGTTGCAAGAATTGATTGACAGAGGTTTTGCTCAACCTAGCTACTCACCTTGGTGTGCACCAGTTTTATTTGTAAAGAAGAAGGACGGATCGTTGAGGCTTGTATTGATTACAGAAAACTCAACAAAGTTACAATAAAGAACAAGTATCCATTGCCTCTAATCGATGACTTGTTTGACCAGTTAAAGTGTGCTACTATATTTTCGAAGATTGATCTCCGTTCTGGTTATTATCAACTACGGGTAAAGAAATTGGATGTGCCACACACAACTTTTAGAACCAGGTATAGACACTATGAGTTTCTTGTGATGCCATTTGGCTTGACAAATGCACCTGCAGTGTTTATGGATTTGATTAATAGAATTTTTAGCTCGTATTTGGACAGGTTTGTTGTGGTATTTATAGATGATATTTTGGTTTATTCTCAAGATGAAAGTGAACATACTGAACATTTGAGAATAGTGTTGTAAACCCTGCGAGAGAAACAATTGTACGCCAAATTCAATAAATGTGAATTTTGGCAACGCGAAGTTAGTTTCCTTGGGCATATTGTGTCTGCTGAAGGTGTCAAGGTAGACCCGAATAAAGTTTCACCCACCGAAGAATGTGTCTGAAGCCAAAGTTTTCGGGGACTAGCTGGTTATTATCGGTGACTTGTAAAAAAAATTTCAATGATAGCTTTTCTGATAACTTGTTTGCTAAGAAAGACGTAAAATTTGAGTGGACTGATAAATATCAGCAAAGCTTTGATAGATTAAAGGCTTTATTCACAGAAGCACCTGTGTTATTCCAGCCTAAATCAGTAAGGAATTTACAGTTTACAGTGATGCATCATTGTAACACCCCTTACCCAAGTCCGAGGCCAGGACTGGGTATGAGGCATTACCTAACTTAACCGCATGCATACAATCATTTCCAACTTATGAAAACTAGGTCAAAATTAAAACTTTTCTCTTTTAATCTAAAGTCTCTTAATATGGGCCTATGAGGCCCAATTCACATTTTGGAAATAACTCGGGATTAATCGCAACATCTCTAAAAAAATTGAAAAATGCCACTTGAAGCAGGGCACACACCCGTGTGGAAGGGCAACAAGCTCGTGTGGCCATTGCAACATAGTAGTGCTAAAGGCCCGTGTGGTTCACACAGCCTAATTACAAAGGGGACACGTCCGTGCCCCAAGCCAGTGTGAATTAAATTTCAAATTCAAACTTACAGGGGTTTTCACATGGCCTGACACACGCCCGTTTCCCTCACACGGCCATGACACACCCGTGTCCTAGCCCGTGTCTAAAAACCTTGACATTCAGTTTCTAACGTCAACAACAATTTAGAGGCACACGAAAAAGGCACGTGCCTATGGGCATAGGCCGTGTCCTCCACACAGCTAAGACACACAACCGTGTCTCTGTCCTTATGTTTACTACCATGTATACTGACTTGCAAATTCGAGGTGCAGGGGACACATAGTCAAACAACACGCCCATAGGGCTGACTGTGTGTCACACACGGCCTAGACACACGCCTGTTTGTCTACCCGTATGGACGATATAGGCTATCTACCAAGCCCCTTGCCACACTGAAACACAGTCTATCATACCCAAGTCTATCTCAACATGATTTCTCAACCAAGCAACCATAACTAAGGCCTATATACATTTCATACATATACGACCATGCCAACAATTTTCACTTTCATGAAAGACTTTCTTGCATTCATAAAACAACTTTCAATATTAACCACTATTCATGGCCTTATACAAAATGAGTGAAAGTAATAAATTAAGCCAACACATTTGGCCCCAAAATAATGTGATACTTTAACAAAATCAAAGGATCCTATACATGCCATAATCAAAATAAAGGAACTAACTATACCAAGTGCTTCAAAATGAAAGTGTGACTGGCTTCTCCGACGTAGGCGATGATACACGAGCTTCTTCGGCGGCACTATAGGAAAATGGAAAGGAAATAGGGTAAGCATAAAGCTTAGTAAGTTGCATGAAAATAAACATCAACTAATTATCATAGAACAATATGCTCAGAAACTTTCATAGCTTGTTCATGAATACCATAAGTAGATATAATCACAACTTACTCATCACCATCCAATACAATTCATATGGCATATATTGAGCCCATATCTCATACATTTCAAATAGGTACCTGTACCACTCACCACATGGTCATAACTTTTCTTATTTTGATATAAATCATAAATCTTTTGTTAAACCATTTGGAATACTACCGGATACTCAATAGCCTGAACATAGGATAAAATACTGACTCCATATCCCAGACATGGTCTTACACTGGCTAGCATATTAAAGTCGATGCCGTGTCCCAGACAGGTCTTACACTGACTTTCATATATCGAGGCCGATGCCATGTCCCAGACAGGTCTTACACTGGCTCTCATCTATTAGTGTCGATACCATGTCCCAGGCAGGTCTTACACTAGCTTGTATATCCCGAGGTTGATGCATGTCCCAGGCATGTCTTACACTAGCTTGTATATCCCGAAGCTGATGCATGTCCCAGACATGTCTTACACTAGCTCTCGTCTCAATCCCGATGCGTGTCCCAGACATGTCTTACACTAGCACTCATGATGTGGCTGATGCATGTCCCAAACATGTCTTACACTAGCTCACCTACCACCCAATATCATGGTATGAATATCCAAGTCTATTCCAAATGTTCAACTAGAAGTCTTTACTACAGTAATTTCTCGACATGCATTCTCATAATCATAATTTAGCAATTCATGCAATATCAATTCAATCATACATCTTAGCAATTTAGTTGCATTATTAACATATAACTTACATCGGTATACAAAAGTAGGCGGCTAGATTGAATTACTCCACTAGTTTGGTCTTCTCCCGGTCTAGGTCCAGATTCCTTCTTTCTTGGTCTAGAATGATAAAATTTCACTCATTTAACCACCATATTAATAAAAACATCAACAATACATAATTTGGCAAAATTGACTATTTTGCCCTTAGACTTTCACAAAATTAAGATTTTGCCCTTGGGCTCGTAAATCGATTTTTATCAAATTTTCACATTAATCAAGCCTAGACAACCTATTTCATAATTATAGCAACTCACAAATTCAAACATTTCACACATTTATTACCTATTTTACAACTTATGCAAAATGGTCCTTAGTTAGGGTTTCCATGAAAACTACTTCACCAAGTTGTTTATTTCACAACCATGATTCATTTTCTTCCATAAAATTTTCAAAAAATAGCATGAACACTCTCATGGTAAAATGCTATACTTTTAACCATTTTGCAAAATAATCCCCTCATTTGAAAGCTTATGCTACAAGGGTTCTAAAAGTACCAAAAATCATCAAGAAAGACTATCAAAATCACTTACTTGTGAAGGTTACAAGTTGTTGAAATTTTTAAAATTTCAAACCTCTATTTATCTAGTGTTTTTCGGTGGAGAAGAAGATGAAAAAGGGATGATATCATCTTTCTTTTATTTTATTTCTTTTTGGCCAAATAAGTCAACAAACTTCACTTAACATTTGACTATTCTAATTTCCTTGTCTCGTGGCCGGCCAAGCACCAACGTAGGGACTATTTTCCCTTTAAATACCTCCAAAATATGATTCATATTCGATTTACACCTCTAACTAATAAAACAGGACTTTTACACTTTATGCGATTTACTCCTTTTTCGTAATTAAGCTTACAAATGCTAAAATTAATTCACCACATTTTTCATGCACTAATATAATCATGCTATAATTCCAAAATAATAATTAAATAATTTCTCTGAATTTGGATTTGTGGCTCTTAAACCACTATTTCGGCTAAGCCCAAAATCGGGCTGTTACAGTCATTGAATGGTTTAGGTTGTGTTTTGATGCAAGATGATAAGGCAGTAGCCTATACTTCGCGACAGTTAAAGCCACATGAAAGGAATTACCCGAAACATGATCTTGAATTGGCAGCCATAGTGTTTGCGTTGAAAATCTGGTGGCATTACTTGTTTGGTGAAAAATGTCACATATTCATTGATCATAAAAGTCTGAAATATTTGATGTCACTGAAAGATTTGAATTTGAGACAATGCAGATGGCTAGAATTTTTGAATGATTACGATCTTGTTATTGACTACCATCTAGGGAAGGCAAATGTAGTGGCAGATGCTTTGAACAGAAAAAACCCCGTATCTTTACGAGCAATGAACACACGATTGTCATTGTCTGATGATGGTTCAATCATATCAGACTTAAAAGCTAGACCAACATTTTTACAGTAAATTTTGAAGCTCAGAAAAATGATAACAAGTTGCAAGCAAGACAGGTACAGAGTGAATCGACTCCTGATTCAGAATTTCAGACCGAGATTGATGGTTATTTATTATTCAGAGGCAGAGTATGTGTACCGAAAGGTTCTAAGCTAGTGCAAAAGATCTTGAATGAAGCTCATAATGGTAACATGTCTATTCTTCTTGGTAGTAATAAAATGTATAATGATCTGAAAAAGATGTACTGGTGGCCCGAAATGAAACGAGATATTTCTAAGTTTGTATCTAAATGCTTGATATGCCAGCAAGTAAAAGCTGAACATTAGTTCCTTCTGGACTATTACAGGCAGTTACGATACCGGAATAGAAATGGGAAAAAAATTACTATGGACTTTGTATTGGGGCTACCCCTGTCTCCAAAGAAGAAAGATGCTATTTGGGTAATTGTTGATCAGTTGACAAAGTCTGCACACTTTATCCCGGTACATATGGATTTTTCCTTGGATAGATTGGCTGAGCTATATGTTTTTGAGATACTCAGATTGCATGGAGTGCTAGTCTCCATTATTTCAGATAGAGATCCTTGGTTTGCTTCTCAATTCTGGAGCAAATTGCAAGAAGCTCCGGGTACTCAGTTACACTTTAGTACTACATTTGATCCCCAAACAGATGATCAATTTGAACAGGTAATACTGATCATGGAAGATATGCTTCGGTGTTGTGTACTTGATTTTGAAGGTAACTGGGAAAGGTATTTGCCTTTGGTTGAATTTACTTATAATAACAGTTATCAGTATAGTATTAAAATGGCACCGTATAAAGCCTTGTATGGGTGCAAATGTAGAACCCTATTGTATTGGACAGAACTCAGTGAGAAAAAGCTACATGGAGTTGACTTCGTCCGAGAGACCGAAGAAAAAGTGAAGGTAATTCAAGATAGCTTGAAAGCAGCCTCGGATCGACAAAAGTCCTATGCTGATTTGAAAAGAAAGGAGATACAATTTCAGGTTCGTGACAAGGTATTCTTGAAAGTGTCGCCTTGGACGAAAGTTCTTCGATTTGGCCGAAATGGAAAATTGAGTCCATGGTTTATTGGACCATATGAGATTATAGAAAGAATTGGACCGGTTGTATATCGGTTAGCTTTACCACCAAAGCTTGATCGAATTCATAATATTTTTCATGTGTCTATGCTAAGCAGTATCGATCCGATCCTTCACATGTTATCTCTCCAATAGGGGTAGAAATCTAGCCTGATATGACATATGGTGAAGAACCAATCGAAATCTTAGCTCGGGAAACAAAAGAGTTAAGAAATAAAAAGGTAGCTTTAGTAAAAGTTCTTTGGCAACGACACGGTATAGAAGAGGCTACTTGGGAGACGGAGGATACTATGTGGAAGCTATACCTGAATCCATTTACTGGTAAGATTTTCAAGGATGAAAATCCCTAAAGGGGGAGAGTTGTAACAACCCATTTTTCAGTGAAATCGGAAAGTGGTTTCGGGACCACAAATCTGACCCAAAATATATTTTATTTTAATTTTATCATATGGCCCGTAATATGTTAGAAATGATGTGTGAAAATTTTGATATGAAAATTTTATCGATTAAGTGTTTAATTACGGCAAGAACTAAATCGCATAAAATATGAAAGTTGAATTCTAGTAGCTATAAGGATCAAATAGCTATGGAATTCAAAAATTAAGGTCCTTATATGGTAATTAGACCATTAATAAAAGTATGTAGATTTTTATGGTGACTCATCCATGGAATTATAGAAAAAAGGCAATGACTAAATTAGAAATAGAAAAATATTAATTAATTAAAAGATGAAAAGAATTATATCATCTTATTTTGTTATCTTCAACCTTAAAGATGAAAAGAAGCTTTCAAGGCCTAATTGGATCCGGACAACACTAATTCAAAGTTAGATCAAGGAAAAGAAAAGATTTCGAATTAGTAGACTTTTATGCAAACAAGTGTCGAGGTAAGTTTGTGTAACTTAATCAGACATGTAATTATGTTAATTAATTGTTTTTTTGTATGTAATGTGATTTATGTTGATGTGCTTCACTTGTATGCTATGATGAAAAATGAAAATAAGCTTGAAATGGTGATAAAGGGGTTAGTCCCAATTGGATGTTGAATTCCGATGATAGTGTGCCCTTTCCCAAAACAACTAGGGTCCTGCATTTGTTGCGAACGGGATTTAGATCTAACGAGTAATCCCAATGGCCTTGTTATAAAAAGGATTTAGCCTGAATGGTTAATCCCGATATAATACCTCTCGAGCATACGTTATGATTAGGGTTTAGCCTAGACTGGTAACCTTAATTGAGCTCTTGTGAGCATACGTTATATAAAGGATTTAGCTTGGACTGGCAATCCTATTATACGACATGTGGCTTGTGAGTGTGTTTCTTGGTTAAGTACTCTAAGGGGTAACCTTGATAAGAATTGACGAATTAATGAAACATACACCTTGAATGTACTATTTGATCCTTCATCGAAATTTTAACAATTCAACAAACATATAACTCTTGACATGGCACAAGAACTTTGAGATGGATTGATAATGACTTAAAAGAATATTGCTTGATGAGCTCATCTATGTTACTTGATTTATACGAATAGTTTGGTGACTAACATATTTGATGGGATGTATATGATTAGGCCATTTAGCCAAATGGATGGAAACATAACCTTGTATGCCTAGATTTTAATAAACAAGATTGGTAAGTTTAGTTTCTGTTATACGAGCTTACTAAGCATATAATGCTTACTTATTTTATTTTTCCCCTATTTTATAGTGCTCAGACGATCGTGAAGGTTAGAAGATCGTTGGAGCATCGTCACACTAACATCTAGCATTTTGGGTATATTTAATGAAATCATTTTGGTATAATGGCATGTATAGGGAAATTTGGCCAATATTGGCTTGAAAATGTTATTTTGTAACCTAGCCATTGGGATGGCTAGTAATGGCTTATTTTGGTATGACTAAGTAGATTATTATGATATACATATATACACATGTGTTATGTTAAAAATTTGTGATCAATGTTGGGAATGCCTAAGTTAAACTAAGGTAAGATTGTGATCATGTATGCTTGTAGTGATATGCCTTGTGAATGATAGAAATTGCCCAATTTGAACGCTTGAATTGGTTGGGATTGGATGTGTGTTTCAAGTGCAGGTCTTGGGCGAAATTTTGGGTGAGAAATGAAGCTAGAAATGACTTCATTTTTCTTTTCACACGGACGTGTGTCTAGATCGTGTGTGACATACGGCTGGTAACATGGGCATGTAGTTAGGCCATGTGTCCCCTGCACTTTAATTTTGAGAAACATAATGCTTAGAATTGGGCACATGAGCAGAGACACGGGCGTGTGTCTCAGCCATGTGTACCACACAGCATGGAACATGGGCGTGTGTCTTAGCCGTGTGTACCACACAGCCTGGAACACGGGCATGTGTCTCAGCCGTGTGTACCACACGGGCGTGTGTCTTAACCGTGTGTACCACACGGCCTAGAACACGGGCGTGTGTCTTGGTCGTGTGAAACCTGCAACTAATACAAATTGAATTAACTAACCACACAGCCTAGCACATGGTCGTGTGGCATGGCCGTGTGTGCAAGCCAGAGAGTTACATAGGGTTGAACACGGCCTGTAGCACGGGCGTGTCCCTTGGACCACACGGGCGTGTGAGCCCTCCACCTTGGAAAAATTTTGTAATTTTGCAAAAATTTCTTAGGGGTCCCGATTCGATTCTAATGCTTGTATTAGGCCTCGAGGGCCTGATGAAAGGACATTATGGATGATCTCGATAATTGACTAAAATTTTACGAAGCTGAATGGAAAAATGTTTTGAATATTTTGGTAATGCTCTGAAACCCTGTTCTGGCGACGGGTACAGGTTCGGGTTATTGCATTGAGGGTATTTTAGGAATTTTAGCTTATAAGTTCTCAGAATTTTGTAAATTTGGTAACCGATAGTGTTTTCGACAAAGGCTATTCAGATATTAAACCAATTTTTAAAAATGAGTTTTAAATATCTTTAATTTTTAAAATAAGTCTGATTTGTAGAAGATTCAAAATTGATGGTTTTCTGAAGCAATTTTCCTAGAATTTTAAAATCAACTAAAAAATCCCCATCTGCAACATGTTTCACGTT
Source organism: Gossypium hirsutum (assembly GCF_007990345.1). Lineage (NCBI taxonomy): Eukaryota > Viridiplantae > Streptophyta > Magnoliopsida > Malvales > Malvaceae > Gossypium > Gossypium hirsutum. Next base: position 34,191,506 of record NC_053429.1, on the reverse strand, counting down.
ATTTGTTTCTTTTTTTCTAGTTGTGCCGTCCTTTTGCTCTCCCAACTCTCTTAATTGCTTTTGATCTCTAATTCCTAATCCCTCTTGATTTCTATCACCCTTTGAACTATAAATCTCCATTGAACCAAGAAAACACCCAAAAACTTCATTAATTTAACCATCTTCTTCAATACTGGATTTTTTGAAATTTCGCCAAAGTTTGTTTTTATTGCATTCAAGGTAACCAATCATCTTTCTATTGGTTTTAAATGCTATCTAGACTTTTAAATCAAATTTCTAGCCATTAAAATGCATGTTTTAGATAAAAAGCTGAAATTTTGGTCATTAATGGTGGAATTTGGGTTTGTGGATTAAACTTGGTTTTTAAGTGTTTTTAAACTTGTTTTAACATAATTAGAAGGTTTCTAAAGCTACTTTGAAGTTTCATTAAGGAATTCTTAAGTTTTAATGAATTTTTGTCATATTGGTCGAAACTTGTCAAAAAATGTTGATACCTTAAAATGTGTAGTTTTGTGTAGTTTAAAGGTTGGGAATTAGTCGTAAATCATTAAGTGTAGGCTGAGATATTTGTTGAAGGTTTTGGTTAATAATGAATGTAGCTTAGGATATTGTTTTTTTTATTGTTATGGTGAGCCAATGACTGATTGTTGATTGTGTGTTTGTATGGTTTGTCCTATTGAAGTGTTAGAGCCAGTAGGACCTTCAATAAGTAGAGACAAAGGTAAGGAAAAGCTTGTTTAAGCTTTCAGCTTTTTGGAAAAAGCATATTTCTGGTGAGTGTTTTCGGATCGCTACTCGTAGATAATTCGTTGTATAATTGGGAATTTAGAGGCAACCTAAACCCTTACTCTAAATTCCCAAATGTTCTCGTGCCTATGATTAAATATGATATATGTATTCTTGTGAAATTGTGAAATTATGAACATGTATGAAATTGCTATGACATATGCTATAAGCTTATGATGACTGATGTAATATGAATTTGAGGTTGTGTTTTTTATGCCATGAGACAGTGTTTATAATATGATAATGATGTGAATATACAATGAACATGTGCAAAAAACTTGGTAAGTAAATATGTGATAATAATGTGGATATTTTGTCCTTGTGTTATTATGAGACTGTTGGATATAGTTGTCATGACATAGGATTATGAGTACTCAACTTTGTGTTGTGATATATGTGGGGCGTTGAAACCCAGGGACAGTTTCAAAGAGATAAGGGAATGTGAGATAAGCTCCATTCATTGGGATATGTATGTGTGGTATGTTGGAGAGCGTTAGCTATATGCTTCACTCATGGGTCATGTTCGACTCTTTGAGTCATTATGTTATAATGGAGATCTATGTATCTGATGTGTAGTTGTAATATCCTGATTTTGGGCCTAGTCGGAATAGTGGTTTCGTGACCACAAAATCCGAGATAGAAATAATTATTTTATGATTATTTTGAGGTCTATGATACGATTGCATGATTGTTTGAAAAATTCGTGAAGAAATTTTATGCATAAAGTGCTTAAATTGAAATTAGGGACTAAATCGAATAAATTGTAAAACTTGCATTCTAGAAGTTTCTAGTATGAAATTGTTTTGAAATATTAATTAGGAGGTCTTAAATAGCAATTTTACCAATTTCTAAGTCTATGGACAAAAATTGGACATGGATGGAATTTTTGGAAAGTTTAGTAGTAAGGGCATTTTGGTCATTTAGGGGTAAAATGAATTAAAATACAAAATTAAAAGCCAATTTTGCTCATCTTCAACCCCATGGCCGAATATAGCAAGGAGAAACCATGGCTAGGGTTTTTCAAGCTTCCAAGCTCGATTGTAAGTCCGTTCTAGCCTCGTTTTTAATGATTTTTACGTTTTTGGAGTCCCGGTAGCTCGATTTAGCTTATGCTAGCAATAATTTAACCTAGGGTTCATATTTGGAAAAATACCCATAGGTGAAATTTGTGTATTTTGGTGTTTTATGATAGAATATGAGGTTTTAAATTATGTTAGACAACTTGTACTACTCGGTTTTAAGTGAAAACGAGCAAAAAGGGCTTAATCGGTAAAAATACCTAATAGTCATAAGTACATGTTAGAGTGAGAATTTGATGTTATCATAGAGGGGAAAAATGATCAGCATGTCATAAAACATAAGAAAATAGGCTGAAGTTTAATTTACGAGCTTTGGGGCAAAAGTGTAAATATGTGAAAGTTTAGAGGCAAGACTGTAATTTTGCCAAAATATGATTTTGGGTCAATTTGTATAATGTGAATCCTAATTAGACTATATTTTAAATGATAGAGCAAGGAAAACTAAAATTCAGACCAAAATGGGGAAAATGCCAAGTTGTGGACGAAATGGTAAAAGTAGCCATTTTCGCATACGAGGTAAGTTCATGTGTAAATAATGTAGAATAATTATTATTTTTAAGTTATTGATGTTAATTATATGATATGCTGATTTTTAATCGTGAAATATTATGCTTTGTGGTTAATGTTGAGTAATATGCAAATTATGTTTATTACTTGATAAATATGAATTGCTACCGAGTATCGATTCCGATATTCCATGGAAGACGGCAAATGTCACATCGAGGGAAAAAGCCTATTTGAACCTTAGGAATAGATTAGGATACAAGTGACATGTCACTAGGATGGTTGAGCATCCGAACTCGTTGAGTTGAGTCCGAGTTCACTTATGGATGCAAATGTCCGAACTCGTTGAGTTGAGTCTGAGTTCGTGAGATGTAACTAGGCATCCGAACTCGTTGAGTTGAGTCTGAGTTCATTTATGGATGCGAACGCCCGAGCTCGTTGAGTTGAGTCCGAGTTCACTTAGGGGCGGGTTACATGATTTCTTGATTACATATGTAGCACTTATGTGCAAACTTTCCATGTATCCGAATTATATTCCGATGTGTTCAACGGGTAAAATTCTACTCAAGCGGAGGAATACTCGAGATGAAAGGGACATATTGGTAAGTGTTGTGAAATGAATACTTTGAACAGGTATGTACTTAACCCTCGCGTTGAAAACTCGATATAACAACAATATGGTAAGATGATAAATGAAAATGTGATATGAATGTCTTGGTGATGATTATGCAAATGATGTTTTATGTTTGCTTATATAGTTATGTTACTTGCTATTTGCATGTGAACTTACTAAGCATTTATGCTTACTCCCTCCTTTTCATTCCTTGTAGTGTTGACAAGCCAGCTCGGAAATCGGAAACGGTCGGAGGCACGCTCACACTATCCGTATACCATCTTGGCATAATGGCTTGTATATTTTGAGTATGGCATGTATAACATTATAATCATTTTGTGTATATGATCTTATGATATGGTTATTGAGTGGTATGGAAATGCTTGGTAATTATTATCCATTGGAATGGCTAATCATGATCATATTTGGTGTTATGTATGCTAAATTGCTAGCTAATCCATGGAAACCATGAAATAGGTAAAATTTACCATAAAATAGATTCAGACAGCAGCAGTGACGTGAGTTTGAAAAATCACTAAAAATAGTAGAGATACAATTAGATGATGAATAAAATATGGAATTGAAGAATTATGAGTCTATTTTCATATGGATGGAACAAAACAGGTATATGAGTTATATTTTATGAGATGTTTAAATTTTTGTGAAACAGGGCCAGAGCGATTTCTGGATCCCCTGTTCTGAATTTGGAAATTCACCATAAATTGTTAAAAGATAATTAGAAGTCATAATTTATATGTACAGATTCCTTATTGAGTCTAGTTTTATTAAAAACAAACAGAATAGTCATTGAAACTCTGTACAGGGAGATATCTGATTCGTAATACACAGAGGTCAGAGCAGTCAAACTCTAAAATAGGGGATACTTTAACTAATAAACTGTACTAATTTGCTTGACCAAAAATTCTATAAAAAATTAGTAAATAGATATATGAGTATAGTTTCAGAGAAAATTTACGGAATTGGATTTTGAGTTTTGTAACTCGAGATATGAATTTTTAAGCGACTATGACGCAGATTATTAGCTTGACTGAAAATTTTAAAAATAAATTGTTTGAGCTGTTTAAGTAATGAATTAAGTCTATTAACACCTCATGTTCGACTCCGGCGACGGTCTCGAGTACGGGGCGTTACAGTAGTGATAGATTCCACTTCATATTTCATAATCTCATGAGCCAAATTATCATAAAAAGTGGCTGAATGTGTTAAATGTTATTGATATATGCTAAAATATTCATGTGACTAATGTGTGAATGAATTCAAGAAAGATGATTAATGTGTAAAATATGTCATAAGAGTAAAAGATGATATGAATATGATGTATGTTTCATTGATGCATGATGGCTTGTTTACGTAGTGGTTATTCTAAATGCTCATTGAGCTTGTTAAGTTCACCCCCTCCTTCCTAACCATTGCAGATTCATAGTGCTGGTATAAGCGGTGTGGCCTTCGAGGGATTGATCCAAGCTTATTATTTAGCTTCTTTTAGTAGATGTTATATGGTTATTAATGTTTGAGGAATAAAGGCAATGTGATAGACCAATGCGGTAGATTTTATATTGGTTTTGCTAAGTAAATTTTTGGGTTGTTTGCATGCTATTTATGTTTGGAAGTATGTGGACTTGAATATGATATTAGAACTATTATTTTAGATATTTTGATGTTTCTTTAACTAGGTGAATGAAGTATGTTGTTTGGGACTAAGTTGAATGGTTTTAATGTTGAAGTATGCTGAGATTTTATAGTCTAGAGCGAAGGTATCGATATTTGATTTTTAAAAATGGTACCTCTGCATTTTCGAAGGTACAAGGAAACAGAGTATGGAATTAGTATTGATACTTTGGCCCGAGTATCGATACTCAGGGTAAGTTTATCGTTACCTCGCAAAAGGTACCGATAGGTTTCGATATTTTGAAATTTGGCGAGAAACAAAATGCTATTTTGGTATTGATTTCCTAGATGGTATCAATACCACTTAAGGAAAATATCAATACAGTAGAGACTGTATCGATACCTACGTAAAATGTTTGTGAAATTTTGCTAAGTGGTTCCAATGTTATGCCTATTTTATCTTGTTTGTTGTTTGACAGCTTGACTAAACATTAATTTGAGCTTACATGACTTAATATTTGTATGAATGCTATGGTAATAAAAGAAAATAAAATAGGCATGCATACTAAATGTGACAATTGTGATGAACTCAATGTGAGACGATGGTGTAGCGTCCTAGTATTCAAGCTCGATGACTGTGCCAGGTATAGGGTGTTACAAACATGATTGCCTGATTGAATGATAATTGGATCTTGGCGCCCGGTTGGTGTTTCCAAATGCCTTTCCCCTCTATTAAATAATTAACGATCTCATCTATATCAATGTCTCTGAACTAATTAGTATCTAATGCATCTAAAGCATCGAAGACATAGTATGGGGCATTATAAAAATTGCAAATTTCTTAGGTAGTCCACAAGACCTCTTTGCCTCAGACAATCACATGAGTGTGTACGTTGTGCTGTGATTATTCTTTTCTCGCTCTTTTAGCAAGGCATAGAACTCATAAACCTCCGATTTGATCGTCGACTCTTTCGATGTGAGGCAAAAATCAGTCTATTGGTTCACACAAATTAAATCCCAAATCTCATCGTTCAAATCGAACAATGAGCCGATCCCGTGTTCTTAAATAAACATTTTTCCTTGGAGTTTCAAGAAGTATTTCTCGACTTCTTGGCGCCGAAATTGAGTAGAATCAATTTCTCTCGATTCATTTAATTGCGAGGTACGACAAACTTTTCTCGGAGCCATTTTAAATGGAATATATAAAAAAATAAATGATTAAATATCAATAAATAAAATAAAATAATTAAAAATATTTTACCTTGGTGTTGTGTGAAGTGGTGGCTACAAATGTAGGAGAACAGTAGAGACAACAATTGGTGAAATACTACAAAAAATTAAAGCTGACAAGGAAGGGAAGTGGTCAGTTGTTGTTAGGAGGGCTTAGATGGTGTTTAGAATGTGTTAGAGTGTAAAATTAGGTTTAAAAATGGATTAGTATATATGTAGGGTTGTACGAGTCATGTAGAAAAATAGGTCAAAAATTGCAGACCCGACGTCGGTGTCACGACACTGGGCATTGATTTCATGACACTGTACTTTGAATGCCCCAGGTTTTGGGTTCGAAGTTTTATGTCGCGACACCGTGTGTTAGTGTCTCAACATGGGACCAAATTTTCAAATTAATTATGGTTTCAAAATTTCGTGTCACGACAATAAGGTTCAGTCTCGTGACATTGGATGGAATTTGAAAAGATTTTAGGTTCGAAGTGTAGTGTCACGACACGAGGATGTGGTGTCACGACACCGCCCAAATTTTCAAAATAGTAGGAGATTCGAAGTTCATTGTCACAACACCGAGGTTTAGTGTTGTGACACCGCCCTTACTTTTTTCATTTTCAAGTTTTGGGGTGTGCTGGTCCCTTCGTTTTACTCCTAATTCTGAATAGGTCCCTAATAGGCTTCTTCTAGCTGTATAAGGCCTTAATCCTACTCTAATTAATACTTTCTAATCCTACTCTAATTAATACTTTCTAACCTAATTAAAATCCAAAATAAAAATTTGACAATTCAAATATACAAAATTTTACAACATTTCATTTTCAAAGTTTCACGACGAAATTAAGTGCGCTACCGGACTCATCCAGTAGCCCTCGCGTTCCATGCATCATCATTTTTCTCCTTTGGTGACCGTCTTGGTCAGTCCAATAATCAACTTTCTTTCTGGGGTCTTTCCACTTGTCACATTCTCACAACCCTTTGGTACCTACACTCATTGAACTAGAATCGTACCTTTGACCAAGGTTGTGAGGGGTATTAAAAGAAATTATATAACAATCCTTCCCTATTTTATTTTCATATTCTGCATTTTGAGAATTATGGCCACATTTGAAGACTTTTATTTCACCATCAATCTTCATTGTTAACTCATTATTTTCAAGATCAACGGTCGATCTAGACATAGCCGAAAAGGGCCAACCCAACAGAATGGGAATGTCTTGGTCCTCCTCGAAGTCGAGGACAACAAAATCGATAGCGATTATAAAATCCCTAACCTTAACCAATACGTCTTCGAGTACACCTTTGGGATGTACAAGAGACTTATAGGCTAATTGTAGTATAATTGTCGTAATTTTTAGCTCCCCAATCTAAGTTTTAAATATGTGAATAAGGGCACCAAATTTATGCTGGCCCCTAAGTCACAAAGGGCCTTAAGAAATGTTTATTCCCTATCTCCACGAGAATTGTAAAACTTCTCGAATCATTTAGCTTTGAGGTTATTTTTCAAGCAATTATGGCACTACAAGAGGCATCGATATTTATTTGCTCACCTTTCTTTAACTTTTTATGCCTAGACATAATTTCCTTCAAGTACTTTTCATACATAAGAATCTTATCAATAAGATCTAGTAGTAGAAAATTTATATTAAAGGATTTAAAGTGGTTTAGAAAACTTACGAATTCTTTTTCATCCCTTCGTTGCTTGTACTCCAACCTCAATGTAAATTGTATGTTCTTTGGCACTATTTCCAAGCATGGAGTATTTTTTCGCTCAGCTACCGGTATGGATTTTTCCTGTGTGTGGAATTTTGTTTCAAGCTCATTACAGTTTTGGTTTTCCTTTTCAACATCGTCATCCTCCTTATTAATAGGCTTTTCTAAGTTTACTAAAGTTTTACCCGAACGGAGTGCGATTGCATATACATGCTCTTTTGGTCCCTCCGGGGATTGTTTTCGGTATTACTCAAAATACCCGTGCCCCTTTGTCTCTGCATCTCATTCAACGTGCTCACTATATTGTGCATTTCTTTCTTTAATTTGGCCACACCAGTATGATTTTGTGTGCATTTGGTATTTACATGTTAAATGTCGAGCCTCATTAGTTGCATCTCATTTTCAATATGATTCAAGTATTGATCACAACCAACATGGTCATTATCTATGGATCTCTCATGAAATCCTTGCATGTGCAGAGGCTGATATAGAGGTTTTGTTAGTTTGAAGCCGGGTTTTTGCTACCTTGATTACCTCACCACTTTAGAATCAGAGGGTCCTTCCAACTGGAGTTGTATGTGTTCAAATAGGGATTTCCACTCCTATTTCCCAAATAATTCACTTCCTTCCTCCGATTGGGTTTTCAAGTATGACATGTAGCTTCAAGCGACATCATTCATCAATGCCTTACCAATAGTCTATAGACAATGTAATTTCTCCAAAATCTGTTGATATTTATCATCTTCCTTGACCACCTTAGCCATTAATGGCTTCTAACTATATGAAAAGTGATCGTTAGGCCACATGTATGAGTTCATCGCCATGTCCTCAATCAATTGACGAGCTCGCTCATAGGTATTATTCATGAAGGCTCGACTAATGTGCCATCTAAGCTAACTCTCAAGCTCCGATAAAATCTATTATAAAAGATTTGCACTTGCAACCAATCTTGCATATAGTGATGTGGGCATTTCCTAAGCAGTGGCTTGAAGCGTTCCCACGCTTCGTATAACATATCGCCTTCTAATTCTTAAAATTAGAAATGTCATGCCTTAATTGGATGGTTCGACTAATGGGGAAAAAATTTGTGTAAGAATTTCCTCGCTAAGTCGTCCCATGTTGTGATAGAACCTGACTTTTAGGAATCAAGCCATTCATAGATGTCGTCGCAAAGCAAGAACAGAAACAATCAAAGACAAATAGCGTTATTGATCACTCTGTTATATTTGAACGTGTTGCATAATTATAGAATCTCTTAAAGTGTTGGTTCGGGTCTTCCATCATGTTGCCCAAAATTGTAAATTGTTTTGTATCATTTGAATAGTGTCCGTCTTAATTTCAAAATTGTTTGCATTAATTGTTGGTCTCTCGATACTACCTCGAACAACGTCTAAAATAGGTAACATGTATTCATGAAATGTCCTCTCTTGTCGAGCCATCAATGGCTCTCTTCATAACTGTGCTGGTCATTTAATGTGTTCTTTAAATAGTGGGTTTCCTCGTGACAAGTTAGCCGCTAAAAGTGAATTGTTTTGCATTTGCTAAAGGGCTTGCCTCAAGATTATCTTTGGTCCAGGATTTGGCTTGATTTGAATAGTTCCACTTCAAGTCATACTCTGAAATCAAAGAGAATTTAAAATAAAATTAATAACTGAAATAAAAATAAAAAATTACTGAAAATAAAATTTGTATCTATAATTCTAAATATTCCTATTTATCCTATTAAAATGTAAAAAATTAAAATTTAAGTCTAATACTAAAGCCTCCCTGGCAACGGCACCAAAACTTAACTGCCACCAATGTGTGAATATCTAGACTAGTAATACCGCAAAAAATAAATATCTAAATAAATAGCGGTTTCCACAAGTATATGGGTCAAACCGTAATATAATAAAAAATGTTACAACAAAACACTCCAGGAAGCATTCTAAGGATCTACCCAAGAGAGGTTGAATTATACTTAAATTAATTTTCTACACTAACATTTCTAAATAGTACTAATTGAAAATTATATTTCGAAAACCAAATTAAAATGAATTAATTAACTAACACAAAATTATCTAAAACAAAAAATCAACCAATTAACAATCGAAATTTAATCTAATAAAACAGGAAAGAGATCAACTCACTTCAGTGCTCCTAATTAACTTTCGAACTCGAGTTTTATCGAGTTAGCTATTAATTAACTAGTTATTACCTCTTAGCCTCTAACTAATTAACTAATCGACCAATACACGCTTACATTTCAGCCTTACTTTCTTGACTGGGAAAAATTATGATTTACTCGATAAACTTATATTTTGATCTTGTTTATCCTAAATTACTTCCTAAGGGAGTCATTTTTAGTTGGTTATTTTTTCTTTTCTTTGTTTGTGCTTGTTCGTGCTTGAGCTTGTAGAAATACAAGTGATTGGTTAGGGGCATGTGAATAGGTTTTTTGTATAAATTGTAAATCAAACCTGATAATAAATGTAGTTAGCTTAATTTGTTAAATAGTAAATAGGAAAAAGGAGTTAAGCGAACCAAGTGATAAAGGTATACACGAGCAAGAATATATGTTTGTTTGAATCATGGGTTATTGGAATTGTATCACTCAGTTATTGGAACCCATGGATATTGAAAAAAATATAGTATATAATAAGTTAGAATCCTTACAAGTATGTGCCTAAATGAAAACTAATCAGTGAACAAAAGCATTGTGAGGGTTAAAAGCAAAGCAAGTGAAATAAAACATATAACGGTCAAAAGCAATGTAAGTGAAGAGTGAATTAAATGAAAACAAAGTAAAAAAAAAAGTATGAGTACTTAAGAAATTTTTACTCATAATTGCACAAATACTCATTGAAGTAGCTTATACTTATTAGTATTATACTAGAGTTCAAAACATGGATGACAGAAACTGAGTTGGTGGAGTTCTAATTGCCTGTATTCTTCAAACATAGATGTTGTACTCGTGTATGTGTTTTAAAGGAAGCATATGTTTAATTATTCTTGACCTGTCTACTTTGTAACTTACTAAACTAACATGTTTGAAATAAAAAATCGTGAATTGTTTGTAAATCTAGTTAGAATAACCTATGTAGCCAAATTCTCCTATCTTAAATGTTCCAAACTAATTTCGTGTATGAAGCCTGCTTAAGTACATTTTCTTATAGGTGTTTTGTTTTCTTCTCATTTTTTGTTTTGTTTGCTTGAGGACATGTAACCAGTTAAGTATGGAGGAATTTGATCTACCACAATTCGTGGTGGCAAATTAGGTTCCCTTCGGTAGTTAATGAGCTTCATTTCGACATAATTTAGCGATATTTTATTTAGTTTTAGATTTTATTCTTTAATGTCTAGTATTGGTAAAATAAGTGTTTTACGCATTTTTAGGTGTTTCAATGACCCATTAGGCCAATTCAGGTCTATGGTATGACTAATTGGCTACTTGAGTGTACAAGTCACTATTTCAAGCTAAGGAACACAAGGGATGACTTCAATATCCCAACACCAGCATGCCATGTCGCGACTGTAACATCCTGAAATAGGGTCTAGTCAGAATAGTGGTTTTGGGACCACAAATCTGACATTAAAATAATTATTTCATGATCATTATGAGGTCTAGGATATGAAAATATGCATGTGTTAGAAATACTATGTTTAAGGTGTCTAATTGGAAATTAAGGACCAAATTGAATAGGTTGCAAAACTTGGGTTCTAGAAGCAACTTGTATGAAATTTCTTTGGAATGTTAATTAGAGGTCCTTAAAGAGTAATTTTCCTAATTTCTAAGTTTTTGTACAAAAATGGGCATGCATGGAAATTTTGGAAAGGTTGGTAAGGAAGGGCATTTTGGTCATTTGGTTAATTAATGAAATAAAAAGGGAAAATCAAGCAAAAATTCACTCATTTTCTTCTCCATGCTGCTGAATTTGAATGAGTCTCCATAGCTAGGGTTTTTCAACATTTCAAGCTCAATAGTAAGTGTTCCCTAGCCTTATTTTTTAATGTTCTTCGTATTTTTGAAACCCTCATAACATGCTTTATCCATTTCTACCCATATTTCAAGCTAGGGTCCATGTTAGAAATTTGACCCATGCATGAGATGGTTGTTCTTTAATGATTTATGGAGGGTTATGAAATTAGATGTTATATAAACATTTTTTGCTAGGTGATTTTTCATGAAAACACTAAAAGGGGGCCTAATTGAAAAAGGTATAAAATGTGAGGTAGAAATGTGAAATGGAAGAAAATGTGGGCTGCTATAGGCAAGAGAAACATTCGACTAGGCTTGGGTAACTTAGAAATTTCATGCATTTCATTATACGAGCCTTAGGACTAAATTGTAAAAGTGTGGAAGGTTAGGGGCAAATTGGTCATTTTGCCCGAGGTTGAGTCTTAAGCTGAAAATGAACAATGTGAGGTATTAATAATTTATTTTTACTGATATAGACCACGAGGAACCAATTTTTGAGGTCAACCGTGGAAAACGAAAGGTTTCAAAATAACTGAGACATGAATTCGAAATGACTACTAGGTAAGTTCGTATAACCCGAAGTAAACTCTTAATATACTTAAATATACATGTTCTTGAATGTATGAAAATTTAGATATTCATTGCATGATAATCCATGAAATGTGCTAGTGTAAATGAAAGACAATAAATGTCCCGGTTAAAATAGAAAGGGAAATCCGATGGATAAATTATGGCTTACATGGCATGAAATCCTGCATGTGTTGCAGAAAAGGATTTAGCCCTGACGGGTAATCTAATGGTCTCAAAATAATCTAGCCTAGACGGGTGTTCCTTGAGTGATCGAGCCTCCCGAAGAATATGGGTGCAATAAGAATTTAGCCCGGACGGGTAATCCTATTGAGGACTGAATTTAGCCTGGACTGCTAATTTAGATTCGAGCTTATGAGAGCAATTGTCATAGAAAGGGATTTAGCCTGGACTAGTAATCCCGACATTGCTCTATGTGTTATTACTACGGGGGATTTAGCCTGGACTGGTAATCCCGTCGTAAGATGTAAGGATCGTGGGAGTGTGTTCTTGAGATGATCACTTGTATGACTTGACGATTATTGGGCTATCCATCGAGATTTTTGAGAAATTCAACGGGATTAACATGAGAAATAAAGAATGGAAATATTGAATTGATGAGCTCATTTAAGACTAATGACATGATGCATTGTTATGAGACTAACTTGATGATTGAGTGCATGTGATACGGAAACTGTTTCATGCTTGTTGGAATTATTGCCTAAATCTGGTTGTATGCTAATTAACCGGTAAGTTTACTTTCCAGTTATCTGGACTTACTAAGCATATAAATGCTTACCCCTCCTCTTTTCCCTGTCTTATATAGCTCGTGGACTCGTGAAGATTGGAAGACTATTGGCGAATCAACACAGTATCGTCTTGTCCCACTTTGGTATATAGATACTTTTATTTTGTTTAATGGCATGTATAGGGCGTTTGGTTATTTTGTTCTATGTCTCATTTGGCTAGCCAATATAGGGGTTTAAATGGTATACTTATTCTTTTATATATGGCCATGAGATGTGGCTCATATTGATGTAAGTTGTAAACCTACTAATGATGCATGTTTATGTTTAAAATGATTTATGACATATGGTGACGATGTTTATCATGAATGGATGTTTGAAATGGGACCTAATAATTTGAGAGTGGTCATAGCATACAATGGTATATGGTTATAATATGGCCTAAATGTAAAATATAAAATGCGCTATGTTAATCCCTCATACAAAAAGGATAATTTAGCATGTACTAAGCTGATGAGATGAGGCTTATATGAGATGAGTCATGCCAAGGTTGTTTAAGAGTATAATGAGGCCATGTTAAATACCATTGAAGTCTTTAAGTGTGTATGGATGATAGAAGGTGACCAAAGGCTTGGAAAATAGCCCTAACAAGGTCCACACGGTAAACACACAAGCATGTGTCTAGGCCATGTGTGACACACAGTCAGCCCCCATGGGCATGTTGTCTGGCCGTATGTCCCCTGTGCCTAAAATTTTAGTTAGTTTGCATGGTAGTAAACACACGGGCAGAGACACGGCCATGTGTCTCAACTGTGTGGAGGACACGGCCTAGCACACGGGCGTGTGCCTTGGCAGTGTGCCTCAAAATGAGTGATGACGTCATAAACAGAATGTCTGAGTTTTTGGACACGAGCTTGTGCTTGGCAGTGTGAAAACCTCTATAGGTTTGAAATGAAAAATAAATCCAGATAATTCAACACTGGTGAGGGACACGGGCGTGTACCCAAGCATACGGGCGTGTGCTTTACCTCCACACAGGCGTGTGAGGCATAACCCTAGGAATTTTACTAAAATTTTCTATAGTTTTCTGTTCGGTCCCAGATCACTTTTAATGTATGTTTTGGACCTTGTAGGTCCATAGTCGGGACATTATGATGTTGTTTGATCGGCTTTCAATTAGAACGAAATATTATAACTCGTATTTTCTGAAAGTTTTCGAGTATGTGTCCAGTAATGCCTCGTACCTTGTCCCGGTCTCAGGTACAGGTAAGGGGTGTTACATTTAGTGGTATCAAAGCTACGTTTAGTCAGTTCTAGGACTAACGTAGCATGTATTGAGTATAGCTATACATGCCATTACACAAGTTATGATAGTGTGACATCTCTGAACTATTTTTAATTGTATTTGGATATGGTAAATGTCTTCCAATCAAGCTCAAGATGAGTCCAAGGGAGCCGAGAGCCATGTCCCAGCTTTCGTTCAACAAGCTAGTGCTAGTAGTAGTAGACAGCCTATGTCTGAAGGCCGGGAAGAGGCAAGAGCTTCCTTATTTGAAATGATGGATGAATGGTTTGGGGATTACTTGAGAAACTGCCCCAATATACTATGACCTCCTCCGCCCCCTGCTCGGCCTGAGGGAGAAGTGCCACAAGGTATGGCACCCGTGAGAATTGGTAAGGCACCAGTGGATAAACTTAGGAAATTGGATGATCAAAAGCTGAAGTGTAAAAGCTGCAACAAATTTCACTTCGGAGAGTGCCGAATGAAGAGTGGTGCGTGTTTCAGATACGGGTCTCTTGACCATTTTCTTAGAGACTACCCGAAGCGAGCTAATAAAGAGGTTTAATTAGCTCTGCAGCCGAATGCTCCTATTTCTCGAGGTAGACCTCCGAGGCATCCTGGAAGTGCAAGTGGCAGTTGAACTGTTGCAAAGGATGCTACTACAAAATCAGAGGCTCGAGCCCCGGCAAGAACTTATGTAATACACGCTCAAGAGGAAGCCTTCGCTCCTGATGTCATCACGGGTACATTTTCTATTTGTAATACTCGTGTCATTGCCTTAATTGATCCAGGGTCAACCTATTCATACATTTGCATGAGATTGGTGTCTAGCATGGATATGTCTGTAGAGCCTACAGAATTTGTGATTAAGGTGTCGAACCCTCTAGGCAAGTTAGTCCTAGTTGATAAAGTTTGTAAGAATTGTCCTTTGACGATCAAGGTCATTGTTTTTTGGCTAACCTTATGTTATTGCCATTCGATGAGTTTGATGTAATACTTGGCATGGATTGGTTAGTTGTGCATGATGTAATTGTAAATTGTGGTAGCAAGTATATCGAATTGAAATGCTCAGATGGTGTGACAACCCTAATTTAGCCCTAGTCAGAAAGTGGTTTCGGGATCACAAAACCGAGTCACAAAAATAATTAAATGTTATATTCTATGTTTATTATATGTGACAGTGCATGTGTGAAAATTTCATGCTTTGATTTTGTCATTTGAGAGTAAAATTATGAAATAGGACCTATGTGAAAATTTCTGAAAATGCTATAGGCTAAATTGTAGTGGCCAAATAATTTGTAGTGCAAAATAGGAGGATTTGCATGTCAAACCCCCCATTTTTACATGTAGTAGCCGGCCAAGGTGATGGGTATTAGATAAAATATGCATTTTAGCATTATAATAGCTATAATGGATGGTGGGCATGATAAGCTTTTGGGTAAAATTTTTTATTGAAGTTATGGCTTAGTTATGGCACAAATTAATATATCATTTATGTGTCATAAAATGTTGGGGAGTAAGAATAACAAAAAAAGGATGGAAAGAACAAAGTTTTGTTCATTCTTGGTTCTTCATAGCCGAAAATAGGAGAGCAAGAGGGGGGAGATCTCTTGAATATTCGGTCACTTGGGGAAGAAAAATCCAAGCTCAAGAGCATAGAGGGGCAAATTCGGATAAGGGGAAAAAAAGAAAGTAATCGAATAGCCGTTGTAATAGTTCAGCAACATTCAAGGTAAGTTCTTAAGTGTTTAAGCTTGATTCCTTTTTATATGCCTAAGAGTTAAATTAATATGGTAAAGGGAATGTAAATTTTATTTAGTTAATGTGTCGAATATGTAATGATTTAAGGTTATAAGCCGATTATGGCTATTATGCCTAAATTGAATTGGATTTGGAAATTTGATGCACTAAATGAGTGTTACAATGAATAAACTATGCCGTATATGTGCTGGTGGAGATATCACGATTGTGATTATTGAATATCTAAAGGAAACCATGATGTGTATACAATTATTATATTTAGTCCGTTGTGGTAGCCGAAGGTGGCTTGGTACTAAAGTGATTAAATGTGAACTTCGATAAGGTAACTGTTAGTGATCGATGATATAAGTTATGCATTATAATATATATTCGGGTTTCAAACCTAACAGACGTAATGCCAGTGAAATGACATCGAACTTAAAGGTCTAGCAGGCTTATGGCCGGTGATGAAATCAGGTTATTACCTAGCAGGCAAATTGCCGATAAACTATTAAAAGTGTGGTGCTATAAGACTATGGGCTAATACAATATGTGGATTTGTTCTGTATAGTAAATTATTCAGGTACGAACAACCTAATTAAGTACATGTAAATTAAATGAATTTGATGATTGATGTGAATCGAACGTATAAGAAATGGTTTCATGTTTATGTTCAACTATGAGACCTTGTGTTAAATTGACAATCGAATTCGTTCAAATACATTAAGTTGGTCAGGTGTGCGATATGTACTTATGCATGTTAAATCGATTGGAATTGAATCACAAATGTGAATTGAGAAGCATAGGTAAAAATGCCTATATGTGAGTAAGGGTAAAACCATCGTAAATTATCGATAAGGATGGGCTATGTGCGGAACCATCTAATAATTGCTAATTTTAAAGGTTGTGTACGAATCACTGAGCAATATGTACATATTAGATGAATTGTGACCTTTTGGTTCTACCTGAATTAAGTTGTGCGATAAATAATTTATGTATATGACTTAGAGTAGAATAGTCACTATGGGTTAAGTTTGAATGGTGAAATGGATATGTGATATTTACATATGACTTTTGAACCGAAATGTAAATGATGGTGTTCATAAGGAGCTTATATCTGAATGTAGCAAATGACTACTAATGTGATATGTTGAATGAAAGGTGTTAAAATATGATTAAATATGCATGATATTCGATGTATATCCGAGTTAAATCCCGCAGGCTTCGTGCTGGTATTATATCCGGGTTAAATCCCGCAAGCTTCGTGCTGGTAATATATCCGGGTTAAATCCCGCAGGCTTCATGCTGGTATTATATCCGGGCTTAAAGACTCGCAGGCTTCTTGCTGGTAAAATATCCAGGTTAAATCCCGCAGGCTTCGTGCTGGTATTATATCAGGGATAAATCCCGCAGGCCTAGTGCTGGTATTATATTCGGGCCTTCGTGCCTAGCAGGCTTCGTGCCGGTGATGTGTATTCGGGCCTTCGTGCCTAACAGGCGTAATGCCGGTGAAATGATATGTTATGTGAATTCGATGTTCCTTGTAAGATAAGGGTTTAGCCGAATGTTAAAGATGAAATGATAGTGTATTGTATCATGCTTATATGGCCTAATGGCAAGTATAACATGTTGGTAAATATGCAATGTGCTTTTATAATCGAATGATAAGTTTGAAATGAATGTGAGTGAAATGTTATGCATAAGCTATCAAATGTTAAGTGTGAAAATGAGATGAAAGAAAAGTGTTTGAGATGTATAATTATATATACGTTCGAATGATGTTAGTACTCAATTGATATGAATATGTTATATGGAACTTGTTGATTTGATTATTCGGGCCTTTGAGCTTAGCAGACTATAATGTCGGTAAGATACTATTCGGGCTTTCGAGCCTAGCAGGCTATAAAGCCGGTGAAATGATATCGGGCCTCGAGCCTTGCAGGCGAAATGCCGGTGATTTGAGAAAAGCCTATGACTAAGGTACCTCGTGCTAGATTTTCAAATGAATACATTTAATACGTAAAATGGGCCAGGTACGCAGTATGTACTCATATGTGATTTTGATTTGAAGTGAATCATAAGGGAGTAATGTGATACGTATGTGAATAAATGTTAAAACTATACCTATGATCATGATACACCTGGTCAGGGTGTGAAAGTATGTGAGGGTATTTGATAAAAATATGTTATATGAATTCAGATTAAGTGTGATAAGAATGCTGAACGTGCATTATGTGCTTGTGTATATTCGGCCAGATGGCAATATCCCTAGAATTTGGCCTCTTAAGAAATTAAATAATCGAAGTATAATTGTGTTTATTTGTTTGCATTGCTTAAGACTTACTAAGCTTATGAAAGCTTACTCCGTTGTTACATTTCTCTGTTTTTATAGATTGTTGACTTCAGTTACCTGCTTGGGTTGGAGTTCGCCGGAGATATTATCACACTGTCGAGCTCACGTTATCGGTGTAAGTAAATCCTAGTATTTCGAGTCTATGACATGTATAGGGTTTTAATGTTTTGGACCTCGTAAGCTCATATATGGGATAGATTGCATGTGAAAAGAAAAGTTTTAAATTGATTGAAATTTTTCAGTACGGTTTTTGTGTGATTGACTGAGTTTAAGTCGGGTAACACCTCGAACCCTGTTCCGGTGAGGGATACGGGCGAGCGGTGTTACAGATGGTGAGATTCTCCAGATTGGTTCAAGTGAGTTGGATACTCCGCCGGTTGTGATTACCTCAATGATGGCTCAAAGGTATATGAGAAAAGGATATGAAACCTACCTTGCTTTTGTGTTGAATACTAAAGAATCTGAGCTGAAGTTGGAATCGGTACCAATAGTATGCGAGTATCCGGATGTGTTTCTAGAAGAGCTACCTAGATTACCTCCTGTTAAAGAAGTACAGTTTGGTATTGAGCTGGTGCCTGAGATAGCTCCTATATCTATTGCTCCGTATAGAATGGCGCCAACCGAACTGAAAGAGTTAAAAGCACAGTTACAAGAACTGACGGATAAAGGTTTTGCAAAACCGAGCTTTTCGCCTTGGGGTGCTCTCGTATTATTTGTAAAGAAGAAAGATGGTTCGATGAGACTATGTATAGACTACCAACAACTTAACAAGGTAACTATCAAGAAAAAGTATCTGCTGTCGAGATTGATGATTTGTTTGATCAAATGAGAGGAGCCACTGTATTTTCAAAATAGATCTAAGATCTGGTTACTACCAGTTGCGAGTTAAAGATTCGGACGTGCCTAAGACCGCTTTCAAGACGAGGTATGGTCATTTCGAGTTCCTGGTCATGCCTTTTGGTCTAACGAATGCCTCAGCCACGTTTATGGACTTAATGAATCCTGTTTTCTGACAAGTTTGTTATGGTATTCATTGACGATATTTTGATCTATTCTCGTAATGAGTCCGAGCATGCTGAACATCTGAGGACTGTATTACAAATCTTATGAGTCAAGATATTGTATACTAAGTTCAGCAAAAGTGAGTTCTAGCTTCGAGAGGTAGGATTTTTGGGTCACATTGTTTGGGTGATGGCATCCGAGTTGATCCGAATAAGATATTTGCTATTGTCTAGTGGAAGCCGCCGAAGAACATAACTGAGGTTAGAAGCTTTTGGGCTTAGCCGGCTACTACCGACACTTTGTAAAAGGATTTTCAATTATTGCAACTCCTTTGACAAGGTTACTGCAAAAAGATGTTAAGTTTGAATGGTCAGAGACGTGTCAGCAGAGTTTCGAGAGATTGAAGACATTGTTGACTGAAGCTCCAGTACTAGTACAACCTGAGCCGGGAAAAGAATTTATGGTTTATAGTGATGCGTCCTTGAATGGACTAGGTTGTGTACTGGTGCAAGAAGGTAAAGTGATAACCTATGCTTCGAAGAAATTGAAACCACACGAGAAAAATTATCCAACACATGACTTGGTGCTAGCAGTCATTGTATTTGCCCTAAAGTTTTGGAGACACCATTTGTATAGTGAGACATGTCGTGTATTCACTAATCACAAGATTTTGAAATATTTGATGACTCAGAAAGAATTGAATCTAAGATAATGGAGATGGTTAGAGTTGATTAAAGATTATGAACTAATCATTGACTATCACCCGAGAAAGGCGAATGTGGTCGCAAATGCACTAAGCAAAAAATCCATGTTTGCTTTGAGAGCCTTGAACACGCAATTGGCTTTGTTAGATGATGGTTTGGTTTTGGTAGAGTTAAGAGCCAGACCAATGTTTCTACAAGAAATTTGGACAGCCCAGGTCAATAATAGTGATTTGTAGGCCAAGAGAACTCAATACGAGTCAGGCTCTGACTCAGATTTTCGGATTGGTCACGACGTTTGCTTGATGTTCAGAGATAGGATCTATGTACCGAGAGACGACGAGCTTATTCGAAAACTTTGCAAGAGGCACATGATAGCCGTTTGTCTATTCATCTAGGAAGTACCAAGATGTACAATGATTTGAAGAAAATGTACTGGTGGAATGGCATGAAATGAGACAACTCTGAATTTATATCGAAATGATTAGTATGTCAGCAAGTCAAGGCTGAAGACCAAGTACCTTCAGGTTTGTTACAGCCTGTGATGGTCCCCAAATGGAAATGGGATAGAATTACCATGAATTTTGTGACTGGATTGTTGTTAACTCCGGAAAAGAATAATGTTATTTGGGTTGTGGTTGATAGGCTAACGAAGTCAGCTCACTTTATTCCAGTACGAACTGACTAGTCACTTGAAAAATTGGCCGACTTGTATGTATCTGAAATTGTGAGATTACACGGGATACTGATATCGATTATCTCAGACAGGGACCCGAGATTCACTTCGAGATTTTGGAAGAAGCTACAAGAAGCCTTGGGTACAAAGTTGAGTTTTAGCACGGCTTTTCACCTGCAGACTGATGGTCAGTCTGAGCGGACGATTCAGATTCTTGAAGACATGTTGCGGTGTTGCGTCCTTGAATTTCAGGGCAGTTGGAAAAAATACTTACCATTGGTGGAATTTACCTACAACAACAGTTTCTAGACAAGTTTAAAGATGGCACCTTATGAGGCATTGTATGGCCAAAAGTTTTGGATTCTTCTGTTTTGGGTAGAGCTCAAGAAAAGCCAGATTCACGGAGTTGATTTAGTCAGGGAAACTGAAGAAAAGGTTAAAGTGATACGCGACTATTTGAAAGTGGCGTCGGATAGACAAAAGTCATATGCTGATTTGAAAAGAAAGGGGATCGAATTTCAAGTTGGAGATAAAGTGTTCTTGGATGTGTCTCCATGGAAAAAGGCATTGAGATTTGGCCGGAAAGGCAAACTGAGTTCGCGATTTATCGGACCATATGAGATCATCGAAAGGCTTGGACCATTAGCCTACCATTTAGGATTGCCACCTGAATCGGAAAAGATTCATAATGTATTCCATGTATCCATGTTGCGACGATATAGGTCAGACCCCTCTCATGTGATTTCACCAACAGAAATTGAGATTAGACCGAATATGACTTATGGTGAAGAATCGGTTAAGGTTATAGCTCGAGAAGTCAAATAATTGAGAAACAAAAATATAGCCTTGGTGAAGTTTTATGGCATCGACACGGACTGGAAGAGGCTACATGGGAACCTAAAGAAACCATGAGAAGTCAATATCCGAACTTATTTACTGGTAAGACTTTCGAGGACGAAAGTCCCTGAGGGGGAGAAATGTAACATCCCAAAATAGGGCCTAGTCAAAATAGTGGTTTTGAGACCCCAAATCTGACGTTAAAATAATTATTTCATGATCATTATGCGGTCTAGGATATGAAAATATGCATGTCTTAAAGTTTCATGAAGAAATTTTAGGTGTAAGGTGTCTAATTGGAATTAATGACCAAATTGAATAACTTGCGAAACTTGGGCTCTAGAAGCAATTTACATGAAATTTCTTTGGAATGTTAATTACAGGTCCTTAAACAGTAATTTTCCCAATTTTTAAGTTTTTTGACAAAAATGGGCATGCATGGAAAATTAGGAAAGGTTAGTAAGGAAGGGCATTTTGGTCATTTGTTTAATTAATGAAATAAAAAGAGAAAATCAAGCAAAAATTCACTCATTTTCTTCTCCATGCTGCCAAATTTGAATAAGTCTCCATAGTTAGGGTTTTCCAACATTTCAAGCTCAATAGTAAGTGTTCCCTAGCCCCGTTTTTAATGTTCTTCGTATTTTTGAAACTCTCGTAACATGCTCTATCCATTTCTACCCATATTTCAAGCTAGGGTTCATGTTAGAAATTTGAACCATGCATGAGATGCTTGTTCTTTGATGATTTAAGGAGGGTTATGAAAGTTAGATGTTATATAAACATCTTTTGCTAGCTGATTTTTCATGAAAACACCAAAAGGTGGCCTAATTGAAAAAGGTATAAAAGGTGGGGTAGAAATGTGAAATGGAAGAAAATGTGGGCTGCTATAGGTAAGAAAAACATTCAGCTAGGCTTGGGTAACTTAGAAATTTCATGCATTTCATTATACGAGCCTTAAGACAAAATTGTAAAAGTGTGGAAGGTTAGGGGCAAATTGGTCATTTTGCCTGGGTTGAGTCTTAAGCCGAAAATGAACAATGTGAGATATTAATAATTTATTTTTACTAATATAGACCCCGAGGAGCCAATTTTAGAGGTCGACCATGGAAAACAAAAGGTTTCGGAATAATTGAGACACGAATCCGAAACGACTACCAGCTAAGTTCATATAACCCGAAGTAAACTCTTAATATACTTAAATATACATGTTCTTGAATCTATGAAAATTTAGATATTCATTGCATGATAATCCATGAAATGTGCTAGTGTAAATGAAAGACGATAAATGTCCCGGTTAAAATAGAAAGGGAAATCCGATGGATAAATTATGGCTTACATGACATGAGATCCTGCATGTGGTGAAGAAAAGGATTTAGCCCGGACGGGTAATCCGATGGTCTCAAAATAGAAAGGATCTAGCTCAGACAGATATTCCTTGAGTGATTGAGCCTCCCGAAGAATATGGGTGCAATAAGGATTTAGCTCGGACAGGTAATCTGATTGACGTCTGAATTTAGCCTGGACTAGTAATTCAGATCCAAGCTTATGAGAGCAATACTTTTTACAAAGGGATTTAGCCTGGACTAGTAATCCCGAAATTGCTCTATGAGTTATTACTACGGGGCTTTAGCCTAGACTGGTAATCCCGCCGTAAGATGTAAGGTTTGCGAGACTGCGTTTTTTAGATGATCACTTGTATGACTTGACGGTTATTAGGATATCCATTGAGATTTTTGAGAATTCAACGGGATTAACATGAGAAATAAAGAATGGAAATATTGAATTGATGAGCTCATCTAAGACTAATGACATGATGTATTGTTATGAGACTAACTTGATGATTGAGTGCATGTGATAGGGAAACTATTTTATGCTTGTTGGAATTATTACCTAAATATGGTTGTATGCTAATTAACCTGTAAGTTTGCTTTCCAGTTATCCGGACTTACTAAGCATATAATTGCTTACCCCTTCATCTTTTCCCTGTCTTACAGAGCTCGTGGACTCATGAAGATTGGATGACAGTTGGAGAATCAACACAGTATCGCCTTGTCCCGCTTTGGTATATAGATACTTTTATTTTGTTTAATGACATGTATAGGCCTTTTGGTTATTTTCTTATATGTGTCATTTGGCTAGCCAATTTAAGGGTTTGAATGGTATACTTATTCTTTTGTATATGGCCATGAGGTGTGACTCATATTGATGTAGGTTGTAAACCTACTAATGATGTGACAGTCCTAATTAGACCCTAGTCGGAAAGTGGTTTTGGGACCACAAAAACCGAGTTTTATAAATAATTAAAAGTTATATTCTGTGTTCATGATGTGAGTAAATGCATGTGTGAAAGTTTCATGCATTAATTTGGTCATTTTTAAGTGAATTTATTAAAATGGACTTATATGAAACACTTTAGAAATGTGATAGGTTAATTTTATAATGGTCTATTAGTGCATGTATTAAAAAGATTAGTTTTGCATGTCAATTTATCCATAATATATATAGTGGCCGGCCAAGACATGATGATGCTCCACCAATTCTAACTTAATATAATTTTTTTAGTTAACAAATTATATAAATAATTCTAATAAAGGAATTAAAAAAAAGAGAGAGAGAAACGGTGCTCATCTTCTCATTCTCTAAAAGCCGAAACAAAGATGAAAAAATAAGGGGAACTTACCAAAAGCAATTCGGCATTCTTCTTTAGCTAGTAAGAGGTAAGTTTTGAATTGTTGATTTAGTTTTATGATAGGTTAAGTTAATAATTGGATGCACTCTTGGTAATGTCAAGAAAGTTGGAGCTTTTATGGTGGTTTGGGCATCATGCCGTGAATCTAAGTGTTAGCATTGGAGGTTATTTTCATGTTGTATGGATAAAGGGGATGATAGTATGGAATGAAGATTTTTGAATAACTAGGTTAGTAGCACTTGGTACATTCGGTTATATTGAGTTTGATTAGAATGTTAATTTCTTTCTCTATGATTATTTTCCTTGTATGTTAAATGGTCCTTTGATGGGGCCGAATGAATTATGAAAGTCATAATAAAATGTATGAAGTTAAGGTGTGAATTTTAGTTCGGGTGATAGGGATAATTCGGTTGAAATGTTGAGTATGGGAGTTGTCATTTTAGGTTAAGATCAAAAGAATGGTTAATAGGCATTAAAAGGTTAAATGTATGAAATTTGATGTATAATAACTTATAGGTAATTACATAAGTAAGGTTAAATTTAATTTGGTATATTCGGCCAATAGGTGTATATGTTTGTGATAA
The DNA here is from genome assembly GCF_007990345.1 of Gossypium hirsutum. Taxonomy (NCBI): domain Eukaryota; kingdom Viridiplantae; phylum Streptophyta; class Magnoliopsida; order Malvales; family Malvaceae; genus Gossypium; species Gossypium hirsutum. The sequence continues at coordinate 34,166,826 of NC_053429.1, read as the reverse complement.
TATTTTTAACTCTCTATAATCGATTGAAGGAGTAATATTGGCTTATAAGGTTGAGTTGATTCATGATGTTGTATATTAGAATTAAAAATACTTGAGACTAGGTTATCTTAATAGTGATAATACATTCGGCCTTGAAGCATTAATCGAATATTGGTTAAGGTTTTAATATTTTGAACAAGGATAGTTGTGAAATGGAGTGAAAACCATTAAATTATACACATAAGTATCCAGCAAGATAATTAAACTACTAAATGTATTTATTCTAGATCAAGAAATCAAAGGGGAGAATCAAACAAAGGCAAAGCAAAGATAATCGAGTAGTCGATTGGGAATCATTTCATCCAATATAAGGTAGGTCCTTAAGCACTCCTGTAAGGTTGATTAGCTTGTATATAAATAATATTAGTGAATCATAAAAGGATTCCTATCGTTAGGTGTTCTCTTGGAATAGTTTTCCTATTTATTAATATGACCATATGTGCTATTTGAATTAAGTAAATTGCCTTATCAAAATGAGTTAACATATGGCACTATGTGTGCGGAATTAAGTAGCACTATGTGTGCCGATTTGGGTGTTGAAGTATGAGAGAAAATCCAATGCACTGAGTGTGCGGTGTGCTATGGCACTATGTGTGCGAGTGTGACGAGCACTATGTGTGCAAATTCGATTGATAATATAAAATGTGCGTGAAAGAACGAAGTGGTAGAACTAGTAACTAAAGTATCAAACTTGAGGCATGTACTGAGTAGGTACAAATTATCTAGTGCATCATAATTCCATGCTTTGAGAATCGGTCTAAATCAATTGGGTTGTTTTGGTGTTTGATTTGATTGTAGACTTGGCATAGATTGAATCGAATTCTAAGAAATGATAGCATAGCTCGTATAGTTGGAGTAACTGATTTTGCATTATTTGCTTTCTCTTATGATCTCTTATAATTATATGGTATGTAATGCTTATGACTTACTGAGTTATATACTCATTTGGTGTTTTATTTGTCACTTATTTAGGTTCCTTTGATCCATTTTTGTGTGCTCAGGACCACCGTCGAAGTCATCACACCAGCTTGCAACTTTTTGGTATCTTCTTCTTAGTTGGCCTAAGAGAACATTTCGGCATGTATAGGCTATTATGTTTTGTTTGAACTTTGGTATGTATACTTTTAGCCATGCGAAAATGGCATAAATGTTAAGTTGGATTTGGTCTTATATACTTATTATAAGTAACAGTTAAAGTCTATTTGATTATTATGCCGTTGTCATGGCTAATCATTTCCGGTGTTACACTCATGATATGGTTATTGAGTAGTAAGGAAATGCTTGGTAATGATCAGCCTTTGGTATGGCTAGTCATGATCATACTTGGTGATATGCATGTTAAATTACTCTAATAGGTAAAAATTTACTCTAATAATAGAGGCAGATAGCAGTAGTGATGTGAAATTGAAAAATCACTAAAAATAGTATAAATGGAATTAAATAATGGATAAATTATGGAATCAAAGCTTGATGAGTCTATTTCACATGGAAGAATTAAAACAAGTGTATGAGCTATATTTTATGAGATATTTAAAATCTTGTGAAACAGGCCAGAACAATTTCTGGATCCCCTGTTCCGACTTTGAAAATTCACCATAAATTCTAAAAAGATAATTAAAGTCATACTTTATATGTAAAGATTCCTTATTGAGTCTAGTTTTATTAGGGACAAACGACATAGTCATTGAATCTCTGTACAGGAGATATCTGGTCCGTAATACACAGAGGTCAGAGTAGTCGAACCCTGAAACAGGGGAGACTTTAACTAATAAAATGTACTAATTAGATCGACCAAAAATTGTGGAAAATTTTAGTAGATAGATATATGAGTCTAGTTTCAGGAGAAATTTGCGGAATTGGATTTCGAGTTTCAGAACTCAAGATACGAATTTTAAGTGACTGTGATGCAGTTAGCCAGCTTGTCTGGAAAATTTTAAATGAATTAAGTTCGTTAGCACCTCGTGTTCGACTCCGGCAACGGTTGCGGGTATGGGCGTTACATTTCTTTGGTATCAGAGCTATGGTTTAGTCGGTTCTAGGACTACCATAGCGCGTATGAGTCTAGCTATACATGCCTTAATGTTAGTATTGATAGTGTGATGACTTCTGACGGTCGAAATTTTTGTTTTGATTAGTAAATGGAACCCAATCTAGAGAGAACCTTAGCGGATGATGTTCAAAGTGTAGCGGCTGCTCCTGCGCAAGGGATACCGCCTGTTGAACCTCAATCATCCATGAATAATCAAGATGATAGGGCAAAACAAGCCTTCTTACCATGATGAATGGTGGGTCGCACAATATGCCGAACTAACTCGACTGCTCAACCATTCCAAATTTAAATAATCACCTCAGGTGCCTATAATACCACTAGATACTGATCCTGTAAGCCGAGAAACCTCCTGTGGATTTGATTAGAAGCGCGGGCCGAGAATTCCGAGCCATAGCTACTGATGATGCTGAAAGGCCGAGTTTGGCTTGATAACACCATCCGGGTTTTGATAACTGTCTTGCACACCTGATGAGTGTTTAAAGTGTGCTATATCTTTGTTACGAGACTCAGCCTACTATTGGTGGAGAACCTTGATTACTTAGTCCCGAAGGAACGAGTTACTTGGGTTTCTTCCAGACAGAATTTCGAAAAAGTATATTAGTCAACGTTTATCGATCAAAAACGTAAAGAGTTTTGGAACTTAAGCAAGCCGTATGACAGTATCTGAATACGAACGTGAGTTTGTAAGACTCAGTCGATATGCTCGGAGTGTGTAGCTGATGAAATTGCTATGTGTAAAGATTGAAGAAGGATTGAATGAAGATTTTAAAGCTACTAGTGGGTATTTGGAGATAAAGAATTTGTAACACTAGTTGAACGAGCTTGCAAGGCAGAAGAACTTGGAAAGGAGAAAAGAAGGCTGAATTTGAAACTAGAGACTTCCGTAAAAGATGGCGGTAAACTTCATTCTCGGCTGTAAAGAAGTTCAGGGAAGATATAATAAATCGAAGACGACTGCAGGAATTTCTATTAGAGAGCGACCATCAACGAACTCTCGAGCTACTTCGGTTGCTAGTGTGGGTAACAATCCCAAGCAAACCTGAATGTCCACAATGTGGAAGACGACACGTAGGTGAATGTTGGGTAAGTCTACTAACAGGCCTGTTACAGATCGGTTCGAAGGATCACTTCATAGAGATTGCACGGACTTGATGAGAAAAATAAGATGCAAGGTGCAAGACCTAGTGGAACACACGATTAGAGGTAGACCACAGAGAATTTCAGGAGGTAGGGTGGTGGCCAGAGAGGGACTTCTGATACGCTGTTCGATCTGAACTCGTCTCCCACTAGAGCATATGCCATCCGCAGAGAGGAGGCATCCTCCCCTATGTTTCACTGTACTTTCACCTTTTCTTTTTGATATCCTTATTATATATGTTGATTTGCATTGATTACCTTTGGTCTCTTACTCATTTCATATGTATTTGTTAGATTCTTTATCCGCGCGGCGGAGCATCCAGATGAAGA